>NC_064291.1:16739305-16811233 GCF_019186545.1 Solanum stenotomum | reverse complement strand
GTATATGTAGATAGGGGGTGGTGTGTTGTGGGAATGGGTGTGTGGATGTACGTGTGAGGGAGTGTTGTGTGTGGGAAGTGGGTAGATGTGGAGTGAGAAAGTGGGGTAGTGGAGTAGTGTGTAGTATATATAAATATAAATATAATAATTAAAATTACTAACTAATTATTTTAAATTACTATAAATTTAAGAAAAGTTAAATAGCTAATTAAAAATATAATTAAGAAACACTGGTTTATTTATTAAATATACATTAAAAGAAAACATATATTTTTTGAACATTTTTCTCTTTTGAATAAATTGAAAACAAAACTTAACTTAAAACATAACTCTATTTTTGTGGTTTTGGAATATTTTTACACTAAACTTACTAAAATATGATAAAATCAAAATATTTAATTTAAAAGTAAAAGAAATATTTAACCACTAAAAATGGTGTAATATCTTAAATTCGGTCAAAAATTACGTGTCTACAACAATATTTCAATGACATTTGATATCAGTTTGTAAAGTATCAGATATCAGTTGTGAGGTTGATATTTTACACCAGATAATATTTTTGCAAACATTAAACTTCTGCAACATAAATGAAGCTCTTACTGATATGTTACACCAGGTTGTTGCACTTGATTTAAAAGAAATGAACCAGCAACAAGATTCAAGAAATACAGTTCAATCAGTGGTAATTTAAATTCTTACCGTGACAGCTCCCCACATGTGTTCCAATTTAGCTTCTTCGATGTCTGTCCATGAGTGTACTCGCAAAGGACATATATTACGATCATGAACTAAGGAACCTAAGTGTCTCGAAAATAAAGCATGATGATTCCCAACAACTCGATTGTGGTAAAAAGTTACTCTAATCTTTTCTCCAGGTTTGAGTCCTGTAACAACTTTACACAAATTTGGTCCTCTAACCTTCTTTACCTTGTCAAATGCACATAAACCTACAAGTTTTGACACAAGTTAATCATTAAAGAATCTCAATCTATAAACAATGAAGAAGTTTCAACACTTTAGAGAGTTATATACCTGTTTTACTTGTCCGTGTGTCTTGCATCACTTCAACTTCATCTTGAGGGAGAGTAAGATCATCTTCCATTGGATCTAACCCCAAAGTAACACGGCTACTATTTTGTGCGAGTTCATTTAGATCATACTCTGTATTTTTTGAATCTTTACTTTTTCCATTCAAAGTTCTCTTTTCAACACACCTTCTCGGAGATCCCACATATGCAAAGCTTTGTCCTCGCTCCCTTGCTAATAAAACATTGAAATAAACTCAATCCACTAACAAAAAAATGAATTACTTACTAAAGCTTGGAAAATTCTATCCTTAAATTAATGACCGGAGCAGGATCCATCAAGGACACCATACAACAAACTACAAAAGGAAATAAACTTGAAGCAATTACATAATAGTAGTAGTACAGTGGGTACCATTTCTTATAGGTACATATGGGGGGGGGGTCTACTTGCTTTTCTTGTGCACATACTTGGACTACTGTGTATATAAGACCTGGAAGGTTGTAAAATACCTGATTTATTTCTCAAAGCCTCTTGCATTACTTCAATATCATCACGAGGAAAAGAAGTATCATGTTCTATTAGATTAAAATCAGGTTGCCTAAGGTTCTTATTATGTGCTGGTACATTCGAATCAGAAGATACAACACTATACCCTTTACTTT
Source organism: Solanum stenotomum (assembly GCF_019186545.1). Taxonomy (NCBI): domain Eukaryota; kingdom Viridiplantae; phylum Streptophyta; class Magnoliopsida; order Solanales; family Solanaceae; genus Solanum; species Solanum stenotomum. Next base: position 16,809,542 of record NC_064291.1, on the reverse strand, counting down.
TTCCAATCGAAGTTCTTTGTAGAAAAGGACTTCCTCTGGCAGAACCCACAGATTTAACGTTCTTTCCGTTTTTCTTGCCTATAATACGAACATTACAAAATCTCAAACTCAAATCAATAAAATAAATCTACATGTTGAGAAAATAAAATAAAATACCTGGTTTGCTTCTTATGGTCTCTTGCATTACTTCATGACCGTCATGAGGAAAGGAAGTTTCAACTTCGATTGCATCGAAATTAGGACAGACGAAATTAGTCTTTTGTGCAACGACTGTCTGATCATATATTGCATAATTTAGACCGCTGTTGTTTTCAACCATCATTCTCTTTCCGATGCTTCCTCTTACAGAGCTCAGAGATGTAAATCCTTTTCCTCGTCCCATTACTTCAAGATCATCACGAGGAAAGAAAATATCAACCTCTATTAGATCAAAACCAGGTTGCATAAGGTTTCTACTGTGTGCTAGCTCATTTTATTAGAGGATGGAACACTATAATTTTTACTTTTTCCAATAAAAGTTCTTTGTAGAACACTACTTCCTTTACCAGAGCACATTGATGTAATCCTCTGCCCATTCTCCTTTGCTACAATTCAAAGATTATACAACCTAAATCGTCTAACAATAATAAAATTTTCATACTAAGAAAATGACATTTTGATTAGATGTTGCAGAATTTAAACCTTTGTTGTTTCCAACCATTGTTATGTTTTCAACGCTTCCTCGTACGGATCTTAGAGATGCAAACCCCTTTTCCTCGTCCCATTTCTACAATTCAAACATTATACATCCTTAATCATCTAACAATAATAAAAAAATTTACACCAAAAAAATAAAATAAGATTAGAAACCTGGTTTGCTTCTCGGAGTCTCTTGCATTACTTCAAGATTCTCATGAGGAAAGGAAGTTTCATCTTTTATTAGATCAAGACAAGGTTGCATAAGATTCTTGTCTGATGCGAGTTCATTTCTATCATAATATGCAGCACTACAACCTTTACTTTTTCCAATCAAAGTTTTTTGTACTACCATACTTCCTTTAATGGAACCCCCAGATGTAAAGTTATGTTTGATTTCCTTTTTTTTGCAATTCAAACAGGTTAATCAGTACAATCAATAACTTGCTTTCTTCTTTGAGGCTGGAATCAACTTAAAAAAAATCCTTCAGAATAATTCTAGATCATAGAGCAAGGACAAAATGGAAATCCACATTACTATTTTGAAATGACAGTATTTGTTTACGTAAGAAAACTCAATGTACAAACATATGCAGCTTGAGAAAATAAGACATAATTACCTAACAATATATATATCTATAGCTTGAGAAAATAAAATACAATACTTGATTTGCTTCTCAGAGTCTCTAGCGTTATTTCCGTTTGATCAATCATGTTTCTCTTTTTAGCAGTTACTCTTACAGAGCCCATCGACTTGAGGCTTCGCCCTAGTCCCCTAGCTAAAGCACCAGGTGGAAGGAATGATTGCTTAAAATTCTTTGAAATTGATCCCATTTCGGACTTCTTAAATATTGAAGGATTCATGTCATTCTGTACAAAGTTAATAAAAAGACATTATTGTTGGATTAACCTTTATTCACTCTAAGTACTTCAACTGATCAAAGTTACATGAAGAAGATTCAAAATATGTACATGTAATTGAAAAACTATAAGCATCAACTATTCCAAACCTGTATGAGTTCTTTTTCTTTTCCTATCAATTGAGTCATGTAAATCGTCAAAATCATCATCATTCTTCTGCACATCATCAAAAGAATCACGAGGCAGAAACTTTCGCACCATATTCCAGCCTTTATTAGAATGGTCTCTAGCATAAAATACTTGTGATACTTGATTGTCTAATATAAAAGGCTCATCGGTTTTCAAAAACCGTTGGGGGTTAACACTTACAAAGTCATATTCATCCATTTTAACTCCCCTTTTATTGTCATATACATCAAACCACATACATCTAAACAAATCCAGCCGTCTCCCCCGAAGAAATTGTAATTCAAGAATCTTTGTTAGTTCCCCATAGTAATCAATGATTCTATCTTCTTCATTAGTCTCACCAGCAACAACTATCCCATAGTTTTGAGTCCTCAAACCTTTATCGTAATCTTGTACATGGAATCTATATCCATTTATAATGTAGCCTTTGAATCTTGTAACGTTTTTCATCGGACCACGTGATGGTGTGAGTAAATCTACCATTTTCTTACTATCGTCATGTTTGTATAATCCTTCAATCTATCATGATTAAGAACATAGTTTAGAAAATATTATCTATATGATTTGAAAATAATAGTTTTTAAATAGTATTCACCTTTTCTTTAAACCAATTGATGAATTGCCTATCAGAATTTTTTTTGAGAGGAATCACCTGGAATTTGAGAAAACTCTCTATAGAAGAGGAAGCATAATAAGAAATAAGGATTTAATAATAATTCTGAAGAATTGATAAGATGATTATTTGAAAAAGTCATTTCTTACTCGAAAAATGGTTGAACTTCATCACAATTCTTCAAAATATAAATATGGGCTTGCTCCATTTCTTTTAATCAAGTCGGTGTGGCTTGCCAACTTTTAAAGCTTTTCCAGGTTGATAAAAGATCATTATACCTCCATCGGATTCTATAGCACCCCTATCATAGTTTCGTTCAAGGAGATTGAATTTTGTTTCCATTGTATGCAAATACCTTGAACATAAGGTTGTAAATTCATTTGCTATATATCCCTCTGCAATAGACCCTTCAACGCAATATTTATTATGAATAAAAAGCTTCAAAAAATATAACCATCGCTCCACTGGATACATGGATTGGTATTGAACAGGTCCACCAATCATAGCCTCATTAGCCAAATGAATTGGCAAGTGATCCATAACATCAAAAAATGCAGGAATGAAAACCTTTCCTAACTTGCATAGAGTTTCAGGAATTTGTGCTTTTATTTGTTCCAACTCCTCTAGTTTTAAGTACTTTGCTCCATGCATATTGAAAAACAATGACAACTCAATTAGCGGCTCACGCACTTCAATGCATAGCATACTATGCATGTCAAGTGGGATTAAATGTTGAAGAAGAACATGACAATCGTGACTTTTTAATCCTGAGATTCTGTGATCTTTCATATTGATACAGTGAGAAATATTTGATGAAAATCCATCTGGAACCTTTAAATCCTTCAAAAAACATAGAAACTTATGCTTCTCTTCAGGAGATAATTTGAAACATGCTGTCGGTAACTCATATTTTTCTCCATTTATTTTTGGATGTAATTCTTTCCTGATCTTCAATTCTTGCAAATCCAAACGACTGCTCAAGGTGTCTTTTATTTTGCCTTTGATATTTAAGATTGTTCCCAAAATATTATCACATGTATTCTCTCAATGTGCATCACATCTAAATTATGCTGCAAAAAACAAAGTTTTCCAATATGGGAGGTAAAAAAATATACTCTTCTTATGGCAATTAGAGGTAACCCATCTAAATCAGCCACTTGATCAAGTATGTCATCACCAGATAATGTATTTGCAGGTAATCTCAACTCTACAGTAATATCGAATGACTTCTTATCGTTCCTCCATTTGTGATTAAGAGGAAGAAAGCGTCTATGACCCATATAACACTGTTTTTTCCCATTTGTCAATCTTTTTGAGGAAGTTTCTCTATTACAACATGGGCAAGCCAATTTTTATTTTGTACTCCAACCTGATAAAATTTCCATAAGCTGGAAAATCATTAATGGTCCATAATAAAGCAACATGCAACGTGAAATTCTATTTAGTGGACGCATCAAAGGTACAAACTCCAGTGTCCCATAGTTCCTTTAATTCATCAATCAAAGTTTGGAGATAAACATCAATTGCATCTCCAGGACTTCCAGGATCGGGAATAAGCATTGACAAAATAAAATTTTCCTGCTTCATGCATAACCATGGTGGTAAGTTATAAGGAATAAGTACCATAGGCCAAATACTATATGGAGTTCTAGAACATCCAAATGGTTGAAAACCATCACTAGCAAGTCCAAGCCTAACATTACGAGGCTCTACAACAAATGATTGATGAAGTTCATCAAAAAATTTCCATTCTTTTGAATCAATCGGGTGCTTCATAATTCCATCATTAGCTTTGTTTTCATGATGCCATTTCATTACATGAGATGTTTTTGAGGACATAAACAATCTTTGAAGTCTTGTCTTTAAAGGGAAATAGCGTAAGATCTTGTCTGGTATCTTTTTCCCCTTTTTAAATTTGGTTTCCCCATAATGTTTATCCTGCTTCCATCTAGATGTGCCACAAATTTTACAAGAATCAACAAACTTGTCATTCTTCCAATATAACATGCAATCAATCCTACATGCATCAATTCGCCCTATGCTTTTAATTAGCTTCCTTACTTCGTAATATGACTCAGGCAAGTTTGATACATCAGGCAACAAATCTTTCTTTAACATCTTCAATAACATATTAAATGAGTTATCACTCCAATGACCAATATGAAATGACCCAAAAGGTTCTTAAAAATGTGCTTCGGAAGTTACCGAAAACTTGTTTAGCTATATAAAAACAAATCCGTTTCGTTTTTCGAAAATCCGACTTCATATTCTTGTTTAGGGGGTCAAATTGAGTGGGAAATGGGTCTAACCCAAATTTTAGAGCAACCGTATCAAAATCCGAAATTTCCAAGTGAAGCCTTTTTCGAGGGTTTACTTTGGAGGGTCATATCTCCTAGCACACAAATAATTGGGTGGCCCATAACATATCCATGGAAAGCCCTTTGAGTTATCTACCTAACACACTTCGTTTCACCTCATTCGGAGTTCGGACGAATATGTTATGCCCATTTTTGTAAACTCTGTCCAGCAGGAAATGCAATTTCCAGTGAGCGTTTTTACTGTTCACCCGCCTCATTTTTTTTCTAAGTGTTGGACCATTTTTCCAAAGGGCATATGTTATTTCCTATATACCATTAGTTCAATTCCCATCTCTAAAACATTTTCCAAAACACCTCTCCCATACTTAGACACATTTTCTCTCAAGATTCTCTCAAGAACCCTAATCCAAAACCTTCCTCAAGATTGAAGAGACTCTTGCTCCAAGTTCCAAGCTTCCATTGAAGACACTCTCAAGACCTTCATAAGAACTCAAGGTATGTGGTGTTGAACTCATGGGTCCTTCCACCCATAGTGCCTAGACTCTATTCTACTCACTAATTCATGGTTTAAGTTAAGATTCATAAATTAGTCTTGTTCTTTGTAATAATTTCCTGCACATTGAATTTTAAACATGAAAAGTGATTGTTTTGAGCATGTTGTGACTCTAGAACTTGAATCTAAATTTGGAATGGATGTGGAGATTTTCATGTGGTATTGTGGGTGTTAAAAGGTGTTGTTGTAGGTTGTTCACTGGTTTGGCTGCATAATTACTACCCTATTTTCCATGCTCTTTGATTCCATTACATGCCTTCAAGGTGTTTGACAAAATGTCCAACTATGGAGAATTGATGAATCGATGCTTTAAAGCTTGAGTTATGAGATGTATGGCAATCCAGAGATGTGTTGATGACAAACTAAGCTTGTGTATATGTTCATTCCATACGTGAGATTGCATTAGAGCCTAATGGGAATTTCCTATATAAAGTGTTGCATGACCATGCCCGGTCCGGGGGAAAAGAACCGGACAACCATGTGAGAGGTTTATATCTCACCACCTAGGATGCTTGGGGTGTGACCAACATCAACCATGTGAGAGGTTTATATCTCACCACCTAGGATGCTTGGGGTGTGACCAACATCAACCATGTGAGGGGTTTATACCTTGCCACCAGGGTGTCCGGGTGTGAACGGCATCCCCCATCCTAAGTTGGGGTTATAGATTGGTTGGATCATGCATACACATATGATATCTACTATTAGTATAGATTTACTTAAACATGTTTTGACTTCACTTTGATCATGCATCCTCATATTGTTAGTCATAATGCCTATGAAACTATTTCTGTATTTCGATTGTGTCCTTGTCTATTGTTGTGTTGCACCCCGCATACTTAGTGCATTCCAAGTACTAACGCATATTTTGCCTACATGATGTCACCATGTAGGGACCGGAGCTACTCTTGATCCTTCTCTCCATTCACGTGGCTAGTACAGTGCTTATCCGAGTTTGTTGGTGAGTCCTCAATGATTCGAGGGCTATGTTATGTTTCCTACTCCTATGTTTTGAGACTTTAGCTTTCAATTGTATTCTGACTATGAGGGGAGCCGGTAGTATGTCATGGCCCCCATCCTATCTATGTATGTAGAGGTGTGTGTTGGACAAGTATTTTGTAAATGAGCTTGACTCTTGTTCTATGATGTCATTTTGAAATGGTTTGCCCTAAGTCCCTATTTCCCGCTAATTAATGTTGATTGTACTTCCGCGACCGATGAAGTGTGATGACAAGTTTGAGAGGCTTGTTTGGGGTTCCTTCGGGTCCCTCATTCGCCATGTCACGTCTAGGCCCTAGGCTTGGGTCGTGACACAATACTTCTAATATGAAGCAATTTCACCAAAGTAGAAAGTGTTGAAAGTTTAGAACCTTCATACAAGGGTTGATCAAAATCCTTTAATAGACTATAAAATCTTTTTGCTTCAGGATTTGGTTCCTCCTCAAGAACATCATCATCGCCAGTATTCATATTATATACATTAAGAACATGATGTTAATCTCGGAGAATGTCATGTATTTCATCCTCCTCATTATCCTCGCCAATTTTATCATCATTATCACCTACATATTTAGAATCTAATTCTTCTGTCTCACCTGCCGTCTCTCCATGGTGATACCAAAAGGTATAATTTTGAATTATTCCTTGTACTATTAAATGTGATCTAACAATCTCTCATGTTCGAGACACTGCATTACAACATTTGACACATGGACATATTATTTCATTCGCTTCCCTCAATCTTGTAAAAGTATAATTAGAAAGCTTTCCGCCCATGTATATATGCATCATCAAGTCTATTATGAATAAGTTGCATCCATTTCTTATCAGGTGCCATAATATTACCTATAGACAATAGAATCTATATCAAAAAAGTATTTTAGTACAAATATCTGAACTAATACATTAATCAAACAAGTTGGAGAGGGGGTTGACAAACCTAAAAAATAGTGGTATCTCATGCACGCTAAGATACTCGAATCATAAAATTACTTTTTGGAGTATCTAAGTGAATAAAGATTTTAAAGCAGATAAAGAATAGTGAAGGTTGAGGTGTTGTTGTATCAAAGATGAAATACAAACAAAATGGGGGTGAGACGCCAAAGGTAACTTGGAGCAAATTTTTATGGCATATTGTAGCAGAACCATGACAAAATCTTATTTTGTGGTTGAGTATCTGTTGTAAGATGAGAACTTGAGATCGATTAATAAGGTGAGGTCTTAATGTGAATGAAACTAGTGTTCAATGTAACACCATGCCTGAGGTCTAAAAAATTTGCTCTTCGAATGCATTTAATTCTCATGAGACATATGGAAAGCACTATTAGGATGGCAGAAACAGAACAGGGGAATCCAAGAATTAAGCTTAGAATTGTATTGGGTACAACAATACAGGTGAGGTAACTATTCGAAAGAGATTATCTTAAAGGCTGATTTTGCAACATCAATTTATGCACTCTGGATAGAGACCATACGAGAATATTTCAGAACAAAGCATCTACCAAAGAGATACTATCCATCAGCTGAAGTTCTCAATATGTACAAAAGAGAGACATAGACATCGACTATTAGTTTTATTTGCTCCCTATGAATATTATGTATTAGCTGAATGTAGGTATAGTGTTTATCATCAAAGTTTTGAATCTGTTTTCAGGTAGAGTAGGTTACTGAGAAGGGATATAATAGTATAGTTTGACCTCATATTGTAAAGCTGACTGGAAATTAATAAAAAAATTCTTTAATCGTCAAAAAAATTTGGTAAAGGAGTGGAGCAAATATAGCAAGTAAGAAACAACTTTGCACTTATACACTCCACATATGTTTCATCTTTTAAGGTCTAACCGATCAATATAGAAGGAAAAGGGAAAACATAAATGGCCTCAAAGAAGCTAATCCACCATTCAGTCTCTTAAATATACTAACACACAAGTCACATAGGCTACTACTTTTTTGTCATATCAATAAAAATCATAACAAAGAACATATGAATAGGAGGAAAAAGAACAATATATTTAGTTCATACATATTACATAAGGAAGCAGATATTAGAAAAAACTGAAATTCCTAACCAAGCTTCTTGGATAGTCAGAAAGATTCTTAACATAAGGAAATATTGGTGACATCAGGAGATCATAGATTAGGTATTTCAGGAGGGTATATTTCAGATCACTCAAGCTTTTTTTCCCTGAGAGGATATATCAGTAAAGTATCACGGAGGAGCCTAACATGTTATATTATGGCTTAACCTAAACATGTGTTCATACGGTGTCTGACATTACATGAAAATCTATAAACCAAAGACAGTATACTGTAGTGGGGAATGATAGTTGATAGCTAATGTATATTCTGCCAATCAATGCCTGAAACTAATGAACATCTATCAATCACTGCTCTGTTTAGTTCACTCTAGATTAATTAGAACAATGTCGATTCATATAAACAATTATTCATATACACTTACTGAGAAGTGCGACACAAAATAGATTGTTATGATAAAAAATATCTGATAGAATGAGAACAAGTCTCCGAGCTTTATGATTAATCTGAAGGAGTTGTTCTGGATGACTTTTAGGACAATCTTAGCAGCTAAATAATTAATGTTCGAATATAAGAATGAGACAACATATAAAAAACCAATAACAAAATGAACTTGATGGAATACAAAGAGCTGAACTTTAAGGATTTAACAGAGAGAATGAGAAGAAATACTAAGAATTCCTACTGCTCTGTACAACACAGTCATTCTATATGTAGATTAGAACTTTGTCAACTTATTAAAACTAGCTCTTATATAAAATAACTGATAAGTACAATACACAAAATATTGTATTTTGTAAAAGTATATCTGACGGGATGAGAACAGAGAACATCTCCATTAAACCTAATCATACCTAAAAATTTACGACCTTCATATTTGATCTATAAGTCATATTATTGATGACTTCTGGGAAATTCTTAGTAGATAATGGATGATTGACGTTGCCGCAAAACATCATATCGTCACATACAGTTTCATCTATAATTGAATTCTAGAAACAAAAATAACTTACAGACAAAGACTGATCAGTTCAAGTTAGATGATTTTAAAAGTGTGTGTTGCCGCTAAAAATCAAATCTTGTTTAATTTATAATATGATCCAGTTTTAGATAAAGAGCAAGCATGAGACAACATATAGAACTCCAAAAACAACTTAGCAATCCTAATTATACCTAAAAACCTACGAGCTTCCCTTTTGATCTACAAGAAATTATTTGGATGACTTATGGAACAGGCTTACCAATCAAAGACTGATTAGTTGAATTTAGATGGATGTAAAATTGATGTTGCCGCTTAAGAAAAAATCACCACACTAGCTCCTTTTAAAATTAAATTTCACAAATCAAAAGCAAGCATGATCAGACGACATATAGGACACCAAAAACCAATTAAACTTTATAGAATACAAAGAAGTCGATCAACATATTTGACAGAGAGAAGAGAACAATCACTTACTGTTGATTTTATAGAGGAGGAATTTCTCAATTGCTCTGTAGATTTGATGCTATCTCTGTTTGAAGGAGAGAAAACGAAGAACAACTCTTTAGATTAGAAGCTATCCTTGTTCTTTGTTATGAACAGAGAAAATTTAAACCCTTGGCGTCGTGGATGAAGAGAAACGTGAGGGTTTCAAAAGAAGAAGACGTCTCTAAATAAATTTGGTGGAAAAAGTAATTAGCGCATCATTCTTATTTTTAAAGTTATTTGTAAATTTTATTTTTAACCCAAATATAATATTAGCACGTCATTCTTTTTTTAAAGTTATTTGTAAATTTTATTTTTAACCCAAATATAATTTATCTTCAATAAATGCTAAAAAAAATAAAAACACAGTATATATATATATATATATATATATATATATATGCTAATAATTTTTTTAACGACCGGAATAATATTTTTATAACGACTAAATATTTATCCCTCGCTTATAAAAAATTTAAAACGAACTTTAGCGACAAAAATAAAATTCGTTATAAATACACTTTTTACGACCTCATATTTGTCCTTACGTTATGACATGATCGTTAAAAAACACTTTTCTTGTAGTGGAAGAGGTACCGGTGGAGATCTTAGACCGAAAAGTCAAGAGGTTGAGAAACAAGGAAGTTACCTCCGTGAATGTATTGTGGAGAAATCACTTAGTTGAGGGTACTACTTTGGGAGGCCGAGGTCGATATGAAGTCTCGATCTCCTCATCTTTTTCCTTTTACTCCTATTCAATCTTGAGGTAAGTAGTTCCTCTTAAGTTTTCTTGTTTAGGAGTCATGTGTGATTTATGTGTTTCCATGATTTCATTATGTTATGCATGTTCTTGAGAAATTCATGTTTAGTAAAAAAATGAGTTTTTATGATTGATATTCCTCATGTTGTTGTGCATTGAGTATGAGTTGCCTATTTGACTTCATGAGACGAATTGATGAACATGATTTATATGTGTTTGCTTTTTTTTGAGTAGATGGCCTAATGGTTCCTTGAGATTGTATTGAGCATGCTTTTAGTTTGGAGAAGATAGTCCCTCCTATGAATATGAGAAATGTTGAAATTTCATGCATAATGGGTTGTTAGATGTAGTTCCTACTTCCTTGTGATGCGTTGATTATGTTTGAGATGGAGTTGATAGTTCCTCCTTTGAGTTGTGCATTATTTTGATGTTTCATGCATGATGGGCCGCTAGTCTAGAGTCTTTATTTTCGTAAGGTGTCTAGATCGTCATTCGAGGATATTTCCCAAGGGAGAGATATTGTAACACCCCGGAAACTAGTAGGCTAAAATAGAGCTTAACATGAGGGTTATAGTCGTAAATGTAACTCCCCGTACTTAAAAATAAAGGGTTTCGTGTTAGAACATCAAGGTACGACCCCCAAGGACCAACCATGGGTCCTTGAGGAGGGCCTAAGAGACTGCCCTACAACAACGAACCACGGTAGGACCCACACCCCATGGGTTAGAACATCAAGGTACGACCCCCAAGGACCAACCATGGGTCCTTGAGGAGGGCCTAAGAGACTGCCCTACAGCAACGAACCACGATAGGACCCACGCCCCGTGGGTTGGTCCATGCCTCGTAGGTGAGGGGCTGTGGGTCAAGACCTAAAAACAAGTTTATGAACTCCAACCCACGCTTCACCAGCACGGGCCGTGGGTCCAACCATTGTCCGTTAGTGAGGGTCGTGGGTGGTACCTTGAAACTGATTTTGACAGTTACATTTAGGGGCACTTTGGGGTTTTACGGTTTTAATTAATACTAAGTGAGGTCATTTTAGCCTAAATTATATCACCTATATAAGGATTTTATACCACCAAATTAAGTCATACCTAATTATTTCTAAAACCCAACACTAGTCCCAAACCTTCATCCTCACAAAAGAAATTCTCTCTCTAGAACATCAAGGAAGAAGAAGAAGGAAGTTGGAGCTAGGGTTCAAGGAGTAAGGTTTTCTTCTCAAATTCATTGGATTTCATTGCTAAGGTTTGGTAGCTCTGCATCAATGGATATAATTCATCCATCGAGCCCTTTCAAAACCCCAATTTTAAAGATAGAAATCCCCAAAAGCTAGGTTTCATTCCAAAATCATGGGTTACTTTAAAAAATGATTCTAATGCTTGAATTAATTTATATTATGATTGAATTGATGATTTATTATTATTTTTTTTGTTGAAATCCCCAAGAACCCATGAAATCCCCATATTTCCCAATTATGATCTTGTGATGTGGGTTTGTGGATGAAACAAGAATATTATGAAATTATGCATGATTTATGAAGTTTAGTACATGCTTAAAGAACACTTTGAGAGTGAAGTGTTTATGATTGTGATCTTGTTGTTGTGTTGTTGTGTTGTTGAAAGGATTTTCTCTTTTACACACTTATGTTTGATTATGATATGATGTGAAAGGGTTTCTCACAATATGATGATTCTAAGGTTGAAAGGCTTTCTTACCTATTGAATCTATATGAAGACATGGATGGTGAAAGGTTATTCCCGCGCATGATCTATGAGCTCTAATGAATTATGTCGGATTGAGTGTCAAGACATTCTTCCATGAAAATGAACTTAAGTGAAGACTTAATATGTTCTCCGTGGGAATTAATGCTTAACATCGAGTTGATATTAAACATGAGATGCAAGCTTTTATGCTAGTTGAGTCCGGCTTCCCAATTAAAGCTTTTACACTAATTGAGTCAGGCTTTCCAAATGGGTTTGTTTTACCCTAGTTAAGTCTGGGTTCCCAAAGTATATCTCATGAGATGGAAACATTCTACCTTAGTTGAATCCGAGTTTCTAGTAGCAATCTCTTTATCCCATAGACTATGTGCCCCATAGGTTATTTAGCTAGTGGATCCACCTAACCTAAGAGTATGGTTCTACCTTAATCTAGTAGATCAACCCTTTTCGGTGTGGGAGTCACCGGATTCCATGTATATCTTACACGGTCTATGTTGGTTTAGGCTTATTCTAACTATGACAACTACAATAAGAACAAGAATATGAAATATGAACTATGGTTACTCAACAAGCTTTTCTTAGCATGGGTGAGATTTATGGGGTCTTATTCAATCATTGCACAAGCATGCTTTGAGGTTACTATGCTTATGACTTATGCTTTTCTACTATCTTCATGATGATGTTCTAACTTAGTAGATTGCATACATTCAAATAAAATACTCTTTTTAACATGGTTTCAATGTTTTTATGCATGACTATCATACTTAGTGCATTCTTGTACTAACGCCTACTTTTCCTAAATTTTCCCCAAGTGTAGGGTCCAGTTCTCAAGGTGCTAATCGTTGTGTCTAAAAGCTTGGATTTGCTTATTCCCCTAGCTTGTTGGTGAATCCTTATGATTGGAGGATGAATTTTATCTCATTGCAATTCATTTCTCATTTTTTCTTTTCGGACTATGTTGTATGGGTTGTGTCCCTTTTCTCATTCGAATATTGAAATAAATAGCTATGTTAAGACTTAGAGTCTAGACTTATGCTTTCCTCTTATGAAAATTTTAGACTTGTAATGTGTGTTTACTCTTTATTGTTCTATGCTTATGTTATGGTATGCTAAGTGACTTACATTGAGCCTTTCGGGGTTCTATGTGCCTTGTTACATCTAGGGCGTACCCCTGGGTCATGAGACAGGCTCACCAATCACATTATGTGAACCACCAACTGATCTTATGCTCACCTTTCTCTTGCTATAGGTTAAAGGTTTTTAAACCTCAGTCGGTGAGCTCGTTTGATTCTCGATTATACATTCAACATATTAGCGAGTGGCACCTTTCTAACCTTTAATATTTCTCCAAGTTCTATCACCTTCGGGCGATGGTCACCTTATTCGGATCCATCAACTTTATTGACAATCCTTATCATGCCTCGAGGCTACCTCTTGACGTAACACGAGACCTAGGATAATGAGTGACCCCAGGCTAACCCTGGACTGGCATATCATAAGCATACTTAAAGATTTACTTAAATATAAATACTGTATCGAAGCTTAAACATGATATAAAATGAAATGATGGGGAATACCCATTATAAGTCTGAATATATAAAGATTCAGAGTTCAATAACAATTGAAAGATCAAACTCCAAACTAAAACCGAATCTAACTATGTCTGAATAAAAGCCTCTAGCTGATTAGAGATGCTGGGACATGTCCCCTAGCTAACTATAGCAAAACTAAAACTAAAAACACAGAAATTAAAAAAAAACATGTCAGTCGTCCTTGACGAATGTGGACTCATCACTGATACTGCTGAACTGGAGATTAGGAACCAATCTATGCGAGATCTGAATGTTGAGGACCTAAACCTACATCACGAGAAGATGTAGCGCAGAGTATGCATCAGTACTTGAAAGTACTGAGCATGTAGGATAGAATAAAATTGAACAAAAATACATAATTGAAATAAAGCATGTTGAGAAATGATATAAGATGAACATAATGAATATACTGAACATACTAAACTTAAACTAAACTGAATGCAACGACTGATTAACGTTTGGAACACACATCATCCAATTCTAGGTGCAAACGATAGTTAAACAGTATTAAACCCAGCAATTGAGTTAGGGTCGAATCCCACAGGGAGCAGTACGTGTTCAAATTCAATTAAGAAGTACAAATGTGATCTAACTAGCTATAGGAATAGAAATTAATGAAAAAGATATAAAACAAGTCAAAATAGTTGACACGAATGTCAGACGAGGGGTTTTTGTTTGCAATTATCAACTACAATGTAGTCACACACAATAGGCCACAAGCTTAAACATCCACAAGATCAAGATCCTCACAGACACACACACACATATATCAGTAAAATAGGCCCAATATCCACAAACACATCAAAATCACAAGAGGTAGGTATGGAAATACCTCACCCCGCCCAACAAAAAGAAGCAGTTGGCCTCAAATGCAACTAAAACAATAACAAAGTATCACAAAATAACAGAGAGGGAGGGGGATATCATCTTGTCATCTCAGTCATTCTGTTTGTCGGGGCATCAGTGCCCGGGGTCACACTCTTGTGTAGGGCATCAGTGCCTAGTACCTCATCAGCTGTAGCCGCACTGCAGCCTGCCATAATAGTATCTCTCAAGGAGGCCTGTCTAGCTGTCTCGAAAATGGCACCCTCAAAGTCAGTCAGATCCCATAGACAGCCGCATCTCACACCTCAAACTGCTCATCATTGTCTCGGTCTGAAACTCAACAACAACATCATCCTCCATAGTAGCTAGAGGTACCTCAGCATATGATGGAACATCTACACTTAGGACATCTGGGATCCCTCCCGACTTGAAAAACGAAGTGAAGTGTGTGGACTTCAGATGGTCCACATCCTTACTCATTTAAGAAACCTCAGCTTTTAAAGTCGTCACCTCAGTAGTAACACCATGCCCTCTCTTACAAAACTTTACTCTCAGTGTGAGAGCATCAATGGATTTCCTACGGGGTGTCAGTGCAACAGTAATAACTCTCTCAATCATCCTGGGCACCTCGACCTCTAGTCGGGATGCCCACACATCGGTAGAATGGGCTAGGTGCCCTATCTTGAGAAGCATAGCCTGGGTAATAGGAGGCTTGGAGGCAGTGGGACCAGCAGCAACTCTATGGGGTGGTGAAGCAGCAGAAGAACTGGGTGTTTGTAAAGGAGTAGCACTAGAAATACTTGAAGGCCTGGAGGCCGGAGTAGGCAAGGCTACCGCTGCATGTAATGTATCGATATCGATATCCAGTGATGTGTCCACCGGAGCTACTCTCCTTTTACTAGCCTCGTCCCGTGTGAACTCGACCTCTAGGCACATCGTAGATCTATCTACAGATCAACAGTATGGTCCGTAGATTAATCTACGGACCGTCAATGGCCACCGTGGTTCCATACTTGGTCAGATTTCCCTGATTTTCCTTCCATGCCTTGCCTGCTGATCTACGACCACCATCTACGGAGCGTAAATGGACCTACGGTCCGTAGATCACCTCCATAGATGCCTTTTTCTACATATCTTTTAGCTGTCTCTTTACTTCCGCTCCTGAATATCTTTCCTGCAAAATATGATAAAAACACATTAAAAAACAATACAAAAAGGCCTTAGACACACACAACCTGTAAGTGAAATGTATTAGAAATACCGTAAACTCACGATATATCACCGAATATTGGTCAAAGATGTAGGTGTAACCTCAACATCTCTCTTCTCATCACGAGAAACTCCAGCCGATGACACAACTCTGTAATAAGTACCAGAAATGGAAGGGACGTCTGGCATTGTTTGGCCCTCATGGTCATCTCCTGCTCGATAATACATCCCATATTTAGCCGCTTTCTGGCTATGATAGAACCAAGATAGGACGCCTTTGGGTGGCGGAGAATGGACTCTTTCTATGTTGGCATGACTGTGTTGCTGATGAATCAAAACCAGTACCAAGCTGCTATATTCAGGTCCTTCTTCTCGATAGGCACTCTGGTCTCAATCCACCTCGGGGTGGTGTCAGAAATTAGGTGAACTAGCCAACCCTTCAGGTCATCCAGAGTCTGTGTAGTAGTCATGATCTGGTACTCGTGTGCTAAGTCCGTAGCCCTTTGAAATACATCGTTTATATCACCACTGCTACATCTGACCTTCTTTCCTAGGACCATCACCAACTCTAATGGACTGAAGGCAGTAGCCTTCTTCTTCCCATGAGGTACCAGATCAATGTAGGCTGAGTAGAATTCCCTGACCCATGTGGAAATGTATGGGCCGCGTGGCCTGGTGAAGATGTCCAAACTATGGAACCGGAAAGTGTTCCACACAACTGGATATCTGTCCACTACACCATATGTGGACAATCACTTTTCTTCTAAGATGTTCCTCAATCCCTTGACCTTTAACTGGTTGAGTATTGGGGAGGTGGACCCTGCACTAGTGGTGCTGGAACCACCGTTTGTGCTGGAGATGGCATTGAATCTGATGTAGGAAGAGTCGGCTCCAAAATCCTAGATGGATCATGATGAGCTTTGGAGCGTAGCTCTGCTTGCCAAGCCTGTAGTAACTGATTATCCTCAGGCTTAGAGAATGAAGACCGAGAATCAAATAATTCTCTCTTAGTGCCGGAGTTATGCTCCGGTGCCTCAGCTCAGGGCGCCTTCCCCTTGCCCTTGCCTCCCTTTAGAGGTAACATCTTGCTCTTTGCACTGGAAGCAGTTGCTTCCTCATTTATCATTATCCCTCGTGCTCGCTTTCGGGGCAGCATGCCACAATCATCCAAGTTTGTTCTAGCCATATCTGCAAAACACATAGAAATGTGTTAAAAATAGTCTAAGAAAATTGCAGACATTTAGTTGCAAAAAGACTCACCGAACCCGTCAGCGAGTCGCCGAGTAACTTAGGTGAGCCAGATTGGGCTCGCTGAAAGTACCAGTGCAAAAATTTTCCATAATAAAGACAGGTCGACGATGTACAGGACCATTCAGCGAATCGCCAGCACTAATCGGCAAACTAGGAGTAGCCTGCCAAAAGTTACAGTGTGTTTTAAGGTTTAGGAGCGCAGAAAGGGAGATCAAGAAGACATTTCGGCGAGTTGCCGAGTGATCTCGGTGAGCTCAGGCATCTCGCTGACAGTTGCAGAACAAACTTAACTAAACATCAAAATTAAAGGTGATATGAGGGAGAATTCAACGAACCGCCGAACCACTTGGTGAGCTCAACATAGCTCGCCAAATGGCCCAACGTGCCAGTTTTCAACCTCAAACTTCAAAATCAACCGCGCAGCCCCCGAATTCAAAATCAAACACCAACACTAATCAATTAAATGTAGACCCATACGACCCATGTCCTCGGGGTACTCATACTTCCCCCGATTTGGCAAAGTTGGTCATTTGACGACTTTTGCCCTTAAGAATGACGTCAAATGCTCCATAATTGGGAAATTTAAGTCATTTAGTACAACTAAGGGTAATTAAGACTTTACCCCATTAGATCCAACAAAAATAAAGCGCAACCCAATAAGTTAGAACCAATTTTAGCAAACAAAACACGGAAATCGATCACTTTAAAGAATTTAGGCATAAGTTTACACAAATTATGGGCAATAAACACATTAAATACGATTATACTACTCGACCAACATCACATAACAGTAGATTTACCTATTACATTCGAGTTCAACCACAAACTTAAAGTACGAGGTTCGAAAAACCAACCTTTATGCCAAAATTTGAATTTGAAAAGTTAGGTGGCAAAGTTCCCCAAATCCGAGCAGGAAATCACACAAAAATGTTGGTAAAAGTAATAAAATATGGAAGATCAAAAGTTGGGTGAGAGAGTATGAGAGTTGAAAATGAGAGAAGATGAAGGATTTTGAAATTTTAACCCTTTGACCATTAAAACATTTCAGTTCGCGGCACCTTCGGCGGAGTAAGTCGTGCTCGCCAACCTACTCGGTGATTCGCCGAGTGGAATTTTACCTCACCGAATTTTACAGGACTCCCAAAAACTTTGGGGGTTCAAAGAGCGGACAAAATCTGGCTCGCCGACCTGTTCGGCGAGTCGCCGATTAAGCATTTAGCCCACCGAGTTTTACAGAGTCCCTCTTAAATCTTGGTGATTCCAATGGCGGTCCAAGTTAGGGTTCACCGACCTGTTCACCGTGCCGCCTACTGGATTTTGGGTTCACCAAACTCCCCGATTTCCAACGCTCTTCACTTTTCAACCTGCACAATCAACACCAATTATTCAAAATTTAAAACTAAAGCATTAAAAACTTGGGTTGCCTCATAAGAAACACCTTAGTTAACATCGTGGCATGACAAAATTACCCATTTACAGATCATTCTTCGGGTTTGGCAAGGTGTCACTTGGTAGGCCCCCTTTTGGCCTTGAATTCAAATGAGAAGATATTTGAGCCATTTGGGTCTGCAACTGCTTGATTAACACAGAATGAGAAGTGACCGTCTCATTAAGTGTAGAGACATTCTCATTCATCTATTTCAACACTTTGTCCAATCCTTCAACTTTCTTGAGAATGCGTGAGAGGATGTCTTCCGTACTGACACTTTCAAATCCCTTGGGCTTTCGACGCTCCTGAGGTAGGACGTACTTGTCCTTATCATCCGCTCTTTCCTTCCAAGTGGCGTTATGATCACGCCATTCTCTGTCATGGTCTCTCCATCCCTCATCTTTATTCCAACCCTGGTTTCCCTCTGGCATTTGATAATATTTATGATATCCACCTCCTTGATTAGCTAGGAAGTTCACTTCAGCATTGTAAAGCGCTTCAAATTGAGCATGCTCGAGATTCACTCCACTAACACTAACAACATTAACACTCTTCATACCACTACCCATCACATTTTTCTCCAATAGATCCATCTGGGTTATCATTTTGGCCATGTTTTGGTCTCTCTCTTGATCCTTTTTGATATTCTCATTTTTCATTCTAAAAGTTAGAGGAGAGACTTGGTCTTCACGAGTGTACCATGCCCTATTGATCTTGGTCATACCATTAAGAAGCTGAGACACTACTTCATAGGGTTGTTGCATTTTACCACTAGGAACGAGTTGATCAACAACTTCTTTGTTAACCGAATCAAGGATTCTATAGAAGTATTGTTGCAATATGTGATTCTGCAGCCCGTGGGTTGGACATTGAAGTACCAATTTCTTAAACCTTAACCACGTCTCATGGATAGGTTCACCTTCCAAGTGCTTGAAACCTTGGATACTATCCCTAAGGGTCATCATCCTTGATGGGGGAAAGAATCTCACATAAAATGCGGTAGTAAGCTCATCCCAAGAAGTGATGTAATCTCTTGGCAACTCAGCCAACCATTTACTAGACTCACCCATCAAAGATAATTGGAACAACCTGAGACAGACCGATTCTTATGATACGTTCTTGAATGAGAACGGACCAAAAACGTCCATGAAGTTCCGAATATGTTAATGTGGGTCTTCGTGAACCAATACTCCTTATAATCCCTTCATTTGGAGGAGCTGTAGAATTGTGCTAGTGACACGGAAGACGATAATCCCTTCAATTGCAGGCAAACATATTGCTCCTACACCACCCAATGGAATTGGGTCATTCACATTTGGGTCATTTACATCATTGAGGTTCCCAATATTGTCTTGGTGGCCCACTTGGCTACCATTGCTCCCATTTACACTCATCTCTTTCTCTGTTCAACACAAGCAATACAACAACCAAACTAAAGTAAGTAGATTCAACTATAACCAAAAAAATCACATTTCAATTTCACTAAAAGAATTTTAAACAACACCACTCCCCGGCAGCGACACATTTTTTTATTAACGTTACAAACACACCTCATCAAATTCTAGGTGCAAACAATCGTTAAATAGTATAAAACCAAACAATTGAGTTGGGGTCAAATCTCACAGGGAGTGGTACGTATCCAAATTCAATTAAGAAGTACATTAGTTATAGGAATAGTAATTATCGAAAAAGACATGAAACAAGTCAAAAGAGATGAAATGAATGTCAGATGGGAGGGGGGTTGTTTGCAATTATCAATTACAATGCAGTCACACACAATTTAAATAACAATACAGAGTGGAATACTTGGGATGTGATCGTTTATAGGAAAAATTTGTTGTATGGGCAATTGAAACTACTAGTAAATAGCTAAATATCAGTGGGTAGGCTTAGACTATAAGGGAGATACCTTTCTCTGAAACAACTATCCCGCATCAGGTGATTTCTTTCGAACATAACCAAGCACAGCAATAAAAAACAACCCACACCTTAATTCATCCACTCTCTCGAGCTAGATGGGTAGGATAGGGTTTAAGATTCACTCTCTCAAGCTGAACCCAGATCAACCCAACTCCTATAAAATCAATAGCCTTGATTCTAAAACCTCTCTCTCTCGCAAGCTAAGAACACAAAATTAAAACTACATTTGCAAATACAATTCATAAATTAAACCACAACTAATGATTAAACCAACTTCAATATAATATTTAAACTAATAATTAACAATAACCATAAACTAATTTAACCCATAATCACTTGATCACACCCCAAGAATTGGGGTTTTAGCCAAACATCATAAAAAGGTAAAAATGGTTACTGAATCGATTAGCTATCAACTTGTAAGAGTATTCAAGCCTTTACAATGCTTCAAATTACAGAAGGTTAGTAACCCACTTGCAAAATATTCGAATTGAGTCTCAAAAAGCCTTCAAGTCTACTTAGAAAAACTCCAAAATCAAAAGAAAACTCTAGAATAAAAAAAGTACTCCCCAATTAACAATCCGAAATCAAATTTATAGTCGCCAAAAATAAGCCACGAAGGGCCAGTAGGCGAGGTAAGTCTAGTTCGCCGAGTAGTTCGGTGAACCACCCCTTGCTCTCTCTATCGCCTTTTTGCATTGTCTCTCAGCATCCTCAAGTCTTGTAACTTTGGGCGATTAATCCTATCATTGCAGAACTGATCAGTCACTTGCCGACTGCCCCTTTCCAGTTGCTGATTTGGTTTCTTCCCTCAGGGCTAGCACACTGGAACTTTAGGCGGACTGAATAGCTACTCAGCGATTCGCCAAGTGCTCTTGGCGATCATCATGCTCGTTTTTCTCAACCTCTTCAATTTATTTCTTCCTTTTTGGCCGTTAGTGTCCTTACCTTGCTCCTCAATACACATACCTGAAAATCAAAGCTTAAACTTATGTTTATAGCATAAATTAAGCATTTGAGGGCACTAAATCTATCTAAAAAAGTTCCTAAATGAGTCCAAATCTCGGACTCATCAACGACCAAGTACATAGCATGCTGAAACTGAATACTGAGATATAACGGGTAACCTAGTCAATGCACTAGAATCTAACTATGGTAGCTACTAATAATTGACATAAAACCACGTGAGCTAAACATGGAGTCTGATGTATCACCCCATCAAGAGGAACCAATAGACCTTGGTATAAAGGCATGAATGACGTGATCATTTAATTTGATGCCCACAAAGGGGACTTAATCTACGGGGGCACGGATTTCTAGGACTATGAGGGTGCCTAACCCTAGTCCACTTAGTATTAAGCCTACTCCCAATTAGAATGTATAAAATACAACATAACTGTAATAAACTGGATAGTTCAAAATTTTGATACAGTAACTGAAAAATGCAACATTAAGTACTGATAATGAAACATTTCTAAACTGATGTATGTATATCTGTATAAACTAACCTAGCAAGTGTAATTCATGAACTAATTGAATCTACATAACTAGGGTTCTAAATTTCATGCAAGAATTAAGCAACATAATTACAAAAATGTAATATTCTGATTTGGATTAGTCTAACAGCTAAATCACAGCAACAATTTGAAGTTCTAGAAACCCTAAGTCTAAACATAATGAAGAGAATCAAGAATCTGACAGAATTCTAGGGACCCAATCGGTGGAAGGAACCCACTAGTGAAATCCCACATTGGTGGTGACTAATTACACGGAGAAATCTTTCAATTTTGGGGATGGAATTGGAGGAAACCTTGTTGCGTTCTTGGAGAGGGTTGGTCGACTTTTCTTCTCCTTTTCGTTCAAATTGGATGAATTTTGGAGAATGACTTGACTAGGGTAAGTCTAATTAAGTTACTAGGCTAAAACTATCCAAAACGACGTAGTTTAAGGGTTAAACGACGTAGTTTAGGTGTCCAACACATAGGGAAAAGACCAAAACATCCCTGACTTAAAAGCTGCCGAAGCCATCGACAACCCCTGACCGATGGACTGTGGACTGACCGACGGTCCGTTGTGGCAGGGCTTCCTTTGTCTCCAGAAGCTGGAAGTTGCAGGCCACGATCCATGGACCAGGACCACAACTCGTGGTCTGACCTACTGTCCGTGGGTCTGGCCATGGGTCATGCCTTAGATGGATTTTTCTATGGTTCTGAGAGGGGGTTGCAGGTGGCTAACTACAGACCCCACCTACGGTCCATGGGTCAACCTACGATCCATAGATGGCACCTGCAACTTCTGGAATTTTGCATTTCTGGTATGTCTAGAATATGGGGTGTTACAATCCTTGTGAGCATATCCTCAGTTTGGTTTCGTTCTAGACTAGCTGGTTCATTGGGTTGTAGACGATCAAGGGAAGGGACATACCTATCCTTGTCATCCACCTATCTCTCCAATCTTTCCAATAGTTATCTCACTCCTTGTTCAAACCATGATTCCCACCTAGTTGTTAATAATTTGGGTGAGAACCCCCCATTTGGTTTCCCAAGTATTGATCTTCTGCATTGTGTAATGCCTCTAAGTTGACATCATTTGGGCACTGCCCAATGTTTGATACAATTGCATTTACCAATTTAATTCCTCCTCCTATGACATCTTTAGACGAAAAATTATGTTGGGTCATCATTTTTGCCCATGTTTTGATCTCGTTCATTTTTCTTTTCTAATTGTTATATTATCAGTTGTAGAGTAGACACTTGGTCTTTTCCACTATGTCATCCTCGATTAACCTTTTTGATGTCATATAGCAACAACATTGCTATTTTATACAATTGTTGCTTAAATCCCCCTTCAACCAAGTGATGAGTCACATCTATATTAACAAAATCAAGGTTGCAATAGAAGTATTGCAGTAGCAAATTGTCCGGCACACCATGTGTTTTACATTGCAAGAGTAATTGTTTGAACTGTAACCAAGTCTCATGTACAAGTTCACCTCCAATTCTTTTGAAATTTTGGATTTGGGTTTGAAGTTTAACTATCGTCGGGGAGGAGGGGGGAATCTCTTCAATAAAGCTTCATTCAACTCCTCCCAATAAGTGATAGAGTCATTAGGAAATTTTGCCTACCATCTTTTACATTCACCCGTCAAAGAGAACAGGAATAACTTCAACCTTACGGACTCTTGTGAGTTGTTTTAGAACACAAACGACCCACCTACCTCCACAAAATTCCAAAGGTTTTCATGGGGATCCTCGCGAGCTAAAACCCCAAATATTACTCATAATTTTAGTATTGTTCCCTTTACATGAAAACCTGCCCTCCCGACCATGGGAGGTATCCGGATGGCTCACGTGGGTTGAATGATGTTCACATGCATATTATTCAAATTACTCATGTTGTCGTTTTTCCCATAGTGACTATCATTGTCACTTTCGTGGTCACTCATTTCCTAAACAAGAAAATCATCATATCACAACACTAAACAACAATCTACTACAACTAAACAAATTTACAAACTTATTTCTCAAATGGAACCTATAGCCATCATTCCCCGGTTACGATGCCATTTTTTCTAACACTCAAAGTACTCTTCAAAACTAATTAAGAAGTAAGTAGTCGTTGTCAATAAATACTCAACTAAGAGATGGAGTTGAATCCCACAGAGAATGATACGAGGCAAGGAATTCTATCAAAAAATTGGAATATAAATTCATTCATTTGTAGCAATAAAACAAGTGGGTGGATGATTCCACAAAATTTAATAAAAAAGATTTATTATCATAAGTCACAATTAAGCTAAGATTTCAGAAATTCAAATAAGTAACAAGTAATCTAGGGGTTTGGGGGATTGGAAATTGATGTCACATCAGGGTAATTGTATTGCTCTATAGTAATGAAATTTTATTGATAGGCTAGGTCATCGTCAATGACACTGATCTTCTTTTGATCTCATAGCATTATTTCATAGAATCTCCTTTCAGTCTCTTCTATGTTCTATATTAAACAACCCACTACCTTACACTATTCTCTCTTTTGATTCAATAATAGCACAAATAATAGATCTGACCCATAACCTCTATTTTAAAATAAGTTACGTACGTCAAACCTAAATTTCAAGTATGAAACTAATTACCCTCTCCAATCAATCTGTTTCGAGCATCAATCAGAGATCGGAAATAGGAATTAAGTTTCCAACCTAACCCATAATTTAATTAATTGCTAATTAGACCAAATCCATGTATGAAAAACTGAAAAATAGAGCATAACACAATCACTACATTAAATCAACACCCGACCACATAATTCACTCCTAGATCTTGGGATTTTAGCCACCCATTAAAATGAGTAAACAAATTATATCTTTTATGAATGCATCCATGCGTAACATGGAATTACACAATTACAAGCAAACTTACTATGAATTCAACTTCAATTTATCAATTTTAAGAGAAGAGCTGAAAAACCCCCCCAAAACTAAAATTGTTCTTCACAAAGTAAATTATTTCTCTCTCTAAGAAGAGATTAAGATTCTCTTCTATTTTTTTACGACTAAGAATTTCCGAACTTTTAATTTCTTTCTTCTTTGGACTATTTATAATTTCCCTAAAGTTTTGCCCAAAACTCAATGTGTGATCCATGGAAATGTTAGTTTGGCTCCATGGAAACGTTAGTTGGGCTCACCAATCATATTAGGTGAATTGCCAATTGCTCTCAAGATCGCCTTTCTCTTGCTTGAGGGGTTTGAATCTCAATCGGCGAGCTCGTTCGAGTTTGCCTTTCACATTTGGTGTATCACGGAGTGATATATAGTGAGTCTATGGTATTTTTGATGCATTTGACTTAGAAGTTGTTAGTGTCTAGGGCTATATGGTATTCTAATGTGTTTTGTACCAAGTTTGCAGGAAATAAGATTGGAACGCAGTTGCTGGAGATGACAACTGAAATTATGTAGAAGGAGCCACCCACAAAGTGACCTACGGACGTAGGTCCTGTGACGGGCCGTCGTTGGGCAGGCGTGGATGGATCATCAGGGAATTCTGACGAAGTGTGGAACTACGAAGCAAATAACGGACTGTAGGTCAACCTACGGGTCGTCCTGCACATCCATCGATGGGTTCAGAGAGTTGAAGTTCCAATACCTGATGAAAAATCCTAAGTGTGGAGCCACGAAAGAGGACCCATAGACCATGGGTCGACCCACAGTCCGTCCTGCATGTTCGTCGTTGATGATCTGAGATTGAAGGTTCCAGTACCTGCTGTAAAGTGTCTAAGTGTTGAACCACAGTGGATGACCTACGGACCATAGGTCGACCCACAGTTTGTAGGTCGTGTCGTCGACAAAAACTGCGTTCCAACTGCTTATTTCCTTATTTTGTTTCATTTTTATTTGGGACTTGTTTTATATAAATAGGGGATGTAAACCTTGTTTTTGGGGGTTATACATTATTGTTTACTTTTAGTTCTTGGTATTTTGTGGAATGAACTTGCAACTTTAGAAATTTGATTTTAGGATTTTCTTTTATAAGATTTTCACTTTGCAATTCAATTGGAGATTTCGGGTTTCTTCTATTCTAATCATAAGTTGATGAATTCTTTTTATCAAAACATGAATTGTGTTCTTTCAAGCATGAGTAACTAAATCCACAACTAGGGTTGTGGGAACCATTAGCAATTAACAACATATGAATACTAATTAAGTAATTCTTGAATAGTGTTATCCATGTATTGGTAATTCTTTTGCTTGGAAGTCTTATTAACGAGTGCATGCGTTAGAACTCGTCTCATTGCTACTTGCCAGACCAAGGAGGTAGTTAATGAGAAAAGAATTAACAATAGAGATTTAGTGGATTCTATCTAGTAGTCTAATGTCAATTGGTGCAAGGGCGAAAACTAAGCCATACATTGATGTGATGTCTAATATGAGGTACATGTAAGGGTTTGTAAAGTATACACTCGTATCCAGACCAAGGTGCATAGTGAAATTCCCTACTTGGAGGACCAATCACTTAGGGATACCGAACTTTCCAACTTTGCATGTAAAATACTCGGAAAGGATTACTATTATTAGGATTACAACGTGAAGAGCTTATGGGGAACACATACACCCTAGTTTCTCTGTCATATTGATAACTTAAAGTTTGAATCTTGCTCACTAGTTACTTAAACAACAATCAATTATTTGCTTCCAAAAATCCCCTCTTTATTTACTTTTCTCAGAAATAAGTTGACTAAACGAATATAATAGTGAGTTAAGTTTAAGTCTGAACTGTATTCCTCGTGGGATCGACCCCAACCTACAAGTTAGGTTCTTTATTTGACGACGGTCCCTTATACTTCTTTTATAGAGGTGTAATTTGAGCATATCACCGAGTACCACCTTTGTTCGCCTTCAATTTTTCTTCATGTATTGTTCCTTTCTTCAATGGTCATCATTTTATCCTTTCTTATTTGGCGAGTCGAGACTCTTCTTTTTATTCGTTGTCCTTTCCTAATTAATTCAAGTGTTATGCACTGTCTATCTGGGCGAGGTCATACCCATTGGGAGATCGACCCTTCTTTCTAGCTGATTAACAATATGGAGTTTACACTTCTTTTAATATTTTTGGTCATCCTTTCAAACATTCATTCTTGCATTGTTCTTTAGCCTTGATAGCTGCAAATAATCAAAACATCATTAGAATAGGACATACTTAGGCATTTAGGATACTATTATTGAGCTAAATAGGCCTCAAATAAATGTAGATCTATCACTCATCACATAACATGAGTTAGAGGCAAGAAATATTGACTTTATTTTTGTAAGACTAATATGTCTCTATTTTTACAAGATTTAGGCTCTAAGGGGGCCTATCACAAATTTTATTTTTGAAAAATGGATTTTTGAAAGATATACTAGTTTCATGAGATCTTCAGGTTTTAAGGAGATCTACCCTTAAATTCACTAGGTTTTTATGATTTTTAAAAGATATGGTACTTTTACATATGTTTTGCACTGACTCAATAAGAGTCCTACATTTTTTTAATAGTTTTTTTTATGATTCCACGGTACATTTTGGATTGCTAGGGGATCCTTTCAAGTTTTTCTTTTCTATTATATGTGTGAGGGATCATTCTAGATTGCCAGGGGGATCATTTTCGGTCTTAATTTATTCCATCTGTAGTTGAGCTCCGACAGGGTCAAAAGAATGTCTCAAGGAGCTTACGGGCAGCCATCAAGGAGATTTCGAGACTTTTTACATTTTTTCATTAGCCACATATGCGTTGAACCATCCCATAATGCCTAACATTCTGTGATATGAATACATGAAGCGTGATTTTTCTTACAATTATTATGTTTCTATTTTTTTGTGAGTTTAATTTTCTAGTATAGTTTTGGATTTTATTGTTATTACTATCATGCTTCTTATATTATATAATGTCTACTCATCTCGGTCGTCCATGATGCCTACTTAGTACCTCGTATTTTGCTACTCATACTACACTTCTACATCTTTTTCTAACGCAATGCCTAGTACAAGTCATCCTTGTTGATCTTCTCTTATTCAAGGCCCCATTGTTTTTCTTTGTAGTGAACTATTGGCATGTAGATTCTTGCTTCTTTTCCTTTTGTATTTTTTGTCTATATTTTGTATTTTTTTAGAAAATTATATTTTTTATAGTCTTATCCTCATAGTTTAGGTGCTCTTGTACCTATAAACTAGGTTTGCGATATGGTGCTTTTGTATATTCATCTTTCTCAGTCTATTTTGGGCTCATCTTTTATTTTTATATTGTTTGTATATGTCTACGCTAAGGCCCCTTTCTTATCTAATTATTCCTTCGACTTCAGTTATTTCTAGTTTTATTTAGCTTATGTTATCTTGGGTTTGTCTTGCCTACTAGGTAGATTTTGAAAAAGTCACCCTCATGAACATCTGATTCCTCTTCTTTATCTAGGATAAAATTAGTTTCTTACAAATGGACGTTGGAGTCTTCCATTCAATCAAATATAATTTTTTCGTCTTTGATTAACTAGATGTACATTATGGTATAAAATAAAGTATGTGCTTCTCATCTGTCTTGATTCCAGTAGACTTCCTTGTCATAACATTTAAATCATATTATTTACTCCATTGATTTTTCGTTGTGATAATTTCTTCCACTAACTCTATAACTCTTTACAAGGTCGCTTCTGAGAGGTTCAAATTGTATTCCTAAAGTTGTAGTCTTTTGGTTGATCTATTAGGGGTCTAGTTAGATATATTTGGACCTTTTGTTGCATCAAAACTATGTGGTTCTGTCAAAGTTCTAATTAGAGTCTTATTCAAAGACTTAAAGTATATATATATAATTTATATATGTATAGGCAAAACTTTAGTATTATAAAATAAGGATAAAATTTAATAAATAGATTATGTTGTTGATTTAAAGGTTCTCAATATTAAAATTAACATTTAAGGTAGTATAATTATATTTTATACCCTATGCTACCTATTTGAAAATGATTTAAATGATGTAATTGATACTATATAATAGTAAGATTTCTTACATATTTTAAATAAGGAAGAATTTTTTATACAAAGATTTAGTTTATTTCATAGTTCTACATATAAGGAAAATAAGAAAATGACTATTATGTCTAGTGTGACATCTATTTTTGAAGGGTAAAAGAGGCAAATAACATATTGTTGAAAACCCTGCATTAGGTAGATTAATGCCTCATTTTTCCAATTGGTCTAAACTAAATCAACCTTGGTTATATCATCATAAACTCAAAGGAGCCGCCAAACTTACAAAATTTCAATTGAAGGTATTACTTCATGGAATTCCCCAAAAGAAACATGATGGGAGGATATCGACTTAGTGATTTACCGGATTCAATCTTAATCCACATCCCCTAAATGTATTCATAAGCAAAACAAGTTGCGAGAAGTTGTGCAATATATAGGCGATGGAGGTTTCTTTCAAAGTATGTTGAGGTATCACTCAATTTTGAATCTTTTATTTAGCCCATTCTAGTGAGAAAAAAAATGTGTTTCTACATTTCATGTCTTCCAGTAAAAAAATATTCATTACTGGATGTCTTTCCAGAAAATTCAAAATTTTAGTTTGATTTTCTATATTTTCAAGTAGAAATTTCTTCAAGATATTCATTTAGTGATATATTTTACTAGAAAACCTGCTAATGTTGAAGAATTTATTATGGACTTTTTATTTAGAGATACATACGAATTTCCTCAATTTGCATATAAGAATACATCGTTGAAAATTTTTGTTTTAGAGTATTTCAAATTGAACTTTCCACTAATCTGAACTGGAGTGGTGTCGTTCCTTTTTAATAGATACATGTATTTGATGGAAGGTGTAATGGAAAATGTATTATTTGATTGTCCTAACTTGGATAGCTTGGAATTAGATCAATTTGTGGTATTTCAACGTATGGAAATCAACAATGTGAAATTGAGAAAATTGACCATAGATAACGGAAAATTAAATGAATGTGATATATGGCTTGAAATATGACACCCATATAATGTATGGTTTAATATTTAAGGGTCTTGTCGTGGGACATGCTTGGGAAATATTTAGGTCCATGCTGCATTGAGGTTTGTTCATACTCTACCCTATACAAAATTCATGATATATATATATATATATTTCCAATTTGGGACTTCTTTATGGTACTAAATATTTTGGCTTATTAACATTATTAGTGATAATACTTATAAAAATATGATAACAATTTGGTTAATGTTAAAAAAATACATTTTTATAGAAATGTAAGTGCAAAGTGGAAGGTTGTGGGATTTTACTTGGTATGTTATTGTTGTTTTAGTTGCAAAGTGGAAATTAATTTAATTAAGACCTTTTTGGCAAAATTTTAGATGATAAATACTGAGAATAAATAATTTGTAAAATTCAGATTTCTTTGCCACTAAGGAGTAGGCTTCCACCTTAAAATTTCTAATAAAAAGGAGGGAATTCTATAATACGGAGAATAAATAGTTTGTAAATGTGAGATGCATTTACATTACTAATAATATTTATGACATGTGAATGGTTTTTAAAAGTGTTTAATAGTCCAGTTTTGGATATCCAAAAAAACCTTGAATTGTTCAACAGTTATCATGTTATTTATTAATATCTATAATATGAAACAGAGGTAGCATTTGATAATTGTTTTGGGCGAGTTTCAAACTCACTTCATGCCTAGAAAAAAATACCCCCCATTAAATTTGTCAAACCCAAAAATAGAGAATATTGATTCTGAATCATAATACGATGCAGCTGGTAGTCATAGCATTAGTGTCCAAGTTCCTAAAACTTATCTTCCTTGATAATTAATTAGTTTGTGTTGGATTCAAAATGGAGAGTGGTAGCGGGTGAAGAAAGCAATGACATGGAGGTTCAGAAACAATGGAAAATTAGTGTTCTTGAAGCAATTTATCCACGAAATCTTGAATTCCACCAAAGTATGTTACTTCAATCTTGAAGGATTTTTTTTAACTTCTGGCTTGTTTTGATAATAGGTTGTTGTGTCGAGGGTCTTAGCATAAATAAACTCTCTATGGCCCAAAAGTAAGCGAAAGGTTTGCATACATCCTACCCTCCCCATATCCCGCTTTGGGGGTTACATTGGTTATGTTGTTACTGTTGGATTGTTTCTTCTTAAAAGATATTTTTTAAAATAAAATCTTTTCCAATTATCCTTTTTTTGGATGCTACTTCTTTTAAATTGGTTTTTATTTGCAAGCAGACCTTATATGGGCCTGGAAGACGAGACTTTTTATAATGATCAGCACACACCTGGTATACCCATAACTTCTATTGAAGCATAGAAGCTATGGATATAACAGTTGATTATTATGAAGAGTCTCATCTCTATAACCTAAAGAAGGATTGCGTGCATATAACACCAATTTAAAATAAGTAACATCCACAACTAAAATAAGATCAGTGGAAATGATTTTAGAAGAAACAAATCAATGATAACAACATACATAGTTTAATTCCACAAGCAGGATATGGGGAAGGTAGAAAGTACGCAGACCTTAATCCTAACTTGCTAGGGTAAAGATAATTGTTCCACCAAAACACTCGACGCAACAATGTATTATCAAAATTGGTTAAAAGTTAAAAAAACTACAAGATTGAATTATTGTACTTTGGAGTTACGAAGGATTTCGTAGATAAATTGCTTCAACAACTCTCATCTCCCATTATTTTTTATCCTCCATGTCATTGCATTCTTTACCCACAACAACTCGCCATTTTTGTATCAAACACAAACTATTATGACATTAGCATAGTGCACTAGTTGCCAATCTGTGGAAGTGTTAGCAACTAGTACACTAATGCTATGAGTATCAGCTGCATAGTAGCATACTTCAGGATCAATTTCCTCTAGTTTTGGATTTTGCAATTTTAAAGGGGTGTATTCTTCTAGGGGTGATCTATCAAAAGGTACCTCTGTTTCATTTTATTTTTTTTGGATTTGTACGTGTGGCGGCCTCCACCATCAGGCTGGAAGTTCTTACAGATTATCATATCCTTTGATAAATTGGATTTCCCTGGAATTTGTAGATCTTGAGAGTTTTGTCATGGACGGATGTAATTACCAAACAAGAGTAGGTTTTCTTTGGACCTTATTATTGTTACTTCATGTTATTGTTATAAAATATTCAGTAGAAAGATAGAGAATAACCAAAAGGAATCGAGCAAGTGTATTTTATTGTACTCCTGCAAGCTCTCTTTATACAAGCAAGTTATAACGACTAAGTGCAGAAAAATAGGAATCAACGTAACTGATAGCTAAACAATTGCTAAACAGTTAAAGATAAAATATTCTACTAAGTTACCTACTGCAAATCAAACTCTAGAAACAGAACTACACCTATGCAATAGAAATCTACTGCCAACAAGCTCCTATAAACTAGGATAATAGCTAACCAAATAACGCATTTTAACATTTATCAATATTAATTAACTATTACTGAAAGAAGACAATACATATCCATAAAGTTATGATATCCAATACACTAGGAAAGAAATCATAACAATAATTTAAAAATTACCTTAGCGGTATACAAATTTGTTCACCAGACCTCACTTGGGTTAGTTGTTGTTCAAGTAAAACTTTATATTATTTGCTAAGAATTTGATATATTCATTGAATCTAAAAGTTCATTACCTCTTCTTTCTATCCAAAATTAACTTCTTTGCTTTTTAAATTTTTATCAAAAATCACAAAAAGCATTAAAGGAAGATCATCAAGATTAATACACTTGGAAAAGGACAAGTTCTTGATAAGGTGGTATTACTAGTTAAACCTTTGGGAAAAAGTGATATGCTCTACAATTGATGTTACAAAGTAATGTTCAATGAATATATAAATATATGTCTCCTGATTCTTACTGTCCACAATGATATCTTTTCCTTTGGGGTAAAGCTCGATCCCTTTCTTGTATCCCATCAACTCAATATCGCAAAAGAACCACAAACTTAGATTATCTTCATCGACCACATATGGATCACTTTCTAGTATTTCCTTACAACTTTTGTACAAATGGAACTATGTCCCTAATGTCTTCGAATGATATGTCTTTCCAATCCAATCCCTAAAACAAGGTGTGCTCAAACACAACTATGGTTTGTACTTTATACATCAAATCCAACACAATCATCCTACTAGAGAAGCAGAAATAATTAGGGTGTAATGAATTCATCTAAGATTTTGCAAGTACAAATTGTTGATGTGTATTAATTAAATTCAAATAGTAAGAACAATTTTTACTTATTGATAATATTAATGACGAGATCTATTATAGCATCTTCTTCTATATCCTCGAAATCTAGATGATGTAAAAACACATTTTTTTTATTGATAAGACAATTACATTTGGAGGAATCGTAGTTGCACTCTTTCCTTTAGACAAGTTACTTTACAATTATACTTATCAAAAAAAGTATTCATTCATATTGAAACAAACAACAAAATTACAAAAAAAAGTTGTAGTGTATATAAATTAAATAAAGGTTAAGAATATTTGAGCAAAACCCCTCTATGATGGTTTCAGAAAGCAACAAAGAGAGTGTTCTAAGGGTTGATGATCTCTTGGCATACTAATAAAAACAACTCCCTCAACACACAAGGCCCATTAGCTTTATCATGATTTAGTTTAATAAGTAATTGGCCTCGCAGATTTTCAAATTCAAACATGAAGAAGCTACTAGGCACTATTAAAATATATTTAACAAACATCAAGTATTTGTGCTTGCTATATCTATGGTGAATCCATTGCACTTTAGTTTTTTCTACTTCTATTGTATGATAATTGCATTGGCTTTGATGTTTAAAGTACAAACTAGAGTTGTGTTTGATCACACATTCTTTTTGCAATTTTCTAAGAAAGACATATCATTGGAAGACGTTAGGGACGTGTTTCCACCCTTGTACTAAAGTTGTAAGGAAATACTAGAAATGAATCCAAATATGGTCGATGATGATCAACTAGTCTTGAGATTCTTTTGGGATGTTGAGTTGACATGCTCCATGAAAAGAATCTAGCTTTGTCTCAATAGAAAAGAGACCATCGTAAATAGTAAGAATTAAGAGATAAATATTTATCTTCTAATTCAATATTACTTTGTAACATCAATTGCAGAGAAGGTTGCGTGTTTTGACAAACGTGTTTCTTATATTACAACCTCATCAAGGTAACAATCCTTTTTTTTGGTGTCTTAATTTTGATGATCTCGACTTAATGCTTGATGGTGATTATGGATTGTTGATAAAATGTTGAAAACCAAAAAGGGTTATTGTGGATAAAATGAAGAGGTGATGAACTTTTAGAATCAATGAACATATCAATTCATACAACATTCAGCGTAATTTTATTTCTAAAACTAGTGGATTTTTTCATGCAGAACATGCTATCAAACTATACAAATGAGGGTGAGGCAAGGGATTTGAGACACGTAATTTTAACTGCCCTTTTCTACAAGTGAAGACCATCAACATCATTTCTTATTTTTGACCAATATGTAAAAATAAGTCAATACTATCATTGGTAAAATATTTTCTCAAGCATGTAATCATTCTAGAAATGATTAAGATGTGTTTTCTTTACTTCTCTTTAAATACATTTTTGCTTCTAAATCTTATCTCTACAAGGCTATCACCTTCAATAATTAACTATTCATCTTGTTTAGGGTGTGTTTGGTATGAAGGAAAATATTTTTCAATATTCTCATGTTTGATTGGCTTAACTATTTTTGAAATATTTTCAAATCAACTTACTTTCCTCAAATCAATTGGATTAGGGTCAGGTCAAAGTCGAGTATTAGGGTGTCACAACCTGATTTATCAAAGTCATGATAGTACGCACTTTGGAGAACTTTAGTGGTTGTACGCACACCACTAGGATGGCCCCCAACCGGTGAAGCATGACAAAAATGGAGAATTTCTACCACTTCTTCTTCCGAAACATACCTTCTAATGATGTGATCTTCACACTCTGGAAAAAAGTATGGTTCATCCCAAAAGTACTTTTTAACGTTGAACATGAACCTCTTTTGTTAGTAGAATTTCAGCTCGTTCGGCATTAATTCGCACACTATGTAATTGGTTAAATCTGCATACCAGGGAGTTTGTTTGAGAGTTATCACAAAAACTTGTTTATCGGGGAAGGAATTGTCTATGTCAACCACAGGCTCGTCATTCTCCTTGCCCTCTAACCTTGATAAGTGGTCAGCCACCTGATTTTCACAACCTCTTCTATCTTTGACCTCAAAGTCAAATTTTTGCAATAGTAGTAGCCACCTTATCAACCTTGGTTTTGCATCCTTCTTTGCCATTAGGTAACGGAGTGCAGCATGATCAGTGTGAACAATTACTTTAGTGCCTAACAAGTATGCCCGAAATTTCTCAAATGCATAGACTATCGCAAGAAACTCTTGTTCAGTAACGGTATAGTTACGTTGAGCACTCTTTACAGTCTTGCTCGCGTAGTAAATTGGGTGAAAAAGTTTGTTGCATTTTTTCCCCAGCACAACACCCAATGCTTTTCCACTTGCATCACACATTACATCGAAAGATTCTAACCAATCAGGACTAATAATGATGGCGGTGGATACTAATTTCTCCTTCAAGCACCGAAAAGCCACCACACAAGTGTCATAAAATTGGAATTTCACCTCTTTCTCTAAGAGTTTGCATAGAGGATGTGCAATCTTTGAGAAATATTTTGATGAACCTCCAGCAGAAACAGGCATGACCTAAGAAACTACGAACCCCATTTATCGAAACGGTGGTGGTAATTTCTCAATCACTTCAATCTTTGCTTTATCAACCTCTAGCCCCTTTTGCAACACCTTGTAACCAAGTACTATCCCTTCTTTAACCATAAAGTGACATTTTTCCCAATTGAGGACCAAGTTTGTCTTCATACATCTTTGGAGAACTTATCCTAAGTGTTCTAAACACGTCTCAAAAGTATCACCCACAACCGAGAAGTCATGCATAAATACCTCCATTGAATCCTCCACCATGTCGGCAAAAATAGATAGCATTCAACGTTGGAAGGTTGCCGGGGCATTGCATAATCCGAATGGCATCCTTTTAAAGGCAAAAGTTCCATAGGGACATGTGAAGGTGGTTTTCTCTTGGTCTTCAAGCCCAATGGAGATTTGGTTGTACCCAGAATACCCATCCAAAAAGCAATACCAACCTCTTTCCGGGAGTCGATCAAGCACTAATCCATGAAGGGCATGGGGAAGTGATATTTTTTAGTCCATGAGTTTAACTTTCGGTAATCCATGCATACCCTCTATCCGGTCATTGGCCTCATAGACAAGCTTCCCCTTTTCATTCGGGACCACTATGATACCTCTTTTTTTTGGTACACATTCCACCGGGCTTACCCATTTGCTATCCGCCATAGGGTAGATCACAACTGCATCTAACCACTTTATTATCTCTTTTTTCACTACTTCTTGCATTGGTGGGTTCAATCTCTGCTAATGTTCAACACTCGGTTTACACTCACTATCAAGCTGAATTTTGTGAGTACAGATACTGAGAGGAATGCCCACTATATAAGATATGCCTTCGTAACACCTCAAGAATCAATTTCACCTGCCATTTAAGCAAGTCAGTCGCAATGATCTCCGGTAGAGTGTTATTTGCCCCCAAGAAAGCATACCGGAGATTGGGGGGAGTGCTCTTAATTCCAGGTTTGGTGATTCTTCTGTTGATGGCTTTGCGGGAGGACTCTCTCTATTTTTCAAATCAATGTTCAATTTCAATGGGGTCTTTAAATACCCTCCCAAGAATGAAAGAGCAGCTACTACCTCTTAAGACCCTTGAATTTCAAATTCATCAGCTTCAAGAGGTTCGCTCATGCACATCAAATGGCTCACGCTAGCCACCGCCTCATCAATAACATCAACGATGGACATCACATGGATATCACTTGGGTGTTTCATTGACTTACAAACATTGAAGGTTACTTCATCTTAGTTCACCCAAAACTTCAATTCTTGGCTTTCAACATCCACCAATGGTCTTTCGGTTGCTAAGAATGGTCTTCCCAAAATAATGGGAATTTCAGCATCTATTTCACAATCGAGAATGACAAAATCAGCCGGGAAAATGAACCGATCAACCTTCACCAAGATGGCATAAACTATCCCCACGGGATGTTTGACTGAACGATCTGCCATTAAGAGTCTCATTGTGGTTGCTTTTGGTTTACCCAGCCCAAGTTCTTTGTATATCGCATAGGGCACAAGTTGATGCCTGCCCCCAAATCGCATAAAGCTTTAGCGAATTGGAGCATGCCAATGGTGCAACGAATGGTAAATGCCCTGAGATTTTCTATCTTTTTGATTAGCTCCTTATTCATAATTGCATTGCATCTATGGGAAACTTCAATTGTCTCAAAATCCAAGCTCATTTTCTTTGTGACTAACTCTTTCATGAACTTGGCATAACCCGACATTTCCAACAATGCCTTCACAAGGGGAAGATTAATTGATAATGTCCTAAACACCGACAAGAACTTCTTGAACTTTTCATCTTCATTCTTTTTTTTAAGCGCTGGGGGAATGGAGGAGGTATTTTGGGTAAAGGCTACATGACTTTTGGAATTGGAACGTGTTGTTCCACTTCCTTTTGTGGTTCTTTGTCAATGTTTTGGTGGATAAGTAACTCTTGTACCTCCATGCCTTTATCTTCTTCATGCTTTTGAGAATCTTCATTTCCCATCACATTACCTATTGTCACCTTTCCGCTACGAGTAACCACAACCAGCCCTCTATCGTCATTTTCCATCATCATCTTTGATTTCAATTGAGATAATAATAAACTAAATTTTCCTTCAAGTATCTTGATGGCATCGGTATGAGAGTTCACTTTACTGTTCAATGATGAAAAGTCATCTTTCATCCTTTTCAACAAATCATCCGAACCTTCTACTTTATCAAGTATGCATGACAACAAATCGTTTACCCAGGGACTACTTGCACTCCCTTTTGATTTTGGGCTCTCACTCAAGTGAGTATGGTTCTCATCATGATCATCTTTCCTTCTCCAATAATCATTTTGCTCAACCCAATCTTGAGAGTATCTCCTTTGTTCTTCTCCCTTGTGATAGTTCCAACCTTGATTTCCACCTCACTATAGATAGCGTGGGTGGAAACCCTCCTCATATCCCTTGGAGCTCCAACCTTGATTCTCCCCCGGCCTTGAGTAACCTGAAGAAGAATCCCCTCAATACTAAACACTCCACATGTCCCCTTCATGTGCTCCTGTAGAAATTCCATTTGGGTCAATATCTTCTTGATGTTTTCATCCCCCTCTCTCTCTTTATCAAGTTGTTCTTGCGTTAATCTAAAATGAAATGGAGAGACTTGATCCTCTTGGGTGTACCATGCTTGGTTTATTCTAGTCAAGTCATGAAGAAGAAACTAAGCTACCTCAAATGATTGTAACATTATTCCTCCTTGTACCAATTGATCAGCCACTCCTTTATTAACCGAATCAAGACTCCGATAAAAATATTGAAGTACCAAATCATTTGGTAGCCCATGAGTTGGGCATTTAATTAGTAGTTTCTTAAACCTCACCCACGTTTCACGGATGGGTTCCCCCTCCCGTCGCTTGAAACCTTGAATTTCATCTCTAAGTTTCATCATCCTTGATGGAGGAAAGAACATTGTGTTAAATTCTATAATCAGCTCCTCCCATGATGTGATGGAATTGTTTGGTAACTCGGCCAACCACTTATTAGCTTCTCCCGTTAAGGATAGTGGAAACAACCACAACCGAATTGACTCTTGTGACACCTTTTTTAATGAAAAAGGGCTGCAAACCTCTGTAAAATTTGTCACATGCTCATGCGGGTCTTCGTGATCTAGCCCTCCATATAGTCCCCTCATTTGGAGTAGTTGAAGAGTTGTGCTAGTGACTTCAAACATCGCATTCTTATAAGCTTATGGGATACCAATTGAACCCATTCAACCTGATTGAGCTGGGTTGTATACACTATTGATATCATCTATATCATCCCGATGACCTGCTTGGCTATCATTCATCTCTTTCTCACTCATGTTCACTTCTACGTAGTCCAACCAAAACTTACACAAAGCAGCCAAAGCTAATTCCACTACAACCAACAAATTTGAGAGTGTCAAATCTTCAATCAAAGAATTCTAAGTAACGCTACTCCCCGACAGCGGCGCCATTTTGATTACCCTATCAGGACACTTCATCCAATACTAAGTGCCCACAATCGTTAAGTAGTATTATAACCCAACTAAGTGAGTTGAGGTCGAATCCCACAGGGAGTAGTTTTTCCTTCAAATTTGAAGATGAAGATATGACAACAATCTCTTCCTTTTAGCAAGTAGTTTACCTATTTGGTTCTACTTTCAAATAGTTGGATCCTATTATCATTCCAATTTCACACTTCAACACGAAACGATCAAACAGTAAAATAACAGTTGGGGTAATGACCAACCAATTGCCGAATTTTAACTTAGTGGGTGAGTATCAATGTTCACAATAGGATAATTTGTCGTGGGTAGGTCGGACCATATGTAAAGTAACTTTGTCTTGAGCAATCACCTTTTCCATGTCAAATTCTCTCAAACTTCGACACTAACCGGAAGATGCCCAACCCTTGGTCCTCATTAAATCCACTCTCTTGAGCTGGATACAAAAGATAGATCCCATGTTTTACTCTCTCGAGCTAAAATTTTGGTGACCAACTACTAAGGATGCTAAGATTTCTACTTTGGCTCTGCATCTCTCTCTCGCATGCGTACAACACCGAACTTGTTACACTAAACGTGCAACTCGACACGCAACAGCAACTCAGACCCACTTCAAATTAACACTATTATCTTCAATCCAACGACACCCACTTAGTAAAACTCAACAATTGGCTTCATTAGTCAAAACCCCAAGAAGAGGGTTTTAGCCACTCATAGCAAAAATAACAAAATCAACATCTACCATGTTTTCTTCAAAATCTTCTCTATTACAAAATCTCAACAAAATATCTTGCTAAAAACCCTTGAAAACCACAATGGTGATGTTTTTGCTCTCAATTTTTTATCTCTTCCCTTTTCTGAATCTTTTTCTCTCTCTAGCCAAAACTAATTTAAACAAGTCTGATGTGTCACTGTTTAAGACCACTCGATGAGGTAAGTCAGGCTCTGCCGACATATCAACGACTCACCAATTGTTCTTCATCTCGCCTTCATATTTCATTTCTTCTTGGTCTGGCTAGTGAAACTTTAGGCGATCTAGATCGGGATCGCCGAATAATTTCTCAATTCACCCTTTTTCCTTCTATCTCTCCCATCAGCACTTGTTTGAATCTGCTTCAGCACTTTCAACGACCTGGTTGTCCTTCGCCGAGTAGATCGACGACATGCCGATTGGAACTGTTGCTCACCGAAATTACCCCCATTTTAGCTCTTGCATTCTGTAACTTTAGGTGGTGTCGTTGCAATTTGGCTATTTGTCGAGTGACATCGGCGATCATCAGGTCTTCATTTATTCATTCCTTTAGCTTGCTTTGTTTCTTTCTACACATTAGTGTTCATGCATCGTTCATAAATCCAAATACCTGAAATTTAGGGCTTTTACATCATTCATTAGCACAAAATATGCATTTGAGGACATAAATATATTAAAATAAAGCCCTAAATGAGTCCGAATCATGGACTCATTAGGTCCACGGTCCGTTTACCTACCCGTGGACTTAGCCCTTTCCCAGAAGTGGGGGACCACGAGACCCTACGCGGTTCGTGGACCACCACATGAATCGTACTGGTGCTCGTGGAAGTGAGATAAAATCCACCAGGCTCAGACATCAGACCATGGGGCCCTAAACGTGCCATGGTCTCAATGATGAGCCGTGGTAGCTTTCATTAAGTTGAGCGAGTACAACCCCTAAGTCATGCGAAAATAAGAGCCAAAATCAGAGCAGAAGTCGACCATCCCTTGCTCCAAAATGCAGCAAGTTTTCATCAGTTCGATCCCCAAAATCGAAAGATTTCTTTGTGGAATTCATCACTAGGTGTGTGGGATTTCACTAGTGGGTTCCTTTTACCCATTAGGTCCCTAGAATTCAGTCAGATTCTTGATTCCCTCTAATTATCTAAACCTAGGGTTTCAAGAATTTTCGCAGATCATTATGAATTAGTTACTTTAATGTTCCAAATCAGATTACCATGATTTTAGTATTGTTTTGCATAGATTCTTTCATGTATACAAAACCCTAGCTATGTAGTTCTTTTAGTTCATGAATTAGACATGCTAGGTCAGTTATTTCAGAAATACATGCCTCAGATTTAAATGTTTCACTATCAGTACATTAATTCACTTTTTCAGTTAACATGTCAGTAATTTGAGCTATCCATTATTACATAAATTCAGTCATAAATTGTTAGTTACATAATCAATTTGGAGTAGCTTAATACCGAGTGGACTAGGGTTAGTCACCCTCAAGTCTCAGAACTATGTTCCCCGTAAGTTGTAAGTCCCCTATGTAGGCATCATTTTAGTGATCACGCCAGTCATGCCTCTATACCTCTTGCAGGGTATATTGGGTCCACTCGATTGGGCGTATACATCGGACTCTACATTTAGCTCATGTGGTTTTATGTTGGTTATTATCAGCTCCCTTACATGTAGATTCTATTGCATTTACCACGTTATCAGTCATAGTTAAGTATTCAGTCTCAACATGTTATAACTTGGTCATTACATTCAGTCATTTCATGTTCAGTATTCTTAGTTTATTATCATGTTTATCTCTTATCATTGCTCAGATATATGCTTTGGTTCAGTTATGTTTATTGTTTAGCTTTACTCTATATTGCATGCATAATACCTTTCAACTAGTGACGCATACTCTGTGCTACATCTTCTCGTGAAGTAGGTTCATGTTCTCAGCTTCCAGATCTCGCATAGATCAGTTCCCGATCTTCAGTTCAGTAACGTCAGTGGCGAGTCTTCATTCTTCGAGGACCATTGCCATAATTATCTTCCTTTGCTTTTAGTCTTTAGTTTTCAGTATTTGTTAGATCTAGCTGGGGCATGTCCCAGTATTTCTAGTGAGTAGATGCTTTATTTCAGACATAGTTAGAATGAGCTCTAGTATTTCATTTTGCTTTTTCGGTTGTTGTTAAACTCTTAATAATTATATAATTAGCTTTAGTATGGGTATTCCCATGATTTCAGATTATCTCATGATTAGCTTCCACACAGTATTTATTGATTCAGTTTATCTTTAGCATGCTTATGATATGCCAGCAGGGTTAGCTTGGGGTCACTCCTGATCCTAGGTCCCGTGTCCACATTTTAGGTAGCTTTGGAGCATGAAAATCTTCGTATTAGAGCATTAGCTTTATGTGTCCTAGGATGTCTGAAAAGCCGCACTAAGTAGAGTCCTTTTCATGGGTGTGAAGTGCACCACATCTAATGAAAATGAGGATATGAAATGTTTTAGGAAAACTTCACTTTCTTGATATTTTTATCGTGCGTAAGGTATGATCTCTTTCTAATCCATTGTTATGAGCTTTCAGATCATGCCTCCTCGTAAAGCTTATGGAAGGAAAGAGAATGCACAAAATGCTAATGCAGCTCCTCCAATATTAGATCAGGAAGTTTCGAATGCTGAGTTTCGAAAGGCTATTCAACTCTTGGCTCAGAGTGTGACTA
The DNA here is from genome assembly GCF_019186545.1 of Solanum stenotomum. Lineage (NCBI taxonomy): Eukaryota > Viridiplantae > Streptophyta > Magnoliopsida > Solanales > Solanaceae > Solanum > Solanum stenotomum. The sequence goes on along the minus strand of NC_064291.1, from coordinate 16,766,909 downwards.
ACTAGAACAACAAGGAGGTTCAAGTTCCTACAAATGCTAGTGGTGGATCAGAGACAGCTAGAGTTCGTGATTTTGTTTGGATGAATCCGCTTGAGTTCTTAGGATCACAGATTGGTGAGGATCCCCAAAACATCATAGATGAGGTCAAGAAGATCTTTGGAGTGATGCAAGAAACATGTAATGATAAGATAGAGTTGGCATCCTATCAGCTAAAGAATGTAGCTCACATCTGCTTTACTCAATGGAAAGAGAACAGGGGTACGGATGCAACTACTATCACTTGGGAATGCTTTAGTGAGACTTTTCTGGAAAAGCTCTTCCCAAGAGAGTTGAGGGAGGCAAAAAGCATAAAAGTTTATAAATTTGAGGTTGGGTAGTATGACAGTCCAAGAGTATGGACTCAAGTTCACCCAAATCTCCAGGTATGCTCCTCACATACTTGTCGATTCTAGGGCTCAAATAAACAAGTTTCTGTATGGGGTATCTGACCTAGTGAAAACAGAGTGTAGGAATGAGTTCCTAGAAGTGTTTCCAGAAGATCCTCCTAGAGTTCCTCTTCAAAGGGAAATCTACTTTGGAATTGATGTCCTTCCAGATATACATCATATTTCTATTACCCCTTGCATAATGGCTCCATATGAGCTTAAGGAATTTATAAAGAAGTTGAAAGACCTTTTAGATAAGGGTTTTATCAGACCTAGTATTTTCCCATGGGGTGCATCAGTGTTGTTCATGAAGAAGAAAGATGTTTCTCTCAAAATGTGTATTGACTATAGGCAGTTGAACAAAGTCACAATCAAAAATAAGTACCCTGTCCCCAAGATTGATGACTTGTTCAATAACTTCAGGGTGCTAGTCATTTCTCAAAGATAGACCTCAAATGTGGTTATCATCAGCTTAGAGGCAGAGATATTGACATCCCTAAAATAGCCTTCAGAACTCGGTATGGTCATTATGAATTTGTATTTATATGATTTTGACTAACCAATGCTCATGCAGCTTTCATGGATTTGATGAACAGAGTGTTCAAGAAGTATTTGGAATTGTTCGTTATCGTCTTTATTGATGATATCCTCATTTACTCTAGGAATGAGGAAGAACATGTGAATCATTTGAGGGTTGTTCTACAACTCTCAAAGATTGCCAGTTATTCGCTAAGGTTAGCAAATTTGAGTTTTGGTTGCAATGTGTTGCTTTCCTTGGCCATATTGTGTCTAGTGAAGGGATCCGAGTGGATTCCCAGAAAATAGAAGCAGTGAAACAATGGCCTAAACCTACCTATCCTACATAAACTAGAAGCTTCTTGGGTTTGGCTGGTTATTACAGAAGGTTCGTGAAATGATTTTCATCCATAGCCTCCTAATTGACTAAGTTGACTTAGAAAAAGGTCAAGTTTCAGTGGTCAAATGATTGTGAGAAAAGCTTTGCAGAACTGGAAACTAGGTTGACTACAGCTCCGGTTTTGACTCTACCTGAGGTTCAGACGGTTATATGATCTATTGTGATGCACCAAGAGTCAACCTAGGTTGTGTGTTGATGTAGCGAGGTAAGGTTATAACTTATGATTCCAGATAACTTAATATGCATGAGAAGAACTATCCAACTCATGACCTCGAGCTTGCAGTTAGCAGAGATGTTTGCACTTAGGATTTTGAGACTTTACTTGTATGGTGTTCATGTAGATGTGTTCACAGATCATAAGAGCATTTAGTATGTGTTCACCCAGAAAGAGTTGAATTTTTGCCAAAGGAGATGCCTTGAGTTCCTCAAAGATTATGATATGAGTGTGCATTACCATCCTGGTAAGGCCAATGTAGTAGCAGATGCTCTTAGCAGACTATATATGGGTAGTGTAGCACATGTTGATGAAGAAAGAAAAGAGCTATCAAAGGATGTTCATGGGCTTGCTCGCTTGGGAGTTCGCCTTATGAGCCTATCAGATTGTGGTGTAATAGTTCAGAATGGGGCAGAATCTTCATTGGTAGCGGAGGTTAAGGAAAAGCAAGACAGTGATCCGATATTGATTCAACTAAAGGGTGCAGTCCATCAACAGAGAGTTGAAGTTTTCTCCCAAGGGGGAGATGGTGTGCTTCGCTATCAGGGTCGATTATATCTTCCTAAGGTGGGCGAGTTGAGAAAGGAGATTCTTGCAGAAGCCCATAACTCCAGATATTCTATTCACCCAGGCACCACAAAGATGCACCGTGATCTGGGGAAGTCTTTTGGTGGAATGGTATGAAAAGGGATATGGCGGATTTTGTTGCTAAGTGCCCTAATTGTCAGTAAGTGAAGGTAGAACATCATAAACCAGGAGGTATGACTCAAGAGTTCAACATTTCTACTTGGAAGTGGGAAGTGATAAATATGGACTTCATCACAGGTTTACCTCGTACTCACAGAAAACATGACTCCATTTGGGTGATAGTTGATAGAGTGACTAAGTCTACACGTTTTTTGGCTGTTAAGACTACACATTTAGCGGAGGACTATGTCAAGATTTACATTAATTATATAGTTAGGTTGCATGGGGTTCCTTTTTCTATCATCTCATATAGAGGTCCTCAGTTTACCTCTCATTTCTGGAAGTCTTTCCAGAATGGCCTTTGTACTCAGTTTAATCTTAGCACAACATTTCATCCACAGACGGATTGTTAGGCATAGCGTACCATTCAGAACTTAGAGGACATGTTGAGAGCTAGTGTGATTGATTTCAAAAGTAGTTGGGATGATCACCTTCCTCTTAAAGAGTTTGCTTACAATAATAGTTATCATTCCAGCATTCAGATGGCTCCTTATCCCATTGTATGGGCACATATGTAGATCTCCATTTGGTTGGTTTGAAGTAGGTCAGGCAGCCTTGATAGGGGTGGATTAAGTTCATGATGCTATGGAGAAAGTGCAGCAGCCCAGAGTCACCAGAAGTCCTATGCAAATATTAGGAGAAAGGACTTAGAGTTCCAAGTTGATGATTGGGTTTTTCTAAAAGTGTCAAGGGAGTGATGAGATTTGGCAAGAAAGGGAAGCTACGTCCTAGATATGTAGGCCCTTACAAGATCTTGAAAAGAATTGGTAAAGAGGCTTATGAATTAGAGTTACCAGAAGAACTAGTAGCAGTGCATCTAGTCTTTCACGTTTCATTGTTGAAGAAGTGTGTGGATGACCCAACATATATTGTACCTTTAAAAAGTGTGGCTGTAAAGGATAGTCTCACTTATGAAGAGGTACCAGTTGGGATTCTTGATCGTCAGCTTCGAAGGTTGAGAAACAAAGAAGTCACTTCAGTTTAGGTTTTCTGGAGGAGTCAGTCCATAGAGGGAGCTACTTGGGAAGCAGAAGCAGCCATGAAGGCTAAGTATCTTCATCTCTTTCCTTCCGATTCAATTCTAGCTTGAGGTAATAGTTTCTCTTCAATTTTTCAGTCATTCATGCATAGTTTCAGTTTCAGTATCATGTTCCTTCAGTTTGTACCTGCATTTTCAGTGTATTTGCATTTGCATGTTCTTGGAACTTAGTTCGGTAAGAAATCAGTTCTAGAAATTAGTGGCAGGGTTTGTAGTTTTTTCCCTCCCTATCAAGCTAGTTTAGACTACATTCTAGGACTAATGTTCCCAAGGGAGAGATGTGGTAACACCTCAGAACCTAGACTTAGAAAAGTACAGCAGAAAAATTCACTAGAATTAGTGAACCAAGACACGGTTCACGGACCGTGATAGGGTCCACGGTTCGTTGACCTTCCCATGGACTTAGCCCCTAACCAGAAGTGGTGGACTACGGGACCCTTTACGGACCGTGGACCACCACATAGCCGTAGTGGTGCTTGTTGAAGTGAGGTAGAATCTACCAGGCTCAACGATGAGCCGTGGTGGCTTCTGTAAAGGAGTCAGTGCAGCCCCTAACACAGGTGAAGGACCACGAGGATCTTCACGATCCGTGATCCTTCACATGGTCTGTGAAGTGTACCGTATTAGGGAGTCCCAGAACCAGTAGCTACTGGACCAAGGACCACAATCGGCTTCACGAACCATGGTCCCTTTGACGGCCTGTAATAGGGGTCGTGGTCAGCCCGTCAAATCCTTAAGTCATGGGTCGTTTGGTCTCTTCCCCTATGTGTTGGACACCCAACCTACATAGTTTAACCCCTAAAGTACATGGTTTTGTTATGTTGTAGCCTAGTGAACAAATGAGAACCTAACCTAATCAATTATTCACCTAAGCCAAGCGAAAATTAGAGAAAAAATCAAAGGAGAAGTCAACCAGTCGTAGATCCAAAACGCATCAAGTTTTCATAAGTTCCAGCCTCGAAATCAAAAAATTTCTCCATGGAATTCCCCACTAGGTTTGTGGGATTTCACTAATGGGTTCCTTTCACCCATTAGGTCTCTAAAATAAAGTCTGATTCTTGATTCCCTTGATATTATCTAGACCTAGGGTTTCTAGAATTTCAACAGATCATTATGAATTAGTTACTTTAATAATCCTACTCAGATTACAATGATTTTAGTAGTGTTTAGCATAGATTCTTTCATGAATTTAGAACCCTAGCTATGTAGTTCTTTTAGTTCATGAATTACACATGCTAGGTCAGTTATTTCAGATGTACATCCCTCATATTTTAATGTTTCATTATATGTACATTAATGTTGCATTTTCTATTAGCATGTCAGTATTTTGAGCTATCCAGTATTAGAGAAATTTAGTCATAAACTATTAATTACATAATCAATTAGGAGTAGCTTAATACCGAGTGGACTAGGATGAGTCACCCTAAAGTCCCAGAACTACGTGCCAATCGTGCCTCTATACCTCTGGCAGGGTATATTGGGTCCTCTCGATGGGGCGTATACATCAGACTCCACATTTAGCTCATGTGGTTTTATGTCGGTTATTATTAGTTCCCTTACGGTCAGATTCTATTGGATTGACCACGTTATTACTCACAATGCAATATTCAGTCTCAACATGTTATAACTTGGTCATTTCATTCAGTCATTTCATGTTCAGTATTCTTAGTTTATTATCATGTTTATCTCTTATCATTGCTCAGATATATGCTTTGGTTCAGTTATGTTTATTGTTTAGCTTTACTCTATATTGCATGCATAATACCTTTCAACTAGTAACGCATACTCTGCGCTACATCTTTTCGTGAAGTAGGTTCATGTTCTCAGCTTCAAAATCTAACATAGATCTATTCCCGATCTTCAGTTCAGCAGCATCAATGGTGAGTCCTCATTCTTCGAGGACGATTGACATGGTTATATTCCTTTGCTTTTAGCCTTTAGTTTTCAGTATTTGCTAGATCTTGATGGGGCATGTCCTAGCATTTCTAGTCAGTAGAGGCTTTCTTTCATACATAGTTAGAATCCATTTTTTTATTGGAGTTTGATTTTTCAGTTGTTGTTAAAGTCTAAGTATTTATATATTCAGATTTAGTATGGGTATTCCCCATCATTTCAGATTATCTCATGATTAGCTTCCGCACAATATTTATTGATTCACTTATCTTTAGTATGTTTATGATATGCCAGCAGGGTTAGCTTGGGGTTAGTCGTGATCCTAGGTCCCGTGTACGGTCCTAGGGGGTAGCTTCGGAGCGTCAACTTTAGCCACCAATCAAAAAGAGTACATAAATTATATATTTTATGAATGTAGCCATGTGTAACATGGAATTAAGCAATTAAAAGCAAACCCAGTATGAATTCAACTTAAATTTATCAATTTTAGGAGCAATGTTGGGAAACCTCCTAAAACTAAAAGTGTTCTTCACAAAGTATAGTATTTATCTCTCTAAGAATAGACTAACAATTTGCTACTATTTTTCAGGACTAAGAATTTCTGAATTCTTAGTTTCTCTCTTCTTTAGACTATATACAATTTCCTTAAAATTTTGCTCAAAACTCAATGCGTGGTCCATTGGGAGAGGTAAATTTACGACTTGACGTTAACATAATCAAGACACAACTCTGATGCAAGTGTCTATGATCGTACAATAGTTTAGTAACCCAACCAAGGGTTGGGATCGTTCCTAAGATAGTGGTTTTGAGAATTAATAGAAAAACAAAATTTAGTTCTAACTAGTTGTAGCTAAAGACATTAATGATTAAAAATATTGTGAATTAAACGGGGACACGAGCGTGTCAATTAACAATTGGGGGGTTTGTCACTAGTAAGTAAAAACAACAAAATAAACAAGGGTTTCTAAGTAATGAGAGGGGATCCTTGGTATCTGATGAGAATACGGGTTAAGCTAGATTATTGGGTACATGCTTTCAATAGAAGATTCATAGAATAATTGTGACTAAGCTAAACTTTAAGGGGGGTAAACTCTCTCTCGAGCAACTTACCCTGTTTCAAATGTGTTCCTCTTGGACACCCACTTGTCACATAAAGACCAGCCTACGCCTTAACCCAGTCACTCTCTCTCGCAGAGTGTGTGGACATGGGACTAGGGTTCACTCTCTCGAGCTGAACCTTATGTCGACCCACTCGTACTGGCCATTAATTTAGTAGTCTTAGTTTTACGACCTCTCTCTCGAACAAGACAAAAACACATAAATAAACTTGTATTTGCAACAACAAATTCATTAATTTCATCTACAACTACTAAACGAAATCACAATTAAACTATGATTAAATTATCAGTAAGCAAGACCCAAGAATTATCTTAACCCATATTCGCTAAATCACACCCCAAGAATTGCGATTTTAGCCACACATGTATAAGAGATAGAAATTTATACAAATTGAGCTTGCATTCAACTTGGTATGAATATTGAAGTCTTGATACATGCCAAAATTCAAGAATCCAAGAGACCCAAATACAAATCTTCAAGATGAAACCCTTTGGATCTTTAAGTCTTCAAAACCCTCTCAAATTTAGAGCAAAAATATCAAAAAGTACTATGCCATATGAAAATTGTTATAATTGTTTGACTTTAAAAACTACAACTCTAACTAGTATTTATACTTTTCACAAATTTGTGTTGCAGCGGATCATTGGGCATCGTTAATCAGAATCACCGATCTACTCGGAGATTTACCCTTTGGTGTAGTTCATCGTCGTCTTGGACCAGCCTTCAACATCGTGGTGCTCTGGGTCATTAGGCAACATGGTACTGCTTCGTGGAACTTCACAGCGATGCACCGACTGCTCCCTTTTTCCACCGACTTGATCCTTTCCTTCAAGGCTCAGCACACTGGAACAAAAGGTGATGTAAGACCTGTAACGACCTGAGAGAACCCCCTTGTCGTTACCGATTTATTCGACCTCGAAAAGATCTTATACAAGCCCTTAGCATTCGTCAGAACATGTATCATAGAATAAAATCACATAAAATTTAAAACTTTTACTTTGGAAGTTCACTTCACTTCATATATGAAAAATAGAATCTAACTTTGTCACAATGCACCATCTAGACATAGAAGTATCGAAAATGGGACTTAGCCCTTACATCAATAAGAAGTCTCAAAATAGGAAAGTACAACAATGTCTTTCAACATAAGCAAAGAACTAAACATAAAAGCTAGATCATAGGGTCTTGTCCTCAGACTTGAGGACTCACCAACTTGGGGAAGCAACTCCAAGTGTCTTGAGAAGTAAGTTGAATCCTCAATGGCCCGAACCTAAATGTTTGGAGAAAAGCGAGAAAATATGGGTTAGTACAACACACGTACTAAGTATGGCTACTATGCATAAAAACCATTGAAACATGCATAAAAGGGACATTTAGTCAAAACATGATTTTTACCAAGTAAATCCAATATGCACACAAAGTAAGCATCATAGTCCAAACCAACATAATATCATCCCAACATGTAGGCAACCCAAGCAATACTAGTTCAATGCAAAGAATAGAACCCCATAACCCTATTCAAAGCCAAGTATCACATTAAGCAACCTACTTCATGCATATATTCATAAGATCATATTTCATCATAACTTACCATATTCATAATGATCATACATAACATAGATTCAACATACATATGTCATAATAATCATAATCATAAGAGAACACTATACAACCATCTCTTAGGATCCCACAAGTGCAATGTGTAAGAGAAGTCTCATACCCTCCCTTACACTATGTAGAAACCATTAAGAAAGCCCTAGTAAGAGTTCACACCTTTCATACCTTCATTTACTTTTACATGAGGGAAATATTGCAATAACCGACATAGACCATGAGAGCTACATGGAATTCGGGGATCGACTCCCACACCGAAAAGAGAGGGTTAACACTTGCCTAAGGTGTAACCATTTGTACATAGCTATCTAGGTGGATCCACTAAGCTAGAGTTCTATGTGGGCACATAGTTAAGGGTCAAGGAGATTGCTTCTAGAAACCCTAACTTACTAAATGTGGCGGTTTCCATCTCATGAGACAACATATACCGTGGGTAATCCGGACTTGCTAAACGTGAGGAAACCCATGTGGGGAGCCGGACTTACTAAATATGAGACTCCCATCTCATTTACATGCCCTTTCGGTGCTAAGCATCTAATTCCCTTTTGTAATCATCTTTAGTCATCACATAAGTTCACACTAGCCTTTACTAGACTATTATGTAAACATCTTACCATAATAGCTCATATGTGGTCAAAAGTGAGCAACAATCCTTTCACTTAAGAGACACTTAGCAAGTGAGTAAATCTTTCACTTTACATTACACTATAATCATGAGGACTACCTTTCAATCATATAGCAATCATACCATAACATACATACATACTTCATAGCTAATTCAAGTTTAGAGGGTTAAGGATGAGTAAACTAGATCATCAACACCATAACAACACATTAGGTATAACATCATTACAATCTAAGTAATTCACCTTTCAATACTTGAGTTCAAAGAAGAACCAACCTTCATACCTTCTTTCCCTTCTTGGGACATCCATACTTCAATTACCAATCAATTCATAACCAATACATAATACAAGGTAATTCATGAAGTAATAACATAATCAACATCAATATAAGCAATTGACATATTCCCTTCATAGCCATCAAGGCTTCATTCAAAGACTCAACCTTAATTTCATAGAAATTATACATAACCTAGGGTAGAATCATCATACAAACATGAATTACATAACATCACATTCAATTTATAGCCTTTAATCAATATCCAAAACAAACTAGGGTTAGAATTAGGAAAAGAAGGGGAAACATGAGTCTCATGGGGAATTCTTCAAGAAACCACCAATACAACATAAATTCATCCATAATTGTTCATATAACATCAATAAAAGTCAGTTTATAACATCAATTTCACTGTATAAAGAAGACCCACATTTTTGGATTGAAACCTAGAAATTGGAGATTTTGAAATTCATCTTGAAGGGGCCTCTTGGGGAAAGGAATCCCAAGAGTGATAAGCAACCATACGTTATTGACGAATTAACCACGAAAATCCGAGTTGAAACCTTGGAGAGTTGGTCTTTTTCTTGAAGCTCCAATCTTCTTCAATAGAGTTCTTGAGGAGAGAGAGAGTAGAGAGAATGGGGAACTTTAGGTTTAGATTTTGGGGTTTTGTGTTTGAGTGATTAAAGTGAGGTAAATTGACTTTAAAATCATGATATATACGTCCCCTAAAGTACCCTAAATACCCCTCACTTAATTGGACTCTTTAATGAAGTAAAAATTGATTTCTAAATTTCTGCATTTTCGTCACGGAACATGTCTGCGACGCGGAGCTGTTCCCTGAAGATATTTGGAATCAAATTTTGAGATAGTAGAGTCCGCGACACGACCGCGTCGCGAACTAACTTTTTGCTCCTTGGGGGAGCTAGTCCGCGACGTGGATGCATTCCCTCTAAGTGCAATTTGCAAGCTGCCTGAGCAGCTTGCTTAGCCAAGGTTGGGGTCCTTCTCGGGGCCCCTTAGGGTGGCCTCGGGGCATTGTATTCGAACGTTTTGACCCTATAAACATATATTTACCTAATTTAAACCTTTTTACAAGATTATACCATCATACGACACTCCCAAACCTACCCAAAACATAAGGACACACTAGAACAGATTTTTCTCTAGTTTCCGGACGTCGTGGTCGTTTCTTGGCGTTTAGACTTTTACTCTTCCAAACCAAGTCAATTACATTACTTTAGATTTAGAAACATCATTTTAACTAGGCCAAGTGGACTCGGCGATCCTCGGGCCTTCATTTATTCGTTCTTTTTAGCCTTTTCATTCCTTTTTGCAACGTAGTGTCCATGCTTTCCTTGAAACTTCAAATACCTGAAACTTAAGGATTTTCATAAGATATTGAGATAAAATGAGCATTTTAGGACACAATTTCTATTAAAATATAGCCCTAAATAAGTCCAATTTGTGAACTCATCAACACCCCTAACTTAAAATTTTGCTTGTCCTCAAGCAAGCTCAAGTTCTGCCCTTACAAAAAAGGTGTCTCGAATAGTGCTACACAAGACTCAATCATGAATGCACACAACAAGACTCAATTTACTTATGCAAAGATCAAATGTGCACTCAAAGATTCAAGTTGTGACTCACCAATATCAATGAATCTCATGCTCACAATACTTACTTCAAATGCAAGTTCAAGCTCAACTATAGTGTTCAAATGGCCTGACACAAAGAATGATTCCATATTCACACAATGGCTTCACAACTTAGAGCTTTGGAATCAGATGCAACACTCACACTCACAAAGAAGAACATAATGCATAATTGCACCCGTAGGTTTGACCGTATTTTCCAATAAACATTTGTTTCAGCTCACTCAAGATAAAAAAGGTCTTTCCAAGTCTTGTAATGGGGCTGAGTGCAAAGGTGTGATCATTTAGACTCAGTGACTTTCATCCTCTAGAAATGTGGTGCTCACAACACTTCCATTCCTTTTTCTTTATCACTCTCTTTAGTGCTCATAAGTCATCCTATTATTCACTTCCCATGTATTGTTTGGAAATCCCATTTCTTTTGTACTTTTTTCCACAACTTTCTTTTTCATTTTTTTTTGTTTTCTTTTTCTTTTATATCTTTTATCCTTTCTTTTTTTTTCTTTTTATATGGAGGGGTTCCATTTTTCTCAAAATTATGGGTAAGAGGAGACTTTCCTTGCACTTCTTGACTTGCCCCTATCTTTTCAACACACACCCAACTTAGGCTTTTGGCCTAAGTTGGCTATTCAACTAACCACAACTTCATGAGGATTATGGGTGATGGATAAAGAAAGGTCATTTCTTTCATCAAGTTTCTTCCAAAGAAGAGGGAAAGGCTCAAAGGGTGTTCAAAAGTGGTTCACACACTCAAAGGGTAAGTCACAAAGAGGTATATGTCAAATTGGCTCACACTCGTAGAAGTTGCCTAAGATCATATCAAGAGATAGCATCACTAAATTGACCGGACCAATGGGAAAAATTCTAGGATCTATAATGCGTAGTTCATAGGTAAGCTCATTACACTAGGCATCAACACATAAGTCAAACAAGACTCCACACTTTCGCTAGTGTGCAATGATCATCACAAGAGATTCAATTCGATACTAGGCTAGTAATACTGAGATGCAAAGAGTTCACATATTGTCTATGCAACTTCATTTGGCCTCATCGTAGCCGCACATTCATGTTCGTTCGATTAAGAACACTATTCAAGTCATCGGTATTATTGGAACCAAAACTCATTTTTTTTTGCAAAAGAACAGCCATATTCAAGAGCATATAAATGGTGGCGAAAATGTGCGAAAATTTCAAAACTTTTTGGAAGGGTCCAAATCATTTTGCAGTTTAAAATAAAAGGATATTCAAACTCAAACATCCACAGAAAAGCAGTATTAACACAATTTTAAGCAGAAGAGCCCAAATACACAACATACGAACATCAAATAGCACACAAAGGTGGGCCTCACCCCATCACAAATAAAAACATTTGTCCTCAAATGCAAATAACAAACATGTGAAAGTACAAATTGAGAAAAACAGAGAGGGAGGCAAAGGATAATCCTGGTTAAGCAGTTGCTTCATATGTCGGGGTGGCATGGTTCTTCTTACGACTTTGCGTATAGTTTTCTCTGCTGCTTCGAGTTGTAGACCTTCAACAATTTTAGCATTAAAAAGGAGGCGAGGTGGGGATGTTAAGAGGATTGCTGAGTGGTTCAGCGAGATCTACATAGCTTTGTTAAGCAACTCAACACGCCTATTTTCAACCCACTTACTCAAATGCTTTACAACCATCCTATTGTAACTGTGCAAAGAGTTAAATTTAAGCAAGACCAAACTCATGCAAGCACAACCCCCTTTTGCGATGACCAATAGAGAGTTGAATAACTAGGAATGCAATCAAAGTTCTGAGCATAAATCGATGCTAAAATACTTAGTTAATGCAGGTTTGTGTAAAGATTAATGTGCAAATGTGCAGTTGGAGGTATGAAGATGTATCAAAGTGAACCGTGTTGATAATTTTAAACCTTTTGTCTCATAATCAGCTCATATCCAAACCACTCTGTGATAGTCCTAATCGCGGAATCTTTTAGCGAGTCGCAGAGTATTTTGGCGAGTCGCTAGACAATTATTTTCCTCGCCAATTCTTATAGAGCTTCCGAGTAAGGTTGGGAATCCAAATGGCGGTCTCCATCGAGATCGCTGAAACAGTCGGCGATACGCCAATAATTCCAACAGTTGGCCGAGTTTGACAGGTTCCAACTTGAAGATATCTTTGAATCAAAAAGGCGGATAGGTTGAGTTCGCTGACCTCTTCGGCGGTTCGCCGATTGGACTTGTTGGTCTCCACTATACACTGTTTCGAACACTTTTCTACACTTCAGTTTGTACAAACAACACACCATTATTTTTCCATGAAATTAAAAAAACAATTAAAGGGGTTTTGGATTGCCTCCCAAACAGCGCCTTAGTTAACGTCGCGGCACGACGCAAGTCAACAACTATTCTTCGTCCTCGGAGTCAGCCATGGTGTAGTTAGGTGAGTCCTCAGCGAATGGTGGATAGATACATGTCATCAAATGGGTGATTTGAGCATCCTGCAGCTGAATAGTCATGGAGTTTAAGGTAGACGTTTCATTTAACATTTCAATGTTGTTCTTCATCTCATCTATATTCTTGTCTTGCTCTTCGAGTTTTTGTTATATGATAGAAAGAACATCGTCTGTTTGCACACCCTCATGCTTCTTCCCAAGTCTACATTCTCAAAGGAAGAAGTTCTTTTCCTTTTCCATGGCTTGTGCTTCCAACCCCATGACTCGCTTGGACAGACTGTCTACTTGAGCCACTAGTGTGTCCCACTCGTGTTTCTTTTGGGCTTCCTTGTTGGTTTCAACCATACCATTAAGGAGTGTTACAACTATTTCGTAGGGCTGGTGGATCATATTGCCCTTGAAAAGTTTATCGGCTATGCTCTTATTTTCGGGTCCAAGACCCCGATAGAAAAACCCCAACAACGTCTTGTCAGACATTCCTTGAGATGGTCATGGTTGTAGCACTGATTGAAACTTCAGTCACATTTCTTGAATTGTCTTATTCCCTGCTTGTTTGAACGTCAGGAGGTTGTCGCTGAGGTTCAGTAGTTTCAGGTGGGGATGGTCCATGTGGTACCCATAATAATCATCCATTCTTATTTCCCTTCTTTGATATTCAAACAAGCTAAACAAAACAACAATTTATATTAGTAAAGCTAAAACTAACAAGAATAAAAAATTCTACTTACCTAAGAATTCCCAAATAACACCACTCCCCGACAGCGGTGCCATTTTTGATGTTTGCATAATCAAGACAAAACTTCCGATGCAAGTGTCTACGATCTTACAATAGTTTAGTAACCCAACCAGGGGTTGGGATCGTTCCCAAGATAGTGGTTTTGAGAATTAAAAAAAAATAAAATTTAGTTCTAACTAGTCGTAGCTAAAGACATTAACGATTAAAAACATTGTAAATTAAAAGGGGACACAAGAGTGTCAATTAACAATGGGGAGTTTTGTCACTAGTAAGTAAAAACAACAAAATAAACAAGGGTTTCTAAGTAATGAGAGAGGATCCTTAGGATGTGACGGGAATACGGGTGAAGCTAGATTATTGGGTACATGCTTTCGATAGAAGATTCATAGAATAACTGTGACTCGGATATACTTTAAGTGGGGTAAGCTCTCTCTCGAGCAACTTACCCCGTTTCAAATGTGTTCCTCTTAGACACCCACTTCCCACATGAAGACCAACCTATATCTTAAACCACTTACTTTCTCAAGCTGAGTGTGTGGACATGGGACTAGGGTTCACTCTCTCGAGCTGAACCTCATGTCATCCGACATGCACTGGCGATCAATTTAGTAGTCTTAGTTTTACAACCTCTCTCTCGAGCAAGCCAAAAACACATAAATAAACTTGTATTTGCAACTACAAATTCATTAATTTCATCCACAACTACTAAAAGAAATCACAATTAAACTACGATTAAACTATCAGCGAGCAAGACCCAACAATTATCTTAACCCATATTCGCTAAATCACACCGCAAGAATTGGGGTTTTTAGCCACACATGTATAAGAGATAGAAATTTATACCAGATTGAGCTATTATTCAACTGGGTATGAAGCTTTAAGTCTTGATACATGCCAAAATTGAAGAATTCAAGAGACCCATATCCAAATCTTGAAGATGAAACCCTTTGGATCTTCAATTCTTCAAAACCCTCTCAAACTTAAAGTAAAAATATCAAAAAGTACTATTCTATATAAAAATTATAATATTTGTTTGACCCTTAAAACTACGACTCTAACTAGTATTTATAGTTTTCACAGATTTGTGTTGCAGCGGATCATTCGTCGTCGTTAGTTGGAATCGCTGATCAACTCAGTGATTCGCCCTTTGGTGTAGTTCATCGTTGTCTTGCACCATCCTTCTGCATTTTTGTGGTCTGGGTCATTGGGTGACATGGTACTGCTTCGCGGAACTTCTCGATAATGCGCTGACTGCTACCTTTTTCCGCCGACTTGATCCGTTCCTTCAGGGCTCAGCAAACTGGAACAAAAGGCAAAGTAAGACCCTTTGGCGACTCGCCAAGTGGACTCGGCTATCCTCAGGCCTTTATTTCTTCGTTCTTTTCAACCTTTTTTTTCCTTTTTGTGATGTAGTGTTCATGCTTTCCTTCAAACTTCAAATACTTGAAACTTAAGGGTTTTCATCAGATATTGAGATAAAATAAGCATTTGAGGACACAATTTCTATTAAAATATAGCCCTAAATGAGTCCAATTTGTGAACTCATCACCACTCATCACAAAACATGAGTTAGACGCAATAATTATTGAGTTTATTCCTATTAGACTAATATGTCTCAATTTTTACTAGATTTAAGCTCTGAGGGTGGAGTATCATTAATTTTATCTTTGAAACATGGTTTTATGAAAGATTTACCAATTTCATGAGATCTTCAGGTTTTAAGGAGATTTAGCCTTAAATTTACTAGGTTTTCTATGATTTTGAAAGCTATGATACTTTTACATATGGTTTGCGCTAACTCTACCAAGACTCTTAAATTGTTTATACTTTTTATGATTCCATGACACATTTTGGATTGGTTGGGGATCCTTCCAAGTTTTTTTTCTATTATGAGTCTGAGGAATCATTCCAAATTGCCCAGGGGATCAGTTTGGGTCTTAGTTTATTCCATCTGTAGTTGAGCTCCGACAGGGTCAATGGAATGTCTTGAGGAGCCCACGGGAAACCATCAAGGAGATTTCGAGACTTCTTAATTTTCTGCATTAGCCACATATGCGTTGAACCATCACATAATCCATGGCATTCTCTGATATGTATAGATGAAGCGTGATTTTTCTTACAATTATTATGTTCACTATATTTTCTTTTGTGAGTTCAACTTTTCGTATAGTTTTGGATTTATTGTTATTATTATAATGTTTCTCATAATAAATAGCGTCTACTGATCTTGGTTGGCCATGATGCCTACTTAGTACCTCATATTTTGGTACTGATACTACACTTCTTCATCTTTTTCTGATGCAATGCCTAGTACAAGTCATCCTCTTGATCTTCTCTCATTTGAGGCCCCATTGTTCTTCATTGTCGTGAGCTAATGCATCTAGAAGCTTTCTTCTTTTGTTTTTGGATTTGTTGTCTATATTTTGTCTTCTGTTAGAAAATTATATGTTGTACAGTCTTATCCTCGTATTTTACGTGCTCTTGTATCGGTAAAACCCGGTCTGCGGTATAGTGCTTGTGTATATTCATCTTTATCAGTCTGTTTTGAGTGCATTTTTTTATACTGGTTTGTATATGTCTACGCCAAGGCCCATTTCTTATCTAATTATTCCTTCCATTTTAGTTATTTCTAGTTTTATTTATCGTATGTTATCTTGGGCTTGTCTTGCCTACTGGGGTTTATGGTAGCCACACTCATGATCAAGTTCTGAGTCATTACAATGAAACTCGGTTATCTCTCGATTTGATGCATAATTGAGTTGGAAAAGTAAAATGCTAATGATAGAACATGCTATTTTACAAAAGAAGAAAGAATATGAATTAAACACTCCACATAATTCTGAAAAGGTCACCCCCATGAACATTTGATTACTCTTCTTTATCTAGGATAAAACTAGTTTCTCACACATGGACATTGGAATCTTCCGTTCAATCAAATATCATTATTTTCGTCATTGATTAATTAGATGCACATTATGGAATAACATCAAGTATGTGCTTCTGATCTATCTTGATTCCAGTACACATCCTTGCCATGGCATTTAAATTGTATTCCTAATGTTGTATTCTTTTAGTTGATCTATGGGGTCTACTTAGATATCTTTGGACCTTTTGGTGTCAACAAAACTATGTGGTTCAGTTAAAGTTCTAATTAGAGTCTTATTCAAAGACTAAAAGTGTATATGTATGAATTATATGTGTATCGGCAAAACTTTAGTATTATCAAATAAGGATAAAATTTAATAAATAGATTATTTTTTTGAATTAAAGGTTCTCAATATTAGAAAAATTAACATTTAAGGTAATATAATTATATTTTACACCATATGCTACCTAGTTGAAAATGATTTAAAAAATGTAATTGATACTCTATAATGGTAAAATTTCTTACATATGTCAAATAAGAAAGTATTTAGTATATAAACATTTAGTTTATTTCATATTTCTACGAATGAGGAAAATAAGAAAATGACAATTATGTCTAGTGTTAAACCTATTTTGAAGGGTAAAAGAGACATATAACATTTTGTTGAAAACCTTGCATTAGGTAGATTAGTGCCTCATTATTCCAATTGGTCTAAACAAAACAAACCTTTGTTATATAATCATAAACTCAAAGGAGCTGCAAACCATACAAAAATTCAATTGAAGGTTTTACTTCATTGAATTGCATAGAAGAATCATGGTGGGAAAATACGGACTTAGTGATTAGCCGGAGACAATCTCAATTCACATCCTCTCTATGTTGCAAGAAGCAAATCAAGTTGAGAGAGGTAGTGTAATATCAAGGCGATCGAGGTTTCTTTCCAAGCACGTTGAGGTATCACTCAATTTTGAATCCTCTTATTTAGCCCATTCTAGTGAGCAAAACAAATTTAGTTTTTAGATGTCGTGACTTCCAATAAAAAAAGCTTCATTATTGGATTTCATTCTAGAAAAGTTCAAAATTTTAGTTCGGAGAAATTTCTTAAAAATTTAGATTTATCAATATATTTTACAATGAAACCTACTAATGTTGAAAAAGTTACTATGGACTTTTTATTTAGGGATACATATGAGTTTCCTGAAAATGCATATGAGAATACATTGATACGCTCAAATTACACCTCCTTACAGAAGTATAAGCGATCGTTATCAAGTAAAGAACCCAACTTGTAGGTTGGGATCGATCCCACGAGGAAAATGGTTTAGACTTTACTTTAACTAAGAATTATATTCAATTAGTCAAATTATTTCCAGAAACAGGTAATAAAAGGGGGGTTGTGCTTGTGTGAAACAAATAATAAGAACTTAATAAGTAATCAATAATCAAACGCAACTTTGGTTGTTATCAAGATAAGAGAAATAACTAGGGTATACGTGTTCCCCACAATCTCATAACGCAGTAATCCTAGTAATAGCAATCCTTTTCTAGTGTATTACATGCAAAGTGATAAGTTAGGTATCTGTAAATCCTTGGTCCGGCATCTAGAGAATTTCACCCCGCACCTTGGTCCGGCTACGTGTGTATAATTTAATAACCCTTACCTTTACCTCATATTAGACATCATAATCGATGTTGGCTTAGTTATTACTTCGCACCAATCGACACTAGCCTATTAGATTAATCACACTAAATCTATGTTGATAATTCTTTTCTTGTTAATTACCTCCTTGGTCCCGGCAAGTAGTAACAAGGCGAGTTCTAACGTTGGCCACCGTTAAAAAGACTTCTAAACGAAGGAATTATCAATACATGCAACACACTATTCAAGAATTGCTTATTTACTATTCATACTTTGTTAATCAATCATGGTTCCCACAACCCTAGTTGTGGATTTAGTTACTCATATTGGCAAGAACACAATTCATAATTGTAGATGAAGAAATCATGAACTTATGTAAAGAGAATAATAAACCCAGAAATTTAACTTGAATTGCAAAGCCAAAATCTTCAAAACGAACTTGGGAAATCAATAATTGCTAAAGTTGCAAATTAATCTCTAAAGTTACAAAGTAAAACTAGACTAATAATGTCTAACCCCCAAAAATGAGGTTTACATGTCCTATTTATAGAAAACAAATCCTAAATAAAAAAGGAAACAAATTAAGGAAAGTTTTGTTCAGGTACGCGTCTTCAATCCACGAGACTGACTTACGGACCGTCGATGGATCTACGGTTCATAAGTCCCTTCCGTCAATCGGGACTTAGAAAATATTTCAGCTTCCAAAAAATCAGCTTCTCTGAAGCAGACGACGGACCTGCAGTACGGACCGTAGATTGATCTACGGTCCGTCAATCGCCTCCGTAGCTCCATACTTAGAATCTTCAAAAATCAGGTACTGGAACCCTTGCAGTCTCACTCTACGGATCAACAGTACGGTCCGTAGATCAATCTACGGACCGTCAATGGGCACCGTGGTTCCACACTTAGTCAAATTTCCCTAATTTGTCCTCAATACCATGCCTGCTGATCTACGATCATAACCTACGGACCGTGAATGGACCTACGGTCCGTAGATCACCTCCGTGGATGCCCTTTTTCTGCATTTCCTTCAGCTGTCTCCAAACTTCCGCGCCTGAACACCTTTCCTGCAAAATATGATTAAAACACATAAAAACCAATATAAAAAGGCCCTAGACACACACAACTTGTAAGTGAAATGTATTAGAAATACCGTAAACTCACGGTATATCATACATCCTTGAAGAATTTGGATTTAGAGTATCACAAATTTAACCCTTCCACTAATACGAACTGGAGTGGTCTCGTTCCTCTTTAATAGATACATGTATTTGATGAAGGGGGTAATGCAAAAGATATTATTTGATTGCTCCAACTTGGAGTTGTTTGAATTAGATCAATTTGGGGTATTTCAACATATGGAAATCAACAATGTGAAATTTAAAAAATTGACCATATACAAAAAAAAAATTAAATGAATGTGAAGTATGGCATGAAATATCATCTCCATATAATGAAGGGTTTAATCTTGAAAGTTCATGTCGTGGGAAATGCCTGAGAAATATTTAGGCCCATGTTGCATTGAGGTTTGTTCATACTCTACCCTATACAAAATTTAGGATATATATATTTTTTTAATTTGGGACTTCTTAATTGCAATTAAATACTTTGGTTTATGAACATCAGTAATGACTATATATATAAAAATATGATAACAATTTGATTAAAGTTAAAATAATTCATTTTTGTATAAATGTAATTGCAAAGTGGAAGGTTGTGGTATTTCACTTGGTATGTTATTGTTGTTTTAGTTGCAAAGTGGAAAGTAATTTAATGAAAGACCTTTTCGGCAAAATTTTGGATGATAAACACTAAGAATAAATAATTTGTAAAATTCAGATTTCTTTGGCACTAAAGAGTCGGCTTCCACCTTAATATTTCTAATTAAAAGGAGGGAATTCTATAATATGGAGAATAAATAGTTTGTAAATGATAGATGCATTTACATTGATGATAATCTTTAAAACATGTGAATGGTTTTTTAAACTGTTAAATAGTCCATTTTTATATATCCAAAAAACCTTGAACTGTTCAACAATTATCATGTTTTTTATTGAGTATGCATAATATGAAACAGAGGTAGCATTTGATAATTGTTTTGGGCGAGGTTCAAACTCACTTCATTCCTAGAAAAAAATACCCCCATTAAAATTGCCAAACCCAAAAATTGAGGATATTGATCCTGAAGCCTGCTACTATGCAATTGGTAGTCATAGCATTAGTGTACAAGTTGTGAAAACTTCTCTTCATTGATAATTAATTAGTTTGTGTTGGATTCAAAATGGAGAGTGGTAATGGGTGAAGAAAGCAATGACATGTAGGTTCAGAAACAACGGGATATTAGAGTTCTTGAAGAAATTTATCCATAGAATCTTGAATTCCACCAAAGTATGTTACTTTAATCTTGGCGAATTTTTTTAATTCTGGATTGTTTTGATAATAAGTTGTTGTGTCAAGGGTCTTAGAAATAACAAACTCCCTATGGCACAAAAGTAGGAGAAAGGTCTGCATATATCCTACCTTCCCCATATCCCGCTTTGGGGGTTACATTGGGTATGTTGTTATTGTTGATTTGTTTCTTCTTAAAAGATATTTTTTTAAATGAATTTTTTTCCAATTATCTTATTATTTTGGATGTTACTTCTACTTAATTGGATTTTATTTCCATGTAGTCCTTATATGGGTCTAGGAGATGAGACATTTAATAATGATCGGCATGCACCTGGTATACCCATAACTCATGTTGAAGCATAGGAGTTATGGGTATAACAGTTGATCATTACGAAGAGTCTCATCTCTAGAACCTATAGAAGGACTGCGTGGAAATAAACACCAATTTGAAAGAAGTAAAATCCACAACTAAAATAAGATCAATGGAAATGTTTTTAGAAGAAACAAATCAATGATAACAATAGGCACAATGTATTCCCATAATCGGGATATGGGGAAGGTAGAATGTACGCAGACCTTAATCCTAACTTTCTAGGGTAGAGGTGATGTTTCCACCAAGACACTCGACGCAACAACGTATTATCAAAACTGGCTAGAAATTAAAAGAACCACAAGATTTAATTATCGTACTTAGGAGTAATGAAGGATTACGTAGATAAATTTCTTCACCAACTCTCATCTCCCATTTTTTTTAACCTCCATGTCATTGCTTTATTTACCCGCAACAACTCGCCATTTTTTTTTATCAAACACAAACTGATTATATAATCAAGGAAAGGAAGTGCTAGCAACTAGTACTATACGTTGTATAGTAGCATACTTCAGGATCAATTTCCTCTAGTTTTGGGTTTTGCAATTTTAAAGGGGTGTATTTTTCTAGGGGTTAAATGAGTTTGAAACTCGCCCAATAACCTATAAAATGCTACCGCTGTTTCATATTTTGGTTGTTGGATTTGGACGAGTGGTGGCCTCCACCATCAGGCTAGAAATTCTTACAGATTATCATATCCTTTGATCAATAGGATTTCCTGGAATTTGCAGATCTCTAAAAAGTTTATTGGATCTTGAGACTTTTGTCATGGACGGATGCAATTACCAATATTAATTAACTATTACCGAAAGAAGAAGACAATACATATCCAAAAATTTATGATATCCAGTACACTAGGAAAGAAATCATAACACTAATTTAAAAATTACTTTAGCGGTGTATTTCATAGTTTTTATGTACCAATTTGTTTGCCAGAGCCCACCTCAGTTAGTTTTTCTTCACGTAAAACTTTATATAATTTGCTAAGAATTCAATATGTTCATTGAATCAAAAAGTTCATTACCTCTTCTTTCTATCGAAACTCAACTTTTTTTCTTTTTACATTTTTATCAAAAATCACAAAAGGCATTAAAGGAAGATCATCAAGATTAAGACACCTGAAAAAGGATTGGTGCCTTGACTAGGTGTTAATACTAGTTAAACCTTTGGAAAAAAGTGATATGCTCTACAATTGATGTTACAAATTAATGATTAATTTGAATATAAATATATGTCTCCTGATTCTCACTATCCATAATGATATCTTTTATTTTGGGGTAAAGCTTGACCCCTTTAATGTAGCCCATCAACTCAATATCGCAAAAGAACCACAAACCTAGATTATCTTCATCGACCACATCCGGATCAATTTCTAGTATTTCCTTACCACTTCTGTACAAATGGAACCGCGTCCCTAATGTCTTCGAATGATATGTCTTTCCTATAAAATTCCAAAAAGAAGGTGCACTCAAACACAACTCCGGTTTGTACTTTATACATCAAATCCAATGCAATCATCCCACTAGAGAAGCAAAAATAATTTGGGTGTAATGAATTCATCTAACATTTTGCAAGTACAAATTGTTGATGTGTATTAATTAAATTCAAATAGTAAGAACAATTTTAATTTATTGATAATATTAATTATGAGAATACGGGTTATATTTGGAGGGATCGTAGTTGCACACCGACCTTTGGTCAAGTGACTTTACACCTATACTTATCAAAAAAAGTATTCATTCATATTGAACCAAACAACAAAATTACACACACAAAAAAAGTTATAGTGTATATAAATTAAATAAAAGGTTAAGAATATTTGAGAAAAAACCTTCTATGATGGTTTCAGAAAGCAACAAAGAGAGTATTCTAAAGGTTGATGATCTCTTGGAATTCTAATAAAAAAACTCCCTCAACACACAAGGCCCATTAGCTTTATCATAATTGAGTTTAACAAACTATTGGTTTCACAGATTTTCAAATTCAAACATCAACAAGCTACTGGGAACTATTAAAAACAACTCCCTCAACACAAAAGGCCCTTCTATGTGCTTGCTATTGTATGATGATTGCATTGGCTTTGATGTTTAATGTACAAACTATAGTTGTGTTTGATCGCACCTTCTTTTTGAAATTTTCTAGGAAAAACATATCATTGGAAGACGTTAGGGACGTGGTTCCACCTTTGTACTAAATTTGTAAGGAAATACTAAAATGGATCCAAATATGGTCGATGATGATAAACTAGGCTTGAGGTTCTTTTGGGATTTTGAGTCGATATGCTCTATGAAAGGAATCTAGCTTTGTATCAACGGAAAAGAGACCGTCGTGAATAGTAAGAAATAGGAGACATATTTATGTTCTAATTCAATATTACATTGTAACATCAATTGTAGAGAAGGTTATGTGTTTTGAAAAATGTATTTCTTATATTACAAACTCGTCAAGGTACCCATCCTTTTTTGTGGTGTCTTAATTTGGAGGGTCTCGATTTAATGCTTGATGGTGATTGTGGATTGTTGATAAAATGTTGAAAACTAAAAAACGTTATTGTGGATAAATTGAAGAGGTGATGAACATTTATATCAATAAACATATCAATTCATAGCAACATCCGACGTAATTTTATTTCTAAAAGTAGTGTATTTTTCATGCGAAACATGCTATCAAACTATACAAATGAGAATGAGGCGGGAGATTTGAGATATGTAGTTTAACTGCCCATTTCTACAAGTGACGACCATCAATATCATTTATTAGTTTTGACCAATATGTAAAAATAAGTCAGTACTACCCTTGGTAAAATATTTTCTCAAGCATGTAATCATTGTAGCAAAGCTCGTCGTTGTTGACAAATAAAAAATGAATGACATTTCTAAGGATTATATTAAGATGAAACAAAAGTTTCTTAGCATTGGAAATATTAAAGTTATATTTTTAAATCGTTTCTTAAAAATTGCATTTCAAATTACATGTCCAAAGGATTCTTTCTTTCGGCCTATGTAATTAAGACAAACAAAGGGAAAGAATTTTTTATGGTATTCTTTTGGTTTTTTGACTTGACTATTCTTTTTCAATCTTGGAATCATTTTTTGGGGATTTTAGGCTCTTTATATAATTATTTTTTGTTTTTTTAGATATATGACTTTTTGTGTTTACTAATTCATGACACACATTCTCTAAATTTAGTTTTGCACTAATTTGAAACGTTGACTTCTTTAATATACTGGGATTTGTAACTTTGTTTAGAAATGATTAAGATGTGTTTTCTTTACTATATGTTAAATAATTTTTTTGCTTTTGAATATTATCTCCTACAAGGCTATAAACTTCAATAAGTAACAATTCATCTTGTTTAGGGTGTGTTTGGTACGAAGGAAAATGTTTTCTAATATTCTCATGTTTGATGGGCTTAACTATTTTTGAAAATATTTTCAAATCAACTTATTTTCCTCAAATCAATAGGACAGAGGTCAGGTCAGGGTCCAGTGTTAGGGTGTCACAACATGATTCCTCATGTCATGATAGAACCTACTACATTCCTCTAGTAGGTAAGTCTAACTCTTATCCTAGAACCATAAGCAATGGGCTATCATATGGAAGATAATAAATATGAAACAATAAGCTATAATGAATGGGCATTTCACGAACCAAAGTACACCCTAAACATGACATGGCATATAAGACCCAGAGAGTCCCTACAAAATCCACTTAGGATACATCATACAAGATAATAGAAACAAACAGTTCAAAGGATAGAATTTTATCTATAAAATGAGTTTAAAAAAAGAGGAAGTCTAACATAAGTCTCAAATACATCTAATACATCATAAGGAAAGTGATCAGGGAGTAACCCATACATCACATACAAAGATTGAAACGAAATGACATAAAGCTATAAAATGTCTCAGTCCTCAGAACATAAGTGTGCGGGATAGGAAAGTCGGATCCTACATTTATGAGATAATGTAGGTAAAAGTATGCATTTGTACATTGGATGTACTAAGTATGAGGTAGTATGCATTCACATGAATATAATCGTATAAATGGTTTAAAACATGTAGACATGATCAATATTTGGACATTTTAAACATGAGCAAGTAAAACAAGAAAATCATAGGATAAAGTCAATGCATTTGAAATAAAGGACATAACAAAAGCTTGAAGAAAACAAAATCATTTTGTGGGGTCTTAGCTTTAAGCGATAAAAAAATTATGGTAGTTATATGATGTAATCTGGTATATCCCTCATAACGAAAGAACAGGAATCTACTTTCCAAGGTAGAATCTGTACATATCGTCATTTTCTAAAGTGGATCTACTAGTTATGTACTTTAAGACACTCTATGGGGGCACATAGTTTTAGACTAGAGGTTTCTACTAGAGACTACCCTATTTGAGCCTTCACCTCAAGCTTTCTCGGTGCTACATCTAAATCCCAGTCGAATAGGTAAAAGTCAATTATCAATTTGACATTTGAAAGGTAATTACCAATCCACTTTCCAAAGGTGCATATTGTCAATATTTGTTGATATGGCGGAGGTGTCTATGGAAGTTTCTATGGATTATTTTTCTGTTGTAAGATACTCATTTGAGGAATGCGTGAACAATTTAGGGAAAGTATTGGAATGATGTGTTGAAACAATTTTGGTCCTTTATTGGGAAAAGTTTCACTTAATGGTGAATTAATGAATAGTCCTTGGTCATACTATTTTTGGAAAAGGGATTGAGGTTGACATAACTAAGATTGATATTATTGTCAAGTTGCCTCCCCCAATTTGTATGAAAGGTGTAACGAGTTTCCTATGCTATGTTGAATTCTACCATTGATTCATTAAGGATTTCTCTAAGGTACTTGTTCTATTTTGCCGATTGCTTGGAAAGGAAATTGTGTTTGATTTTTATGCACATTGTAAGAAGGTGTTTGTGAGCTTAAAAGAAAATATTATATCAAGTCCAATCATAATTACACCCGATTGGAGTCTTCACTTTGAAATAATATGTGATGCATGTGGAGTAGAGCTTTGTGTTATTCTTTGGCAGAACAAGAATAATTTTGATCATCCCATCTATTATGCTAGCAATACATTAATTTGGGATCAAAATAAATATACCGTGATGGAGCAAGAGTTTCTAGCTGTCGTGTATGGTTTTGGGTAACAAAGTTGTAGTGCATACTCATCACGCAGTCCTCCTGTATTTGATGTCAAAGAAGGAAGCCAAACCTAGATTGATTTGTTGGGTACTTCTTTTTCATGACTTTTCTTTTGAAGTAAAGGATAGGAAAGATTGTGATAAATCAGGTAGCGGACCATCTATAATGGTCTGAACCAAGTGATGCTTTGGTGAAAGAACTAGACATCAATTATGCTTTTCCCGATGAACAATGAGGAGGATCTTTCAAAACTTAATGCCACGGCATGCCGACTATGAAAATTTTATAGTGTATATATTGATTCTGGTAGGATTGAACAACTATCAAAAGAAGAAGTTCCTATTTGATGTTATAAAGTATGTCTGTGATGAACCCTCTCTCTTTAAGGAGTATGCTGATCACATAATCAGGTGTTGCATTCATAAAGTTGTTGTGAAAGATATCCTTGAGACTTTTCGTGCATCACAAGTGGGTGGGCATCATGGATGTATCTGAACTGCTTCAAAGGTGTTTCTGTCACACCCCAAAACCAGATGTGATGGCACGTACCCAAACCCCACCGGACACGTCAGCCTAACACCCAAAAACCCGACGATACAGAATTTATAAAACAAGAATAAGATAGAAAGATAAGCGGAAGTCTTTAAATAAACTCAACATAACCCCAGAATTGGTTGCCACATGTACAAATCTCTAATACAGAATCTGAATAAAATATACAAGTCTCATAGTAAAGTTCTAGAATAGAACAGAACAGTAAATATAGATAACTTGAGGGCACGTCTGGAATGAACCGCTACCTCTCAAGTAAGTCTGGAAGGTCTAATCTGAAGATGAGTAATAAGCCAGATTTGATAGAGCTGTCAACCTACACAACTGTGTAGAAGCAAGGGTGAGTACCAAAAGCAACAGGTACTCACAAGTAACACTAAACTAAGCTAAACTAGAAACTACAAACAACTTCTTTCAATCCCAACCGAACCACCGAAAATTCATTCTAACAGCGAACCAACAACCTATACTACACAATTCATAATCAACAGATATATCCAACAGAGTTTCAACATCAACCTCATATCCTCATGTAAGAGCAAATAAATCATATATCACATGAAGAGGGGCAAATAGGAAAAATCCACACACCACAGACAAAGATGAAGTCAAATGCGATGCAAATGCAATAATGATGTCATGTAGCCGTGATGCATGTCTGTCCTAAGATACACATCTGTTGACGTAATCAGACCGCGCTGAATACTAAAATCAGAACCCATGGGGGCCACACATGGACCATGTATCACCGCCTGAACCAGATCCCATCGGCATCCAAATCCTTAGCCGGAGCTAGTCCATCTCATATATCTCTAGCCGGAGCTAGTCTCAACTGTGTCTCATATCCATCCATCCTCATAGCAGTGTCTCAGAACTCATGCAACAGATAGTTCACACATGGGATGAATAATGAATATGCACATGTCATCAATCACAATCAT
>NC_064291.1:16574790-16736363 GCF_019186545.1 Solanum stenotomum | reverse complement strand
GGCTACAACCTTACCCTTCTGCATCAAAACACCTCCAAGTCCAACACCCGAAGCGTCACAATAAACAGTAAATCCAACACCCTCCTCTGGCAAAGTCAAGACAGGTGCTGAAGTCAATAGGGATTTGAGCCTTTGGAAGCTCGCCTCACACTCGGGTGACCAATGAAAAGGAACCGTCTGCTGAGTCAATCTGGTCAACGGCGCAGCTATAGTAGAGAATCCTTGAACAAAACGCCGATAGTAACCCGCCAAGCCAACAAAACTCCGAATCTCGGTAGGTGATGTAGGTCTAGTCCAACCCTGAACCGCCTCAATCTTGGCCGGATCAACCCTAACTCCATCCTTAGACACCACGTGCCCTAGGAAAGCCACTGACTCAAGCCAAAACTCACAGTTAGACAATTTAGCATACAACTTCTCATCTCTCAACTTCTGTAGCACGGCCCTCAAATGACAAACATGATCCGCCTCGGTCTTGGAATATACAAAGATGTCATCAATAAACACAATCACGAAGGAATCCAAGTATGGGCGAAACACTCCATTCATCAACTCCATGAACGTCGCAGGGGCATTGGTGAGCCCAAATGACATCACCAAAAACTCATAATGACCATATCGTGTGCGAAAAGTTGTCTTCACCACATCTGAAGGCTTAATCCTCAACTGATGATACCCAGATCTCAAGTCGATCTTAGAGAACAAGGCTGCTCCGTAAAGCTGATCAAACAAGTCATCAATACGAGGAAGGGGATATTTGTTCTTCACCGTTACCTTGTTCAACTGTCTATAGTCAATACACATCTTCATCGACCCATCATTCTTCTTCAGAAATAAGACCGGTGCACCCCAAGGCGACACACTAGGGCGTATGAATCTTTTACTCAATAAGTCCTGAATCTGATCCTTCAACTCCTTCAACTCAGTTGGAGCCATACGATAAGGTGGAATAGATATGGGCTTGGTGCCTGCCTCCAAGTCAATATCACGGACAGGAGGAACACCAGGTCGATCCTCGGGAAACATATCAGGGATTTCCTGAACCACCGAAATAGACTCCATGACCGGTGACTCAACTCCAACATCCCGAATAAAGGCCAAATAAGATAAACAACCCCGGTTGTTGGGATACGAACCACTAGTCCCTCTCCACTCCACTCTAGGAATACCCGGAAAAGCTAAGGTGACAGTCTTAGCATAACAATCAAGAAGCGCATGATATGGGGAAAGCCAGTCCGTACCCAATATGACATCAAAGTCTAACGTATCAAGAAGAATCATATCCACCCAAGTCTCATACCCCGATAAGACAACAAGACAAGATCGATACACTCGATTCACCACTAAGGGTTCACCTACGGGTGTAGAGACTCTAATAGGCACATACATACGATAACAAGTCAACTCAAGGCCGGAAGCAAAATATGTAGACACATATGAGAATGTAGAACCAAGATCAAATAACACGGAAGCAGGTCGATGACGAACTGAGATGATACCTGTGATAACTGCATCAGAAGCCTTAGCCTCGGGCCTCCCAGGAAAAGCATAACATTGGGCACCTCTGCCCCCACTCTGTGAACCTGAGGTGCCACTTGCACCTCTACTCATAGCTCGTCCGCCTCTACCAGATGCCGGTCCCCGACCCCGACCTCTAGCCGGAGGTGCTGAATCTCTCTCTGGGACCGCGGAGACAGTACGGTGTGGTCCAGACTGAGTCTGATGTGGACACTGACGAATCAAGTGGCCTGGATCCCCGCAACCATAACAAGACCTCGATGTGGATCCTGACTGTGAAGAACCCGAAGTAATGTTATAACCACCTCGACCCGAACCTGGAGGACCCTGAGCTGCTGGCCCACCCTCGATAGCTGGTAATGAAGCATCTACTGACCTCTGACGCAGGAAAGACCCGCCTCCCCTGTGTGGGCCCCTACCTCCTGACGAGATACCCGAATACTGACCACCTGTACGGACCTTCTTGGGCCCACCAAAATCAACCCGCTCAAGCAACTCAGCCTCTCTGGCTGCACTCACTATAGTCTGGAAGGAAGCACCCTCTCGAGATGATCTAAACACATAACTACGGATAGCGGGAGTCAAACCCCTGACAAATCTGCGAATCCGCTCAGGCTCACCTGAAATCAAAGCAGAGGCATGTCTCGACAACTGACAGAATCGAGCCTCGTAATCTGCGACTGACATGCTACCCTGCACCAAACTCTCAAACCTCATACGGCTCTCCTCTTGTACACTCCAAGGGATGAAACGACCCTCGAAGGCACTAGCAAACTCACTCCACTCCATGGGAGGAGATCCCGCTGGTCTCGAACTCATGAAGGTCCTCAGCCACTCCCTAGCGACACCGCGTAACTGAAGGCACACAAATCGGACGCCCCTCTCATCTAACATGCGTACCGCTGCCAACATCTCTCGACTCAAGGTCAAAAACTCGTGAGCATCATCAGTCTTAGCACCATGAAACTGAGGTGGTTTCATTTTCTGTAACCGCTCATAGCAGACCTGGTCATCATCTGCCAAGGCCACCTCAAGGGACACCGGTACACCTACAACCGGTGCTGGAACCTGTGGTGGCTGAACCACCGGCTCTGGAACCACTGGAATCTGATGTGGATAACCAGGGGCATATGCCCCTACCCAAGCTTGTAACCCCGCTGGTATACCTGCTGCACCCTGAGCAAGACGCTCCAATAACCAAAATATCCTATCGAGTCTGTCATCATGAACTGGGGGTGCATGGCCCGCAGGAGCCTGCTCTGCAGCTACTCCAATCTGTGGCTCAGGTGAAGGCTCTCTACCTCGGCCTCAGGCAGGTGCCGCTCCTATGGCACGGCCTCGACCACGTCCTTGGCCTCTAGCCCGACCTCTACCCCTAGCTGGGGCCTCAACTCTGACCTCGGGGGCTGCCTCCCCCCTAACCTGGTAGCTCTAGCCCTCGGCATCTGCCAAAAACAACACGCGATACTCAGCACTAACGATAACAACCTCGCACGATAAGAACAGAATTAAAAAAAGAAGTCTTTCCTACCAGTCTTTATAGCCTCTCGAAGATAAGTACAAACGTCTCCGTACCGATCCTCAAGACTCTACTAAGACTTGGTTTGTACATGTGAGACCTTCGAACTTGGGCTTTGATACCATTTTGTCACACCCCAAAACCAGATGTGATGGCACGTGCCCAAACCCCACCGGACACGTCAGCCTAACACCCAAAAACCCTACGATACATAATTTATAAAACAAGAATAAGATATAAAGATAAGCGGAAGTCTTTAAATAAACTCAACATAACCTCAGAATTGGTTGTCACATGTACAAGCCTCTAATACAGAATCTGAATAAAATATACAAGTCTCATGTAAAGTTCTAGAATAGAACAGAACAGTAAATATAGATAACTTGAGGGCACGTCTGGAATGAACCGCTACCTCTCAAGTAAGTCTGGAAGCTCTAATCTGAAGATGAGTAATAAGCCGGATCTGATAGAGCTGTCAACCTACACAACTGTGTAGAAGCAAGGGTGAGTACCAAATGCAACAGGTACTCGCAAGTAACACTAAACTAAGCTAAACTAGCAGCTACAAACAACTCCTTTCAATCCCAACCGAACCACCGAAACTTCATTCTAACAGCGAACCAACAACCTTTCAATCCCAACCGAACCACCGAAACTTCATTCTAACAGCGAACCAACAACCTATACTACACAATTCATAATCAACAGATATATCCAACAGTGTCTCAACATCAACCTCATATCCTCATGTAAGAGCAAATAGATCATATGTCACATGAAGAGGGGCAAATAGGAAAAATCCACACACCACAGACAAAGATGAAGTCAAATGCGATGCAAATGCAATAATGATGTCATGTAGTCGTGATGCATGTCTGTCCTAAGATACACATCTGTTGACGTAATCAGACCGCGCTGAATACTTAAATCAGAACCCATGGGGGCCACACATGGACCATGTAACATCGCAGGAACCAGCTCCCATCGTCATCCAAATCGCTAGCCGGAGCTAGTCCAACTCATATATCTCTAGTCGGATCTAGTCTCAACTGTGTCTCATATCCATCCATCCTCATATCAGTGTCTCAGAACTCATGCAACAGATACTTCACACATGGGATGAATAATGAATATGCACATGTCATTAATCACAATCATTTCACGATCACATCATAGTATTACACATCATCTGTCTTAATCACAACGATATCGCGATCACATCATAGTATTACACAACATTTGTCTCAATCACAACCATATCACGACCACATCATAGTATTACACATCGTCTGTCTCAATCACAATCATATCACGACCACATCATAGTATTACACATCATCTGTCTCAACATCAATGTATGTATCAATCATAGCCTACTCATGCTCTTCTATCCCCTCAATATCAGTTATCACATGACTTATTCAACAAATTCAAGTCACATATAACACATTTAGCTCGTTTTATTCCCCATATTTCAATTACAACAATTTCAATCAACAAATAAAACTCATCCTTGATCCCCATTACTCCCCAACAAAATTAGGAAAGTAGTCATGTGTAGTCTAAGAGTTTAACAAAGTTTAGAAGTCACTTGCCTCAAAACACTTCAACTAGTAACTCAAATTTGAGTTTTACCCTTCCGAGCACGCTCCAAATCACCACAATCTATTCATAAATGGAATCTCACAATCAATACGAATCTAACAACACCAATATCGTGAAATTTGGAGAAAAGGGTAAAATGGTCAAAAAAATCTCGTTCCGAAAAATATTCTCGAAATCTGGAAATTTTTAGTGAAAAATGTTCCCCAAGAAATTTAGAATCCAATAGTGAAAACCGTTTCGAAAAAGGAGTTGAAATGAGTTCACAAACTCAAATTTTCTATTAAATTCGGATTAGGCAAAAACCCCCAAATTTTTCAGTTGAGATCTCAAATTTTGATGTTAAAATCCATAAATAATCGATGGAAATCAAAGATATAAGTTGGAAATAACTTACCCAATGAATTCCTTGCGAAAACCCACTTGAAATCACCTATTTTCGAGCTCTCAAAGTCTAAAAATGGAGAAATGGGTATTTTTCAAGTTGGGGGAAAATGGCTACTGTTTTTTGACTTAAAAAGGACTGCTATTGCAGCTGAAACACAACAATAACACCAAAGTTTAAGTCCCCGTTGGACCCTCGGGATTCGTTCGGAATCTCGTGCACACAAACTAAATATGTACCCCCACTAAATTCGACGTTCCGGACTCAATGGAACCGTCGGAATTTGAATTCGAGGACTCCTTGACCCGAAATTCAATAAGATGCCAAGAAACTAGTTTAACGCCAAAAAAATTCGAAACTCAAACGGAGCGTCTAAAAATTCAACCAAGACTCATTCTAGACTTAGAATTGCCTCCCGAAACCAACGGTACTCTCGGAATTTCAATCTGAGCCTCGGAACCTCATATGTTGACCAAAGTCAACTCTTTATCAAAATTTCACAACTTTAGCAACTTAGGACCTCAATTCTTCGTTTCAACTCCAAATTCGACTCCGTAACTTCACACAGACCCGTTTCGACATTCTAAAACTGTCGGAATCGACGGAAATCTGATCCGAGTCCCGAAACTCCAAATGACTCGAAAAAGCACTTTTTAACCAACTTTAACTCATAAAAACTCAACTTCTCAAAAACTCAACTTTTTACCAACTTTTCCTCAAACCAACTTTACAACCACAAAACATGGGACTCGGGGCAACTACCGAAAGGGCAAAATAGTCATTTTCATGAAAAATTACCAAAATGACCTTTCGGGTCATTACATCATTCACCACTAAAAACCATGTTCGTCCTCGAACATAAAGTAAAAGAAAGTACCTGAAGCCTCGAAAAGCTGGGGATATCGAACCCGCATATCATCCTCGGACTCCCAAGTCGCCTCCCTATCTGATCGATGCCTCCACTGAACCTTCACTGAAACGATGTCCTTGGTCCGGAGCTTGCGAACCTGCCTGTCCAAAATAGCTATAGGCTCCTCCTCAAATGTCAAATCTGGACTCAACTCCACCGACTCAACCGAAATCACGTGAGACTCATCCGGAACATACTTCCGGAGCATAGAAACATGGAAAACTGGATGCACGGCTGTCAAACTAGGTGGCAAGGCTAACTTGTAAGCCACCTCTCCCATCCTCTCCAAAATCTCATATGGGCCAATGAACCTAGGGCTGAGCTTGCCCTTCTTCCCAAATCTCATCACACCCTTCATGGGCGATACCCGAAGCCAAACTCGATCACCCACCATGAACTCTAAGGGTCGAACCCTCCTGTCAGCATAGCTCTTCTGCCTACTCTGGGCAGTCAAGAGCCTACTCTGAATCACACGAACACGCTCCATATCCTCTCTAAGAATATCAGTACCAAGGGAGTCCACCTCCGCTGAATCAAACCATCCAATAGGTGATCTACACCGCCTACCATACAGTGCCTCAAAAGGTGCCATCCCAATGCTAGAATGATAACTGTTGTTGTAGGCGAACTCTGCCAATGGCAAGTGTTGATCCCATCTAGTACCAAAGTCGATCACGCAAGCCCGAAGCATGTCCTCCAACACTTGAATAGTCCTCTCAGACTGACCGTCAGTCTGAGGGTGAAAAGCTGTGCTCATGTCGAGTCTAGTGCCCAAATCATGCTGTAATGCTCTCCAGAAATGAGAAGTGAATACTGAACCCCTGTCAGACACAATGGACACCGGCACTCCGTGTAACCGCACAATCTGACTAATATAAATCTGAGCCAACTTCTCCGCTGTATACCTCACTCGGACCGGGATGAAATGAGCAGACTTGGTCAGTCTGTCGACGACCACCCATATAGAATCATAACCACCCACGGTGGTAGGCAATCCAACTACGAAGTCCATAGCAATCCTCTCCCACTTCCAAGTAGGAATGGGCATCCTCTGAGTCACACCACCAGGCTTCTGGTGCTCACACTTGACCTGCTGACATGTCAAGCACCTAGCCACAAACTCTGCAATATCCCTCTTCATCCCACACCACCAATAGTGCTGACTAAGATCATGATACATCTTCGCCGCTCCGGGATGAATAGAATACCTAGAATAATGAGCCTCCTCAAGAATCAATCTGATCAAATCACCAACCTTGGGCACACATATCCGGCCCTCAATCCTCAATACACCCTCGGAGTCAATCTTAGCCTTCTTGGCTTCACCACTCATCACCTTGTCCCGGATGAGACATAACTTCGCATCCTCATACTGATGCTCTCTAATCTGCTCCATCAAAGATGAACGGGCCTCAATGAAGGCAAACACACCTCCACTCTCCTCAGAAACCCGAAATCTCACCATGCTGTCAAATAACCTCTGAACATCCCGAACCAAAGGCCGCCTCTCAACACTAATCGCGGCAAGACTCCCCATACTAGGAGTCTTCCTACTCAAGGCATCGGCCACCACATTGGCCTTCCCGGGGTGATACAAAATGGTCATGTCGTAGTCCTTGAGCAACTCAAGCCACCTACGCTGTCTCAAGTTCAGATCCCGCTGAGTGAATATGTACTGTAGGCTCCTATGATCAGTAAATACCTCGCAATGAACACCATATAGGTAATGTCTCCACAGCTTAAGCACAAATACCACAGCCGCCAACTCCAAATCATGAGTGGGGTAATTCCTCTCGTGTGCCTTCAGCTGTCTAGAGGCATAGGCTACAACCTTACCCTTCTGCATCAAAACACCTCCAAGTCCAACACCCGAAGCGTCACAATAAACAGTAAATCCAACACCCTCCTCTGGCAAAGTCAAGACAGGTGCTGAAGTCAATAGGGATTTGAGCCTTTGGAAGCTCGCCTCACACTCGGGTGACCAATGAAAAGGAACCGTCTGCTGAGTCAATCTGGTCAACGGTGCAGCTATAGTAGAGAATCCTTGAACAAAACACCGATAGTAACCCGCCAAGCCAACAAAACTCCGAATCTCGGTAGGTGATGTAGGTCTAGTCCAACCCTGAACCGCCTCAATCTTGGCCGGATCAACCCTAACTCCATCCTTACACACCACGTGCCCTAGGAAAGCCACTGACTCAAGCCAAAACTCACACTTAGACAATTTAGCATACAACTTCTCATCTCTTAACTTCTGTAGCACGACCCTCAAATGACAAACATGATCCGCCTCGGTCTTGGAATATACCAAGATGTCATCAATAAACACAATCACGAAGGAATCCAAGTATGGGCGAAACACTCCATTCATCAACTCCATGAACGTCGCAGGGGCATTGGTCAGCCCAAATGACATCACCAAAAACTCATAATGACCATATCGTGTGCTAAAAGCTGTCTTCGCCACATCTGAAGGCTTAATCCTCAACTGATGATACCCAGATCTCAAGTCGATCTTAGAAAACAAGGCTGCTCCCTGAAGCTGATCAAACAAGTCATCAATACAGGGAAGGGGATATTTGTTCTTCACCGTTACCTTGTTCAACTGTCTATAGTCAATACACATCCTCATCGACCCATCTTTCTTCTTCACAAATAAGACCGGTGCACCCCAAGGCGACACACTAGGGCGTATGAATCCTTTACTCAATAAGTCCTGAATCTGATCCTTCAACTCCTTGAACTCAGCTGGAGCCATTCGATAAGGTGGAATAGATATGGGCTCTGTTCCTGGCTCCAAGTCAATAGAGAAGTCAATATCACGGACAGGAGGAACACCAGGTAGATCCT
This sequence comes from Solanum stenotomum, assembly GCF_019186545.1. Classification (NCBI taxonomy): domain Eukaryota; kingdom Viridiplantae; phylum Streptophyta; class Magnoliopsida; order Solanales; family Solanaceae; genus Solanum; species Solanum stenotomum. The sequence goes on along the minus strand of NC_064291.1, from coordinate 16,727,579 downwards.
CGGGAAACACATCAGGGAACTCCTAAACCACCGGAATCGACTCCATGGCCGGTTACTCAGTTTCAACATCCCGAATAAAGGCCAAATAAGATACACAACCCCGGTCAATCATCCTCTGAGCCCAAATATGAGATATGACCCTGTTGCGATACGAACCACTAGTCCCTCTCCACTCCACTCTAGGAATACCCAGAATAGCTAAGGTGACACTCTTAGCATAACAATCAAGAAGCGAATGATATGGGGAAAGCCAGTCCATACCCAATATGACATCAAAGTCTAACATATCAAGAAGAATCATATCCACCCAAGTCTCATACCCCGATAAGACAACAAAACAAGATCGATACACTTGATTCACCACTAAGGGTTCACCTACGGTTATAGAGACTCTAACAGGCACAGACATACGATCACAAGTCAACTCAAGGCCGGAAGCAAAATATGTAGACACGTATGAGAATGTAGAACCAGGATCAAATAACACGGAAGCAGGCCGATGACAAACTGAGATGATACCTGTGATAACTGCTTCAGAAGCCTCAGCCTCGGGCCTCCTAGGAAAAGCATAACATTGGGCACCTCTGCCCCCACTCTGTGAACCTGAGGCGCCACTAGCACCTCTACCCGCAGCTCGTCCTACTCTACCGATGCCGGTCCCCGACCCCGACCTCTAGCCGGAGGTGCTGAATCTCTCTCTAGGACCGCGAAGATAGTACGGTGTGGTCCAGACTGAGTCTGATGTGGACACTGACGAATCAAGTCGCCTGGATCACCGCAACCATAACAAGACCTCGGTGTGGATCCTGACTGTGAAGAACCCGAAGTAATGCTATAACCACCTCGACCCGAACCTGGAGGACCCCGAGCTGCTGGCCCACCCTCGATAGCTGGTAATGAAGCATGTACTGGCCTCTGACGCAGGAAAGACCCGCTTCCCCTGTGTGGGCCCCTACCTCCTGACGAGGTACCCGAATACTGACCACCTGTACGGACCTTCTTGGGCCTACCAAAATCATCCCGCTCAAGCAACTTAGCCTCTCTGGCTACACTCACTATAGTCTGGAAGGAAGCACCCTCTCGAGATGATCTAAACACATAACTACGGATAGTGGGAGTCAAAACCCTGACAAATCTGCGAATCCGCTCAGGCTCACCTGAAATCAAAGCAGAGGCATGTCTCGACAACTGACAGAATCGAGCCTCGTAATCTGCAACTAACATGCTACCCTGCACCAAACTCTCAAACCTCATACGGCTCTCCTCTTGTACACTCCAAGGGATGAAACGACCCTCGAAGGCACTAGCAAACTCACTCCACTCCATGGGAGGAGATCCCGCCGGTCTCAAACTCATGAAGGTCCTTAGCCACTCCCTAGCGACACCGCGTAACTGAAGGCACACAAATCAGACGCCCCTCTCATCTAACATGCGTAGCGCCGCCAACATCTCTCGACTCAAGGTAAAAAACTCGTGAGCATCATCAGTCTTAGCACCATGAAACTGAGGTGGTTTCATTTTCTGTAACCGCTCATAGCAGACCTGGTCATCATCTGCCAAGGCCACCTCAAGGGCCACCGGTACACCAACAACCGGTGCTGGAACCTGTAGTGGCTGAACCACCGGCTCTGGAACCACTGGAATCTGATATGGATAACCGAGGGCCTCTGCCCCTACCCCAGCTTGTAACCCCGCTGGTATACCTGCTGCACCCTGAGCAAGACGCTCCAATAACCCAAATATCCTGTCGAGTCTGTCATCATGAACTGGGGGTGCATGGCCCGCAGGAGCCTGCTCTGCAGCTACTCCAATCTGTGGCTCAGGTGAAGGCTCTCTACCTCGGCCTCGGGCAGGTGCCGCTCCTATGGCACGGCCTCGACCACGTCTTCGGCCTCTAGCCCGACCTCTACCCCTAGCTGGGGCCTCAACTCTGACCTCGGGGGCTGCCTCCCCCCTAACCTGGTAGCTCTAGCCCTCGGCATCTGCCAAAAATAACACGTGATACTCAGCACCCACGATAACAACCTCGCAAGATAAGAACAGAATAAAAAAAAGAAGTCTTTCCTACCAGTCTTCATAGCCTCTCGAAGATAAGTACAAACGTCTCCGTACCGATCCTCAAGACTCTACTAAGACTTGGTTTGTACATGTGAGACCTTCGAACTTGGGCTTTGATATCATTTTGTCACACCCCAAAACCAGATGTGATGGAACGTGCCCAAACCCCACCGGACACGTCAGCCTAACACCCAACAACCCGACGATACAGAATTTATAAAACAAGAATAAGATATAAAGATAAGCGAAAGTCTTTAAATAAACTCAACATAACCCCAGAATTGGTTGTCACATGTACAAGCCTCTAATACAGAATCTGAATAAAATATACAAGTCTCATAGTAAAGTTCTAGAATAGAACAGAATAGTAAATATAGATTACTTGAGGGCACGTCTGGAATAAACCGCTACCTCTCAAGTAAGTCTAGAAGCTCTAATTTGAAGATGAGTATTAAGTCAGATCTGATAGAGCTGTCAACCTACACAACTGTGTAGAAGCAAGGGTGAGTACCAAAAGCAACAGGTACTCGCAAGTAACACTAAACTAAGCTAAATTAGCAGCTACAAACAACTCCTTTCAATCCCAACCGAACCACCGAAACTTCATTCTAACAGCGAACCAACAACCTATACTACACAATTCATAACCAACAGATATATCCAACAGAGTCTCAACATCAACCTCATATCCTCATGTAAGAGCAAATAGATCATATATCACATGAAGAGGGGCAAATAGGAAAAATCCACACACCACAGAAAAAGATGAAGTCAAATGCGATGCAAATGCAATAATGATGTCATGTAGCCGTGATGCATGTCTGTCCTAAGATACACATCTGTTGACATAATCAGACCGCGCTGAATACTCAAATCAGAACCCATGGGGGCCACACATGGACCATTTATCACCGTCGGAACCAGATCCCATCGGCATCCAAATCGCTAGCCGGAGCTAGTCCATCTCATATATCTCTAGCCGGAGCTAGTCTCAACTGTGTCTCATATCCATTCATCCTCATATCAGTGTCTCAGAACTCATGCAACAGATACTTCACACATGGGATGAATAATAAATATGCACATGTCATCAATCACAATCATTTCATGATCACATCGTAGTATTACACATCATCTGTCTCAATCACAACCATATCACGACCACATCATAGTATTACACATCGTTTGTCTCAATCACAATCATACCACGACCACATCAAAGTATTACACATCATCTATCTCAACATCAATGTATGTATCAGTCATAGCCTACTCATGCTCTTCTATCCCCTCAATATCAGTTATCACATGACTTATTCAACAAATTCAAGTCACATATAACACATTTAGCTCGTTTTATTCCCCATCTTTCAATTACAACAATTTCAATCAACAAATAAAACTCATCCTCAATCCCCATTACTCCCCAACACAATTACGAAAGTAGTCATGTGTAGTCTAAGAGTTTAACAAAGTTTAGAAGTCAGTTGCCTCAAAACACTTCAACTAGTAACTCAAATTTGAGTTTTACCCTTCCGAGCACGCTCCAAATCACCACAATCTTTTCATAAATGGAATCTCACACTCAATACGAATCTAACAACACTAATATCGTGAAATTTGGAGAAAAGGGTAAAATGGTCAAAAAAATCTCGTTCCAAAAAATATTCTCGAAATTTGGAAATTTTTAGTGAAAAATGTTTCCCAAGAAATTTAGAATCAAGTAGTGAAAACCGTTTCCAAAAAGGAGTTGAAATGACTTCACAAACTCAAATTTTCTATTAAATTCGGATTAGGCAAAAANAGCATAGCTCTTCTGCCTACTCTGGGCAGTCAAGAGCCTACTCTGAATCACACGAACACGCTCCATATCCTCTCTAAGAATATTAGTACCAAAGGAGTCCACCTCCGCTGAATCAAACCATCCAATTGGTGATCTACACCGCCTACCATACAGTGCCTCAAAAGGTGCCATCCCAATGCTAGAATGATAACTGTTGTTGTAGGCGAACTCTGCCAATGGCAAGTGTTGATCCCATCTAGTACCAAAGTCGATCACGCAAGCCCGAAGCATGTCCTCCAACACTTGAATACTCCTCTCAGACTGACCGTCAGTCTGAGGGTGAAAAGTTGTGCTCATTTCGAGTATAGTGCCCAAATAATGCTGTAATGCTCTCCAGAAATGAGAAGTGAATACTGAACCCCTGTCAGACACAATGGACACCGGCACTTCGTGTAACCGCACAATCTGACTAATATAAATCTGAGCCAACTTCTCCGCTGTATACCTCACTCGGACCGGGATGAAATGAGCAGACTTGGTCAGTCTGTCGACGACCACCCATATAGAATCATAACCACCCACGGTGGCAGGCAATCCAACTACGAAATCCATAGCAATCTTCTCCCACTTCCAAGTAGGAATGGGCATTCTCTGAGTCACACCACCAGGCTTCTGGTGCTCACACTTGACCTGCTGACATGTCAAGCACCTAGCCACAAACTCTGCAATATCCCTCTTCATCCCACACCACCAATAGTGCTGACTAAGATCATGATACATCTTCGCCGCTCCGGGATGAATAGAATACCTAGAATAATGAGCCTCATTAAGAATCAATCTGATCAAATCACCAACCTTGGGAACACATATCCGGCCCTCAATCCACAATACACCCTCGGAGTCAATCTCAGCCTTCTTGGCTTCACCACTCATCACCTTGTCCCAGATGAGACATAACTTCCCATCCTCATACTGATGCTCTCTAATCTGCTCCATCAAAGATGAACGGGCTTCAATGAAGGCAAACACACCTCCACTCTCCTCAGAAACTCGAAATCTCACCATACTGTCAAATAACCTCTGAACATCCCGAACCAAAGGCCACCTCTCAACACTGATCGCGGCNATGGAAAACTGGATGCACGGCTGTCAAACTAGGTGGCAAGGCTAACTTGTAAGCCACCTCTCCCATCCTCTCCAAAATCTCATATGGGCCAATGAACCTAGGGCTGCGCTTGCCCTTCTTCCCAAATCTCATCACACCCTTCATGGGAGATACCCGAAGCCAAACTCAATCACCCACCATGAACTCTAAGGGTCGAACCCTCCTGTCAGCATAGCTCTTCTGCCTACTCTGGGCAGTCAAGAGCCTACTCTGAATCACACGAACACGCTCCATATCCTCTCTAAGAATATTAGTACCAAAGGAGTCCACCTCCGCTGAATCAAACCATCCAATAGGTGATCTACACCGCCTACCATACAGTGCCTCAAAAGGTGCCATCCCAATGCTAGAATGATAACTGTTGTTGTAGGCGAACTCTGCCAATGGCAAGTGTTGATCCCATCTAGTACCAAAGTCGATCACGCAAGCCCGAAGCATGTCCTCCAACACTTGAATAGTCCTCTCAGACTGACCGTCCGTCTGAGGGTGAAAAGTTGTGCTCATGTCGAGTCTAGTGCCCAAATAATGTTGTAATGCTCTCCAGAAATGAGAAGTGAATACTGAACCCCTGTCAGACACAATGGACACCGGCACTCCGTGTAACCGCACAATCTGACTAATATAAATCTGAGCCAACTTCTCCGCTGTATACCTCACTCGGACCGGGATGAAATAAGCAGACTTGGTCAGTCTGTCGACGACCACCCAGATCTCAAGTCGATCTTAGAGAACAAGGTTGCTCCCTGAAGCTGATCAAACAAGTCATCAATACAGGGAAGGGGATATTTGTTCTTCACCGTTACCTTGTTCAACTGTCTATAGTCAATACACATCCTCATCGACCCATCTTTCTTCTTCACAAATAAGACCGGTGCACCCCAAGGTGACACACTAGGGCGTATGAATCGTTTACTCAATAAGTCCTGAATCTGATCCTTCAACTCCTTCAACTCAGGTGTAGCCATACGATAAGGTGGAATAGATATGGGCTTGGTGCCTGCCTCCAAGTCAATAGAGAAGTCAATATCACGGACAGGAGGAACACCAGGTAGATCCTTGGGAAACACATCAGGGAACTCCTAAACCACCGGAATAGACTCCATGGCCGGTGACTCAGCTCCAACATCCTGAATAAAGGCCAAATAAGATAAACAACCCCGGTCAATCATCCTCTGAGCCCGAATATGAGATATGACCCTAAAGAGGTGCATATTCACAAGATTTAGGACTTCAAGAGCTTTTATAAGTGTTTGTGGTTCCCATTTCTATAATCACCAATTTGAAACACTTTTGTCCAAGTATTGGGTAAAGCACAAGTTTTCCACACCGTACCATCCATAAACAAGTGGAAAAGTTGTGGTTTCTAAGAGGAGAATCTAGAACATATTTGACAATCAGTTAATAGAAATCGCATCGATTGGTCTGGCAACATTAATGATTCACTTAGGGAATATCAGGCAACTTTAAAGTTTCCCATTGGCATGTCTCCCCTAAAAATTAGTGTGTGGGAAGGCCTGTCACTCTCCATTGAATTGGAGCACAAAACCTTATGGAAATTGAAGATGGTGAAAATAGATTGGGAGATGTCTTTGAGGAACCGTGTAGACCAACTACTTGAATTGGATGAAATTTGCTTAAAGGTATATGAGAATTCCTCTCTCTACATTAAGTATGTAAAATGATGTCAAAATCCTCCACAATGATATTTGAGTAGGTGAGCGCGTTCTCCTTTCGAGTTCTAGGTTTAAGCTTTTTCCGAGAAATTTAAAATCTAAGTAGACTTATCTGTACAAGTTAACTACAGTGTCTTGTAATAGGGAGATTGAAATTGAAGATGTTAAGGGTGTCAAACAGTATCACCTCGAATTCGAGCAAGGGTAAAGTAGGATTTTTTAGAGCTTCTTGGTGCAATGTAACGGAGGACAACGATGGCTCGTGGACTAAACCATGGACCGTAGGTGTGGTCCATCGATTGGCCATCCAAAATGATCAGAGGTCAGGAACAATGACTGGACCAATGGACCGTCGTTGAGTCTACTATCCGTGGTTAAAGGTCCATAGGTCAGGGCCCGAAATCATAGTTTCTGAAGTGATTGACGGTTGTGCAGGACTGACCGTCGGCCAGACCACGGTTCATCGGTCAAGGTCTGTAGGTAGAGGGTCAGTAGTTATTTTAAGGGCCAATTGGGTCTTTTCCAAAATATTTTATCCCTATACAACGTTGTTTTGCCTAAGACCCCTATATAAGTGGGTTTTAACCTCAAATTAGTTCATTCAAGTCATTTTCCTAAAATTCCAAAAGAAGACCAAAGTTCTTCCTCTCCAAAATATTTCTCTTGGTAGAAGTTTGAAGAAGAAGATTCAAGCTAGGATTCAATGTCAAGTCTCTATTCTTCAATTTCTTATGGGCTTTGATAATAAGGTATGATAACTTTTCATCCATGGAATCCTTGCACCCATGGACCCCCAAGTTCTCCCAGTTGAAAAGTAGAAATTACCCATATTTGAGTTAGGGTTTTATTCTAAGTTGTGGGTTCTTATGAATTTGAGTTAATTGATAGAATTATGATTGATTATGCATGAATTGAGAGGATTCTATGCTTTTATGTTGAAATTCCATGTACTCATGCTTAACCTACGTTTCTAAGAAAAAATTGATGTAAAATGGGCTTTAGTCTAAGAAAGGGGAATTTATGGACTTATGCTTATTTTTATAGGATAAATAAGATACAATAGGAATTGCTTTGAGATTGAAGCATATGTGATGATTTATGATAAGAATTGCTTTGAGAGTGAAGCATATGTTATGAATTGTTGATTATTGATGTGATTGTTGTGGAAGAGATTTTCCCACATGATTTCTAGGTTGAAATGAATCTAAGTTAAGGAACTATTAAAATGATGAGGATATAAGTGATTACCCATGGCCTCTAAATGAGAGGGATAAGAGGCGATTACCCATATTCCTTAGAGTAGGATAAGAGGCGATTACCCATATTCCTTAGAATAGGATAAGAGGCGCTTACCTATATTCCTTGGAGTAGGATAAAAGGCGATTACTTATACTCCTTAGAGTAGGACAATAGGCTACTATCCACGTTCCTCTAATGCAAGTTGGACAAGGGACAATTACCCATAATCCAAATGTAAGAAGGACAAGGGGCGATTACCCATGATCCCAAAGTAAGAAGGTTAAGATGTAATTACCCATGATCTTTTATAGTAAGGCAAGGGGCGATTCCCCATGTCCTTAAAAGATAAGCTATGATATTTTATGATAGGTGATGAGTTTGGACTGTTGCTTTAGTTTGGCTTCCATGACGAGTAAGACTAGAGGCGGTTACCCATGTCTTGACTAAGGATCAAGTAAGGTTACTTCAAGAAGTACTCCTTACATTTTGTGATGATCTATTATGTGCATTGATTATGCTTTATCACTTATGTTGTCTAACACTTATGTTATGTTTATGAATTTTATTATATTTAGTATATTTTTGTAATAACGCATGCTCTTGCCTACATTTCTTATCCAAATGTAGGGTCCGGCGTTCCTGATTCTCATCCCCGTGACTAGGATCTATAGTAGAGGAAGAATTGAAGATTGGTTAGTCCTTATTCATCCTAGGATTTGGCCACTACTTTTTCTTATATTCTTTTCATTTGAGTTTTGAACATTGTTGTACGGGCTACGTCCCGAGATTTTATTGCATCAAATGGTTTTTGAGACAAGTGTCTTACACTTCAGCTTTGCAATTAAAAACTTTGGTTATGCTGAAATAATGTTTTAAATCTCGTCGATTTCTATTATCTTGATTATGAAAGAAAAGCTTCTTGTATGATGCCTCTCGGGGTCTTGTACACCATGTTACATATAGGGGGTACCCCTAGGTCGTGACACAAATTAAAGGTCTGTGGCTAAAGTTTGAAAGTATATTTTGGGAAAGGTTGTGACGTGTGATTTATTGAAGGGGTGTTCTTGGACAATGCTTGAGAGCTTGTCTACGTTGTGCCACGATGTTAAATAAAGCACTTCATAAGAGTCAACCCAAGTGTTAGTTGATTTCAATAATGTATGTGTCACTTGTGCAGGAAGGAGAGAATATTAGGCGCACCGAGATACAGTTCGGTGATTTTCCAAACCTAAATGGGTGAACCTCCTTTGGGTTTGCTCTCTGAATAGCTTGAACTGTTAAAGGTTTTGTAAACTTTGGTGATGTGAGGGTATAATTGGAGCTTCACCAAACATGTTTGGTGGACCTGACTCAACTCGCTTTCTTGGACAAAAATTCATAAGGAGTGTACTTTCAATTTTGGTAATCAACTACATGTTCCAGGAATTCACTATTCCCTCTTGGAGATCACAATCATGTTCACCGAACTAAGGACAATATTTCATGATTGGCTCAGGAACAGTGAACGAGTTGAACCTTTTTGGAGATTCACAGACTGGGTAGGCGAGATATGTTACAATTCATAGACTAGGTCGGCGAGCTCCATTGCGCTTCACCTAAAATGGACAAACTACCACACTAAGTACAACAGAGAGTCACTCAACCTACTTCTCTTCTTTTTCAAATTTTTAATTGAGGACACTGTATTTTTCTTTTTTGTAGGGTGAATACCACTGCTAGTGGTTAGACCTTTCTCTTTATTAGCAAGTAATAGAACTTTTTTTTCACTACTAATTACTCNCCCCCCCCCCCCCCCCCCCCCCAAATGAGTATTTGGAGTTGTAAAATGATTGGGATTATTGATAATGCTTAAACTACTCTCTAAATCCAATCCAAAAAGTAAGTGGTCATCGTCAATAAAAATACCAAACTATGAGTCAGGGTGTCGAATGCCACAGAGAATGATATAGCACAAAGAATTCTATCAAGAAATTTAGAATGTTAATGCATTCATTTGTAGTAATGAGAACAAGTGGGTGGATAATTCCACCAAATTTACTAAAACGGTTTTGGTTATCATTTGTCATAATTAAATTGAATATTTAAATAAGTAACAAGTAATGAAGGGGTGCGGGGATTTGAAATTGATATTACATATGGGTAATTGTGTTGCTACATAGTGATGAACATTCAGCGATAGGCTAGGTCATGTTCAATTACACTAATCTTCTTTCGATCTCATAGCATCAATTTGTAGAATCTCCTTTCGGTCTCATCTATGTGCAAAGCTAAACAAACCAATAACTTACACTATTCTCTCTTTCAATGCAAAAATAGGGCAAATAGATGTTACCTGTAATGTCTATTTTCAAGCAAATTGCAAATATCAAACCTAAATTGCAAAATCAAACTAATTACCCACTCCAATCAATCTCTTTCGAGCATCAATCGGAGAATGGAAGTAGCAATTAAGTTTGAAACCTTAACCCATAAAATTAACTGCATGCTAATTAGCCTAAATCCATGTATAAACAACAACAAAACATAGCATAACACAATTCTCACTGCAATAAATCAACACCCAACCCTATAATTGTACCCCTAATCTTTGAGACTTCAGCCACTCATCACAATGTCTAAAGAAATTATACCTTGTATCAAAGCAGTCATGGGTAACACGAAATTAAGCAATTACAAGCAATACCCACTTAAATTTCAACTTCAATTTGTCAATTCCAAGAGCAAAATTGAAAAACCGCAAACTAGAAAAGTGATCCTCGTAAAAGTGTTTCTCTCTTTATGTTTCTCATTTCTAGAATATTTTACTTCCCCAAAAACATACTTTTTCTGTCGACTTTGGGCTATTTAAAATCTCCCCATAATTTGGCTCAAAACTCAATGCATGACCCATTGGGCGACATTAGTTAGGCTCACCAATAATATTAGGAGAATCACCAACAACTCTTCAGCTCTGCCTTTTCTTCATTTAGGATTCAGGTGTTTTAACTTTAATCAGCGAGATAATTTGAGTTTGCCTCTCACATTCATTGTTTCGTGAATATCACCTTTGTTTGCCTTACAAGCCTTCAATTTTTCATTAAATAATGTCACCTTTGGCGCTGGTCCTCATGTTCGCTCTTTACATTTGGCGAGTCGCCTTTCCTCTCTATGTCCGCCGACCTACCTCAATTAATTCAACTTTTTTGCCTTGTTAACCTGGGCAAGGTTAGGCGATCAGCCTTTCATGTTAGGCGATCACCAATGTGGATTTTACACTTCTTTTAATACATTTATCATTGCCATTTCCCTTAGCTTTCATAGTTGCAAATCATCAAAATATCCTTAGAATGAGAGAAAAATAAACATTGAGGACACATATTGTTGAGCTAAATAGGCCTCAAATGAGTGTAAATCTATCAATTATCAATACCCCCAACTTAAACTTTTGTTTTTCCTCAAGTAAATAAAGAACACAATTAGTTCAACAAGGGTGTCTACAAAAGTTCTCAATGACAACCAATCATAGATGGGACAACCGCCTCAACTTGAGAAGCTCGCACATCAGCCGAATGGGCAAGGTTGCCCATTTTATATATCATGGCATGTAACACCTCGAGAATTTTTTGAGCTATGTCTCAAACCATCCTTCGTTATCAGTAGGATTTATACCGAGGAATTTAAAAAATGTTGAGTGTTAAGGTCACTAGATGTAGCACTTAGAGTTTCAAGAAGAACTAAAGAGAATTCATTCAAGTCATTCCTAGGTTCCTTCAAGTTTTGGGCCAACTTCAAATGACCATAACTCTCAGTACAAGATGAGTTAGGTGGGCTAAAAAGTATAAAATAAAATATCTCTGAATTATCTTTACAACGCCACCGAGTTTGCTAAATTTCTAGTTCGGATGAGTGAGATATACCTTTTTGATGTTAGCCTGTCTATTTAAGGAAAGTTACCCGAAAATAGTAAGGGGTATTTTGGTCTTTTCCTTTCCCCAATCAGATTTAATTTGTTTGAGTAAGGTTTTATGTGTCTAACCTGATTAGGTGCAGTTTTATAATTCTAATATACGCCTAGGGTTTTAGTTGAGATTTCAAGAAGATAAAAAAAAAAAAAAAAAAGGGAGAAATGAGGAAAGGATCAAGGTGTTCGTCGAGATTCTCGAGAGTTGTTGCAGATTTTCTTCATGGGTTTGATCCCTAAGAGGTATGTAAGTTTCCATAGTGTTCGGTTCATTCACCCACATGCCAAACATGATTTTCATATTCGAATTCTTCGATAAAGATTGAAAGATTTAAGTTCTTGATAAGTGTTCTTGAGGTTTCAATCTAAAACTTGTTTTGTTGGGGTTTTTATGATTTCTTGAGATGAAATTGAGTGTTTTGAGGGTTGTATTGAGTAGATTAGTGTGTACTTATGTTAGGAAATTGAATCCAAGTGATTGAGGATGAAACCATTCGAATCTAGGCAAAATAGGGTGAGAAAATGAGCAAAGAAAGTCGTCTGCATTTTCTGGGTTGGGGCCTGGAGCCCCATACCAGTCTGTGAGCCCCAACCACACCTCTGTAGGTAGAGAGATGGAGCCCCGCGCCACCCAGTGCTCCTGGGTCGCTTGCCCTCACCCATTTTCTATCATTTCGTCCGTTTGAGTTCTTTCGAAGGGTACCTTTACGCCTCTTTGATCCTAAACACTCTATGCTACTTTGAAACACCTAGAAATCATTCATAAAAGGAATAAAAACCTTGAATTAATAATTCAAATTTAAGGTAGAGTTAAGAGTCAAGCCTTTAGAGTTCTTTCGAATATTTTGAGAAAGTCCATTTGAATCATTATGAGGACTGTTCTACAATTTCTAATAACTTGTTTCAAGACTCAAGTATGTGAGCATCAGAGTTAAGAGAATTTATTCATGAGTCTACACTATCACCCAGATACTTCATATCATGAACCATAACTCTCGAATTCATAATTCACATTCAAGAGAGAGTTAAGACTAGAGTCGAAGAAAATATTTGAGTTCAATTGTGAATCCTTTGAGATCAACTATTAATTCAAGCTAAGTTTTGAGGAAGTAAGTCCGAGAATTAGAAGAGTCATATACTCGAGTTCCACATTGTTATGTAGACCCTTGAGTCGAGTCATTCATGCCGATAAATTTTGCATGGACTCCATAAATTGAGTATAATTCAGAGGAGTTGTATCTTAAAGTTCTAAGTCTTGAGTATCGAGTTCGTAACCTTTTTGAGATTATATTCCTAATCATGAGACTATTACATGTTACCCATGAAGTCCTTGAGTTGAGTAGTTCATGCCCATAATTCCATATGAACCCTATAAGTCGAGTAGTCTTGAGATGAGAAGTATCTTTGAGACCTTGAGTTGAGTAGACCATGCCCATAATTCCACACGAACCCTCTGATTCAAGTATTCTTAAAGCGAGTATTATTATTGAAGTGCTTGAGTTATGAGTTGTTGAGTTTAGAGTATTGAGTTCTAACGTTTATTGAAAACCATTAATTGAGTCGTTCATGTCCATAATTCGGCATGAACTTTATTTCGAGAAGTCTTTTACAATATTCTTTAACTTGTTTTAAGACTTGAGCATTGAGTTGAGTCAGAGTAAGAGTAAGAGTGAAGTTCATATCTTATCATGAACATAAGATAATAGAAAAGTATGAAAATTTTATAAACTTTGTCCATACAATCGAAGTCTTTTATAAAATGCAAGCGGAAGTCTTTATTACACTTTTGTCTCAACCATCTAAACTCAACTTTGAATTAAAACCTTTGGGAAACAGCCGATACAATAGTCTCATGACATGAAAATAAAAGAGATAAAGAAAATAGCGGCTTTGACCTCGAAGCTATGAGGACTCACCAAAATCTTCAACTCCTTGCTCCTTAGAAAACTATCTCCAATAATAGAACTCAAATCTCCGAACCCTACATTTGATAAGAATGTAGGCAAAGTGTGCGTTAGTAAAAATTGTACTAAATATGTTAGCTAGCACAACATCATAAGAGCATAAAAAAAGTGTTAGCCAATATAAGATATAATCCAATACTTCATAAAACATCAATTAGAAGCATAAGGGAAAATATCAAAATCATAAGTAAAGTCTCCAATATAAGCATCACATAAGAATTATCCATCTCTTAGTCATTCATATAATAAGAAGACCACTCTCAAGTAACCTTAAAGTATACTTGTGCAATGCATGAATGGCATCTCATAATACCACTGTTACTAAGTATCCCTTTAGGTCATCTTAATCATAGTCAAATCTTAGGCTTTCCTATCATAAGAGCACTATACTCCTAAGTAACCTCAAAGCATACTTGTGCAATGCATGAAAAACACCCCATAAAACCCCTCACACTAAGCATAACCTTGAAGTCACCATGTTCACACTTACCATTCATTTGGTCTCATGCTGAGCTTACTTTATGTAGACAATGGAACTATCACCTTTAGCCAATCATATCATGGAAGGCAACTATAGCAACAACCCAAGCTAAACATACACTATATATGAGAACACTTCATAAGTATCTTAAAGTCATACTTGTGCAATGCATGAATAGGACCCCATACCAACATTCATACTAAAGTACCACCTTAGGCTATCATACATGCTCACTAATTAGGGATTAGTCCCTCCTTTCTATTTGCCATTTGTCATTGAAGGTATTTCTCTATTTAGTACAATGCAAGTCACAACACATGAATTAATTCTATTCTTCAATTCAAGGTTACCAAGGAATAGCACCCTTATAGGCTAGACCAAACTAGTCATCTTGCGACAGAACTATGCTATGCTAAACTAACTACCTTGGAAGGCATACTATCATGAAAGTCCAAGCTATTCTAGGAAGGGTAAAAGTATTCCATCCTAGCTACCATGAAATAGTCTTAGAGCAACTAAGTCATGCTACCCTTACAAGCACACTATGATGCTAATGCAAGCTACCCTTAGGAGAGTTTGATTTCTCAATCCTACGCTACCCTTACGAGTGTATGTGTCCTCAATCCTAAGCTACCATGAAATGGTCTTGGCCTAACCAAGTCATCATGAAGGCATTCTAAAATGCTAGTTCAAGCTACCCTTAGGAGAGTGTGGATCCTCAATCCTAGGCTACCATGACTACCACTAACTCAAGCTACCATGAAATGCATCTTACTATGCTAAGTCAAGCTACCCTTAGGAGAGTAATAATCCTCAATCCTAAGCTACCATTCTTGGTATTGTCTCACCAAGTCAAGCTATACATGAAGGGAACATATGTCACAACTTCAAGCTATTCTAATCTAACATGCCTTGATTCATTTTAGGTTACTAAGCCTTTCAACCTAGAATCATTCTATGTGAGAGGACCCTGCATCTCCTAGCATATTTATGCCTAAGTGTGTATATGAGAATATGCTTTCAATAATACACAACAAGATCACATTATATTAGCTTTACACTCAAAGCCCTAACATTAGTCACTACAAGCCTTACTCTCAAACGTTTACTTCTTAATAACATCATTATACCTAGATTTCTAGGCATTCTAATCACATTCTTCATTAGTAGGTGATTCTAGTCATAATTGATCATAAGGTTCAATTTCAACTTTAATAGTCATGATCCATCATATGAACTATAATCTAATTCAATTCATGTCTATATATTCCTATTCTTGAACAATTACTATTAATAACATCAATTCTAGAAGATCATCTCTAAGTCTTTACTTTCACCTTTCATGGCATAAACCCACATAATATCAAATTCATCAATTAGAATAGGGTAACCACGGAAAACACATAAATTCATCATTATGGCATGAATCAGTACTAAAACAATCATTATCCACTCAACTGAAATAATACTCAACTACTACCCACAATATAGGAAGAAACCCTAGCTAGAATTGGGTTTTGTCTTCACAATTGGGGGAAATATAGGAGGCTCTATGGGTGGAAGTACACATAGATGAATAAGCTAACATACCTTGATTCAAAGCCCTTACAAAATCTTGAAACAATGGAGGAAATATTCCCTAGCTTCCTTCTCTTCTTCTTCTTCTTCTTCACTTTTAGAGAGAGAAATTCTTGGAGGGAATTGGGTTAGTTTTGTTGTCTTGAAATTATGTCTAGGATCAATATATTAGGGGTCTATTAGGCTTATATAGGTGTTATAATAACTAATTAACCGACCTCACTTAACCCCTAACTAATTATGAACTAACCCCTAAGTCCCAACTTAAAATATTTTTTCTACAAATCTGCCCCACTCACGAGACCATACCCACAGACCGTACTTGTCATTCGTGGGTGAGGGTCTGAGGCTCAACAAGCAGGGAAAAGAATTTCCTTGATCCATGACCCCTTCCCATGGTGCGTGGGTCCATATACTGGCCGTAGATGCCCTTCATGGAAGGCTAATTTTTGATAGCTTTTGGGGCTGTTTTGGGGTCCTCCTCAAGGACCCCTTGGTTGGTTCTTGGGGAGTCGTACCTTGATGTTTAACCCCTAAATCCCATATTATAAGTCCGAGAAGTTATTTTACGATTCTATCCCTAACATCTAACTCTAAAACTCTCACTTAAGGCTCTAGAACTCTTTAGTTTAGCTTACTAGTTTTTGGGGTATTAAAAAATCGATCTTCAGTTATTATTAAACGACTTAGTTTATACTTAATAATTCACAAAATGACTAAATCAATCTTCAGTTATTATGAAATGACTAAGTTTATACTTAATAATTCACAAAATGACTAGATCGATGTTCAGTTATTATTAAATGACTTAGTTTATACTTAATAATTCAAAAATGACTAAATTGATCTTCGGTAATTATTAAACAACTGAGTTTGTACTTAACAATTCGCAAAATGACTAGATCTATGTTATGTTATTATTAAACAACTTAGTATATACTAAATAATTCACAAAATGACTAGATCGATCTTCAGTTCTTATTAAACGACTTAGTTTATACTTAATAATTCACAAAATGACTAGATCGATGTTCAGTTATTATTAAATGACTCAGTTTACACTCAATAATTCACAAAATGAATAAGTCGATCTTCGGTTATTATTAAACGACTAAGTTTATACTTAATAATTTGCAAAATGATTAGATCGATGTTTAGTTATTATTAAAAAACTTACTTTATACTTAATAGTTCACAAAATGACTAGATTGATCTTCAGTTATTATTAAACGACTTAGTTTATACTTAATAATTCACAAAATAACTAGATCTATCTTCAGTTATTATTAAACAACTTAGTTTATACTTAATAATTTACAAAATGACTAGATTGATCTTCAGTTATTATTAAACAACTTAGTTTATACTTAATAATTCTCAACATGACTAGATCGATTTTCAGTTATTATTAAACGACTTAGTTTATACTTAATAATTTACAAAATGACTAAATCTATCTTCGATTATTGTTAAGCGACTAAGTTTATACTTAATAATTAGCAAAATGACTAGATCGATGTTTAGTTATTATTAAACAACTTAGTTTATACTTAGTAATTCACAAAATGACTAGATCGATCTTTAGTTATTATTAAACGACTAGGTTTATAATTAATAATTTGAAAAATGACTAGATTGATGTTCAACTATTATTAAACAACTTGGTTTATACTTAATAATTCACAAAATGACTAGATCGATCTTCAGTTATTATTAAACGACTTAGTTTATACTTAATAATTCAAAAAATGACTAGATCGATCTTTTTTTTGGTCAACTGGTAACATTTTCCATTCAACCAAAATTCTCCATACAAACCAGCCAACTATTTTTGGACTTAGATGTAGCTCTCATAGACCCTTGTTATACAATTAAGATAACATAAAAATTAAGCCAGCAACTATAAATGAAAAATGCATCTAATTAGGATATCCTATTAGTTGATCTAAATGAGGCTTCCAGTTGTTGTCCTTTGTCCTTCAATATGCACCTGTATGGCTATTTCCCGCAGTCCTTGTGTTGTTTCTCCCATCTTGGCATTAAACCTCTGATTGTTTATTTCAATCCAAATGTTGTATATAAATGCTGCAAAACAGAATCCCAAGATTGCAGCTCTTGGTCTACTATTCTTGACCATGCTGATCATCCATTTGATTTCATATTCCCATCTGCCTACTTGTCTGTGATAGCCTAACCAGTTCAACATTGCTTTCCAGACATATGAGGAGTAAGGACAAGCATAGAATAGGTGATCAAAGTTCTCTATATGACCAGTATTGCATAGAACATAGTTCGCATCCGCTTGTATACCCCATTTCAAGACTCTGTCTACAGTTGAAAGTTTCCTTTGTAATGTCATCCACAGAATGAATTATTGTATTGGCATCATACCCTTGACCTGAACCAAGTGTTTCCACTCAACTTGAGGATATTAAGGTCTAAGTGTCATAAAGTTGTTCTTGATACTGGCTTCAAGCTTCTTCCTTCCTCCAGTTGGTCTAGCATCATCTTTATACCATGTCTTTGCATCAAAAAACTTCCTTATAATCAAACATGCCTGCTTTGGAATGGTCATTGTATATAGGTCTTTTCTTTTGATGTAGAAAATATGGATCCACACAATCCACAACTTGTCCTTTTTCTGTCCTAGTGCCCATAATAGTGCGGATAGGGCTACCTTATTCCACAAATGTCCATCAATCACACTTAATCATCCAACTGCCTTGGGCATACAAATCTTATCCCAAGCTACCAGTGCTTTCCTAGAACAACAATTACTACCGGTCCATAGAAATGTTCTGCATACAGTTGTCCCCATTGTGATAATCTTCTTTGGTAATAATAAGATTTGTGCCCAATAAGTTTGCATCTCAAATAGAACACTCTTGATGAGTTGAAGTCTGCCTCTATATGATACGAAATTTGATGTCCAGCATTTCACCCTAGGTATCATTCTCTCAACTAGGGGTAGGCATTGGTGGACTAGATCGATCTTCAATTATTATTAAACGACTTGGTTTATACTTAAAAGTTTACAAAACAACTAAATGGATCTTCAACTATTATTAAACGACTTAGTTTATACTTAATAGTTTACAAAATGAGTAAACCGATCTTCGGTTATTATTAAACTACTTAATTTATACTTAATAATTTAGAAAATGACTAGATCAATCTTCAATTATTATTAAACGACTGAGTTTATACTTAATAATTTACAAAATGGCTAAGTCGATCTACAGTTATTATTAAACGACTTAATTTATACTTAGTAATTTATAAAATGGCTAGATCGATGTTCAATTATTATTAGACAACTATGCAAATTGTTAGACAACTCTCCAATATCGTTGGACAACTCTTCAAGATCGTTGGACAACGGATGCAGTTGTTTGAAGGACTTGACCCTTCAAATGTAACAGTTGTCCAACAACATTAAAAGTTGTTGGTATAAAAATCTGAAGTTGTTGAGATACAACTATATAAGTTGTTTGAACTAATAATCGTATCATTAAGTACATGTTATAAATACGGCAAAAAGTCATGAAACTACACCATTACTTGTTTATGCAACTCCATTTGATCAGGTAGGACATGTGGTTTTTTTGTGTCCAAATCTTTTACATAAAGAACATTTATTTCTCTTCTTTGAAACGACTTTTCCTATAGTAGGTGCTCGTTTCATCCGCTTTCTTCCCGGCTTAGTTTTCTTTTCAGGTGGAGGTATTACTCTCCCTAAAATTTCTGGAGAAAGATTCCAAAATTCTTCAGTTGGTGCCAAATAAATTGAATCTGGATATGCAAGTATATATGACTCTACCTTATAATATGCAGAGGAAAACTTGTAAATCGTCTTGCCATATTCATCTCCAAATTTATGCCCGAGCTCTTCCATAGCGTGTTGACAAGGTATTTTGTCCAAATCAAACTCTCGACACAAATACATTTTTCTTCGAAGATGGATCATTGCTATCCCATTGTCTGTAGTGACGCTGAAGGTATCTTCATCAATTATATAAGCCAATAACTTATTTCCCAGATTTTTGTTAGCCATTTGTAACACTTTGGAACCAAGACTTAGAAAAGTGCAGCATAAATATCACCAAAACCAATGAACTACGATAGGGTTCACGGACCGTGTTAAGGTCCACGGTGTGTTGACCTACCTGTGGACTTAGGCCCTCCCCAGTAGTGGTGGAACACAGGACCCTTCACAGGCCGTGGACCACCAAACGAGTCGTAGTGGTGTTCATGGAAGTCAGATAGAATTCACCAGGCTCAGACGACAGACCAAAGACCCTTCATGGGTCGTGGTCTCGACGACGAGCCGTGGTGGCTTCCGTTAAGTTGATTCAGTGTAGCCCCTAATCCAGGTGAAGGACCACGAGGAACTTCACGGTCTGTGATCCTTCACACGCTCAGTGAAGTGGACCATAGTAGGGAGGCCCAAAACCAGTAGCTACTAGACCAAGGACCACGAATGACTCCACGGGTTGTGGTCCCTTTGACGGCCCATCATAGGGGCCATGGTAAGCCCGTCAGATCCTTAAGTCAGGGGTCGCTTGGTCTTTTCCCTTATGTGTTAGACACCTAAATAATGTTGTTTAACCCCTAAATTATGTGGTTTTGGTCAGTTTTAGCCTAGTAAACAAATTAGAACCTAACCTAACCAATTATTCACCTAAGACAAGCGAAAATTAGAGCTAAAATCAGAGGAGAAGTCGACCAGCCCTAGCTCCAAAATGTAACAAGTTTTCATCAGTTTCAGCCCTGAATCGAAAGATTTCTCTCTGGAATTCGTCACCAGGTATGTGGGATTTCACTAGTGGGTTTCTTTCACCCATTAGGTCCCTAGAATTCAGTCAGATTCTTGATTCCTTTAATATTTTCTAAACCTAGGGTTTTTAGAATTTCAGCAGATCATTATGAATTAGTTACTTTAATTTTCCTAATCAGATTACCATGATTTTGGTATTGTATTGCGTAGATTATTACATTAATCTAGAAACCTAGATATGTAGTTCTTTTAGTTCATGACTTACACATGCTAGGTCAAACATTTCAGATATACATGCCTTAGATTTAAATGTTTCATTATTAGTACATTAATGTCGCATTTTCAGTTAGCATGTCAGTATTTTGAGCTATCCAGTATTATAGAAATTCAGTCATAGATTGTGAATTACATAATCAATTGGGAGTAGCTTAATACCGAGTGGACTAGGGTCGGTTTCCCTCAAGTCCCAGAACTACATACCCCATAGGTAGTAAGTCCCCTCTGTGGGCATCAATTTAGTGATCATGCAGTCATGCCTCTATACCTATTGCAGGGTATATTATGTCCTCTCGATAGGGCGATACATCGGACTCCAGATTTAGCTCATGTGGTTTTATATCGGTTATTAATAGCTCCCTTACAGTCAGATTATATTGCATTTACCATGTTCTCAGTTATAGTTAGATTTCAGTCATTTCATGTTCAGTATTCTCATTTTAGTAACTTGGTCATTGCATTTAGTCATTTCATGTTTAGCATTCTTATTTTAGTATCATATTTATCTCTAATCATTGCTCAGATATATGCTTCGGTTCAGTTTTGTTATTGCTAAGCTTTACTCTATCCTGCATGCTCAGTACCTTTCAAGTACCAACGCATACTCTGCACTACATCTTCTCATGATGTAGGTTCAGGTTCTCATCTTCCAGATCATGCATAGATGAGTTCCCGATCTTCAGTTCAGCAGTATCAGCAGTGAGTTCTCATTCTCTGAGGATGACAAACATGTTTCTTTTTCTTTTAGTTTTTGTTTCAGTTTTGCTAGATCTAGTTGGGGCATGTCCCAGCACTTCTAGTCAGTTAGAGGCTATTTTCAGACATAGTAATATTCAACTTTAGCATTTGAGTTTTACTTTTCAGTTGTTGTTAAACCCTCAGTATTCATATATTCAGATTTAGTATGGGTATTCCCTACCATTTCAGATTATCATATGATTTAGCTTCCGCAGAGTATTTATTGATTCAGTTTATCCTTAGTATGCTTATGATATGCCAACAAGGTTAGCTTGGGGTCCCTCGTAATCCTAGGTCCTGTGTCCGCATCCGAGGGGTAGCTTCAGGGCATGACAAACTTGGTATCAAAGAACTAGGTTTAAGTGTCCTAGGATGCTAAGTAGAGTCCTTTTCATGGGTGTGAAGTGCACCACATCTAATAAGAGGGAGTCTACGAAGTGTATTAGGAAAACTTTACTTTCTTTGCTACTCTTATCATGCGTAACGTATGATTCAACTTCTCATACTAATCCGTCGTTATGCACTTAAGATCATGCCTCTTCGTAGATCTTACGCAAGAAATGCTAATGCTCGCAATGCTAATGCAGTTTCTCTAGTCCCAGACCATGAAGTTTCGAACATAAAGTTTTGGAATACGATTAAGCTTTTGGCTCAGAGTATGACCAACCAGAATAATCATCAGGTTCCAGTTCCTACTAATAGTAATGGTGGATCAGTGGCAGCTAGGGTCCGAGATTTTGTTTGGAGGAATATGCCTGAGTTTTTAGGATCGCAAGTTGGTGAGGACCCACAAAATTTCATTGATGAGGTTAAGAAAATCGTTAGAGTGATGCAAGTGGCTGGTAGTGATAGGGTGGAATTGGAATCCTATCAGCTTAAAGATGTGGCTCACATATGGTTCACTCGGTGGAAAGACAACAGGGGCTACTTTGTGTTTTGTAACTCCTTATATAACAGTAAACTTTGGTGTCAGTCCAGAAACTCTCTCTTAACCCTTCTCAGTCTCTACTCTAGTCGGTGACCCAGTTATAGCTAGACGGGTATACAGAAATTTCTCTGTCACAGTTTCTCAAAAAGTCACCTCAGTAGATCTTGTGGAGTTAGAAATGGTAGATTTTGATATAATTCTAGCAATTGATTGGTTACATTCTTGTTATGCCTCAGTCGATTGTAGAACTAGAATTGTTTATTTTCTTACCTTAAGGCTAGAAAGATGATTTCTAAGGGGTATCTCTATCATCTAGTTCGGGTTAAGGATTCTAGATCTGAAACCCCAACTCTTGAGTCAATTCCAGTAGTCAATGAATTCCTAGAAGTGTTTCCAGAGGATCTTCCCAGAGTTCCTCCAGAAAGGGAAATCAACTGTGGAATTGTTCTCCTTCTTGATACCCAGCCTATCTCTATTCCTCCTTACAGAATAGCTCCAGATGAGCTTAAGGAATTAAAAGAACAGTTGAAAGACCTTCTAGATAAGGGCTTTATTAGACATAGTACTTCCCCATAGGTTGACCACAGAACCGTTCACAGGCCGTGGATCACCAAACGAGTCGTAGTGGTGCTCATGGAAGTCAGACAGAATCCACCAGGTTCAGACGTCAGACCACAAGACACTTCACGGGTTATGGTCTCGACAACGAGCCGTGGTGGCTTCCATTAAGTTGATCCAGTGTAGCCCCTAATCCAGGTGAAGGACCACAAAGACCTTCACGGTCAGTGATCCTTCACACACTCCGTGAAGTGGACCATAGTAGGGAGGCCTAGAACCAGTAGCTACTTGACCAAGGACCACGACTGACTCCACGGGTTGTGGTCCCTTTGACGGCCCATCATAGGGGCCATGGTCAGCCCATCAGATCCTTAAGTCAGGGGTCGTTTGGTCTTTTCCCCTATGCGTTGGACACCTAAATAATGTCGTTTAACCCCTAAACTACATGGTTTTGGTCAGTTTAAGCCTAGTAAACAAATTAGAACCTAACCTAACCAATTATTCACCTAAGACAAGCAAAAATTAGAGGTCAAATCAGAGGAGAAGTCGACCAACCCTAGCTCCAAAATGCAACAAGTTTTCATCAGTTCCAGCCCTGAAATCGAAAGATTTCTCTGTGGAATTCGTCACCAGGTATATGGGATTTCAATAGTGGGTTCCCTTCACCCATTAGATCCCTAGAACTCAATTAGATTCTTGATTCCCTTAATATTATCTAAACCTAGGGTTTCTAGAATTTCCGCATATCATTATGAATTAGTTACTTTAATTTTTCCTAATCAGATTACCATGATTTTAGTATTGTTTTGCATAGATTATTACATTAATCTAGAACTCTAGCTATGTAGTTCTTTTAGTTCATGAATTACACATGCTAGGTCAAATATTTCAGATATACATGCCTCAGATTTAAATGTTTCATTATCAGTACATTAACGTTGCATTTTCAGTTAGAATGTCAGTATTTTGAGCTATCCAGTATTATAGAAATTCAGTCATAGATTGTGAATTACATAATCAATTGGGAGTATCTTAATACCGAGTGGACTAGGGTCAGTCTCCCTCAAGTCCCAGAACTGCGTACCCTCTGTGGGCATCAATTTAGTGTTCATGCAGTCATGCCTCCATACCTATTGCAGGGTATAGTATGTCCTCTCAATGGGGCGTATACATCGGACTCCATATTTAGCTCATGTGGTTTTATATCGGTTATTAATAGCTCCCTTACTGTCAGATTCTGTTGCATTTACCATGTTCTCATTTATAGTTAGATTTCAGTCATTTCATGTTTAGTATTCTTATTTTAGTAACCTGGTCAGTGCATTTAGTCACTTCATGTTTAGTATTCTCATTTTAGTATCATATTTATCTCTAATCATTGCTCAGATATATGTTTTGGTTTAGTTTTGTTATTGTTAAGCTTTACTCTATCTTGCATGCGCAGTACCTTTCAAGTACCAACTCATACTCTGCACTACATCTTCTCATGATGTAGGTTCAGGTTCTCATCTTCCAGATCATACATAAATGAGTTCCCGATCATCAGCTCAACAGTATCAGTGGTGAGTCCTCATTCTCTAAGGATGACAAACATGTTTCTTTTGCTTTTACTTTTTGTTTCAGTTTTGCTAGATCTAGTTGGGGCATGTCCCAGCACTTCTAGTCAGTTAGAGGCTATTTTCAGACATAGTAAGATTCAACTTTAGCATTTGAGTTTGACTTTTCAGTTGTTGTTAAACCCTCAGTATTCATATATTCAGATTTAATATGGGTATTCCCCACCATTTCAAATTATCATATGATTTAACTTCCGCACAGTATTTATTGATTCAGTTTATCCTTAGTATGCTTATGATATGCCAACAGGGTTAGCTTAGGGTCCCTCGTAATCCTAGGTCCTGTGTCCGCGTCCGAGGGGTAGCTTCAGGGCATGACAAACTTGGTATCAAAGCACTAGGTTTAAGTGTCCTAGGATGACTGAAAAGTCACGCTAAGTAAAGTCCTTTTCATGGGTGTGAAGTGCACCACATCTAATAAGAGGGAGGCTACAAAGTGTTTTAGGAAAACTTTACTTTCTTTGCTACTCTTATCATGCATAAGGTATGACTCAACTTCTCATTCTAATCCATCGTTATGCACTTAAGATCATCCCTCCTCGTAGATCTTACACAAGAAATGCTAATGCTCGCAACGCTAACGCAGTTCCTCTAGTCCCAGATCATGAAGTTTCAAACACAGTGTTTCGGAATGCGATTCAGCTTTTGGCTCAGAGTATGACCAACCAGAATAATCAGCAGGTTCCAGTTCCTACCAATAGTAATGGTGGATCAGTGACAGCTAGGGTCCAAGATTTTGTTAGGATGAATACGCTTGAGTTTTTAGGGTCGCAAGTTGGTGACGACGCACGAAATTTCATTGATGAGGTTAAGAAAATCTTTGAAGCAACAAGTGGTTGGTAGTGATAGGGTGGAATTAGCATCCTATCAGATTAAAGATGTGGCACACATATGCTTCACTCAGTGGAAAAACAATAGGAGCTATTTTGTATTTCGTAACTCCTTATATAGCAGTAAACTTTGATGTCAGTCCAGAAACTCTCTCATAACCCTTATCAGTCTCTACTCTAGTCGGTGACCCAGTTATAGCTAGACGGGTATACAGAAATTGCCCTGTCACAGTTTCTCAAAAAGTCACCTTAGTAGATCTTGTAGAGTTAGAAATGATAGATTGTGATATAATTCTAGAAATGGATTGGTTACATTTTTGTTATGCCTCCGTCGATTGTAGAACTAGGATTGTTTATTTTCTTGTCTTAAAGCTAGAAAGATGATTTCTAAGAGGTATCTCTATCATCTAGTTCGGGTTAAGGATTCTAGATTTGAAACCCCAACTCTTGAGTCAGTTCTAGTAGTAAATGAATTCCTAGAAGTGTTTCCGGAGGATCTTCCCAAAGTTCCTCCCAGAAGGGAAATCGACTATGGAATTGATCTCCTTCTGGATACCCAGCCTATCACTATTCCTCTTTACAGAACAGCTCCAGATGAGCTTAAGTATTGAAAGAACAGTTGAAAGACCTTCTAGATAAGGGCTTTATTAGACATAGTACTTCCCGATGGGGTGCACCAGTGTTGTTCGTTAAGAAGAAAGATGATTCTTTCATAATGTACAATGACTATAGGCAGTTGAACAAATTCACAATCAAGAATAACTACCATATCCCTAGAATTGACGACTTATTTGACCAAATTCAGGATACTAGTCATTTCTCAAAGATAGACCTCAGATCCGATTATCATCAACTCAGAGTCAGAGATATTGAGATCCCAAAAATAACCTTCAGAACTTGGTATGGTCATTACAAATTTGTAGTTGTGTCATTTGGACTAACCAATGCTCTTACAGCTTTCATGGATTTGATGAACAGAGTGTTCAAGCAGTATTTCAGCTTGTTCGTTATCATCTTTATCGATGATATCCTCATTTACTCTAGGTATGAGGAAGAACATGCCAATCATTTGAGGGTTGTCCTGAAAACTCTCAAAGATCACCAATTATTTGCTAAGTTTAGCAAATGTGAGTTTGGGTTGCAATCAGTTGCCTTCCTTTAACATATAGTGTCTAGCGAAGGGAATCGAATAGATTCTCAAAAAATAGAAGCAATGAAACAATGGCCTAGACCTACCTCTCCTACAAGTATTAGAAGTTTCTTGGGTCTAGCGGTTTATTACAGAAGGTTCGTGGAAGGATTTTCATCCATAGTTTCCATTGAATAAGTTGACTTAGAAAAAGGTCAAGTTTCAGTGGTCAGATGATTATGAGAAAAGCTTCACAGAACTGAAAACTAGGTTGACTACAGCTCCTATTTTTTACTCTACCAGAGGGTTCAGACGGTTATGTTATCTATTGTAATGAATCCAGAGTCAACCTAGGTTGTGTGTTGATACAACGAGGTAAGGCTATAGCTTATGCTTCTAGACTACCTAAGGTGCATGAGAAGAATTATCCAACTCATGACCTTGAGCTTGCAGTAGTGGTGTTTACACTTAAGATTTGGAGACATTACTTGTATGGTGTTCACGTAGATGTGTTCACAGACCATAAGAACCTTCACTATGTGTTTACCCAGAAAGAGTTGAATCTTCGCCATAAGAGGTGGCTTGAGTTCCTCAAAGATTATGATATGAATGTGTATTATTATCCTAGTAAGGCCAATGCAGTGGTAGTAGATGCTCTTAGTAGACTATATATAGGTAGTGTAGCATATGTTTAAGAAGAAAGAAAGGAACTAGCAAAGGATGTTCACAGACTTGCTCGCTTATAAGTTCATCTTACGAGAATATCAGATGGTGGTGTAACAGTTCAGAATGGGTCAGAATCTTCATTGGTAACAAGGGTTAAGGAAAAGCAAGACAGTGATCCGATATTGCTTCAACTAAAGTGTGCAGTCCGTCAACAAAGAGTTGAGGTTTTCTCTTTAGGGGGAGATGGTATGATTCGCTATTAGGGTCGATTATGTGTTCCTAAGGTAGGTGAGTTGAGACAACAGATTCTTGAAGAAGCCCATAACTCCATATATTATGTTCATCCAGGCGCCAATAAGATGTACCGTGATCTGCTGGAAGTCTTTTGGTGGAATAATATTAAAAGGGATATAGCGGATGTTGTGGCTAAGTGCCCTAATTGCCAGCAAGTGAAGGTAGAACATCGGAAACCTATATGACTCAAGAGATCAACATTCCTACTTGGAAGTTGGAAGTGATCAACATAAACTTCATCATAGGTTTACCTCATACTCGCAGACAACATGACTCTATTTGGGTGATAGTTGATAGAGTCACTAAGTTTGTGCGCTTTTTGGCTATTAAGACTACACATTCGACGGAGGACTATGCCAAGCTTTACATTAATGAGATAGTTAGGTTGCATGGGGTTCCTTTGTCTATCATCTCAGATAGAGGTCCTCAGTTCACCTCTCATTTCTAGAAGTCTTTTCAGAAAGGNCGACGGAGGACTACGCCAAGCTTTACATTAATGAGATAGTTAGGTTGCATGGGGTTCCTTTGTCTATCATCTCAGATAGAGGTCCTCAGTTCTGGAAGTCTTTTCAGAAAGGTCTTGGAACACAGGTTAATCTTAGCACAAAATTTCATCCACAAATGGATGGTCAGGCAGAGCGTACCATTTAGACCTTAGAGGTCATGTTGAGAGCTTGTGTGATTGATTTCAAGGGTAGTTGAGATGATCACCGTCCTCTGATAGAGTTCACCTACAATAATAGTTATCATTCCAGCATTGAGATGGATCCTTATGAGGCATTGTATGGGCGCAGATGTAGATCACCAGTTGGTTGGTTTGAATTAGGTGAGGCAGCCTTGATAGGGCCAGATTAAGTTAAAGATGCTATGGAGAAAGTGCATCTCATTAGAGATAGACTTAAGATAGTCAAGAGTCGCTAGAAGTCCTATACAGATGTAAGGAGAAGGGACTCAGAGTTCCAAGTTGATGATTGGGTTTATCTGAAAGTGTCACCTATGAAGGGGGTGATGAGATTTGGCAAGAAAGGGAAGCTCAATCCTAGATATATAGGCCCTTACAAGATCTTGAAAATAATTGGTAAAGTGGTTTATAAGTTACAGAACTAGCAGTAGTGCATTCAGTCTTTCACATTTCATTATTGAAGAAGTGTGTGGGTGACCCAGCATCTATTATACCTTATGAATGTGTGACTGTGAAGGATAGTCTCACTTATGAAGAGGTACCGGTTAAGATTCTTGATCATTAGGTTTGAAGGTTGAGAAACAAATAAGTCACTTCATTTAAGGTTTTGTAGAGGAGTCAGCACGTAGAGGGAGCTACTTGGGAAGCAGAAGGAGCCACGAAGGCCAAGTATCCTCATCTCTTTCCTTTCGATTCCATTCAAGTTTGAGGTAATAGTTCATGTTTAGTTTTTCAGTCAGTCATGCGTAGTTTGAGTCTTAGTATCATGTTCCTTCAGTTTGAACTTGAATTTTCAGCGTATTTGCACGTTCTTGGAACTTAGTTCAGTCAGAAATCAGTTCTAGTAATTAATGGCAAGGTTTGTGATTATATCCCTCCTTATCCAACTAGTTTAGACTTCATTCGAGGACGAATGTTCCCAAGGGGGAGATATTGTAACACCTCGAAACACAGACTTAGAAAAGTGTAGTAGAAAAATAACAAGAACTAGTAGACCACGGCAGGGTTCACGGACTATGATAAGGTCCACGGTCCATTGACCTGCCCGTGGAATTAGGCCCTCCCTAGAACCGGTGGACCATGAGACCCTTCACGGGCCATGGACAACCACATGAGCCATAGTGGTGCTCGTGGAAGTCAGATAGAATCCACCACGCTCAGACGTCAGACCATGGGACCCTTCACGAGTCATGGTCTCGACTACGAGTCGTGGTGCCTTCAGTTAAGTTGAGCAAGTACAGACCCTAACCTAAGTGAAGGACCACGAGGACCTTCAATGTCCATGATCCTTCCCACGCCCCGTGAAGTAAACCCTAGTAGGGAGGCCCAGAACCAATAGCTACTGGACTAAGGACCACGACCAACTCCACGGTCCGTGGTCCCTTTGATGTCCCATCATAGGGGTCGTGGTCAGCTTGTCAGATCCTTAAGTTAGGGGTCATTTGTTCTTTTCCTCTATGCGTTGGACACCTAAATTACGTCATTTAACCCCTAAACTACGTGGTTTCGGACAGCTTTATCCTAGTAAACAAATTAGAACCTAACCTAATCAATTATTCACCTAAGTCAAGCGAAAATTAGAGCAAAATCAGAGCAAAAGTCAACCCGCCGTAGCTCCAAAACACAGCAAGTTTTCATCATTTTCACCCCCTAAATTGAAACATTTCTACGTTGAATTCGTCACCAGGCATGTGGGATTTTACTAGTGGGTTCCTTTCACCCATAAGGTTCCTATAATTTAATCAGATTCTTGATTCCGTTAATATTATCTAAACCTAGGGTTTCTAGAGTTTCAGCAGATCATTATGAATTAGTTACTTTGATGTTCCTAATCAAATTACTATGATTTTAGTATTGTATTACGTAGATTATTTCATAAATTCAGAACCCTAGCTATGTAGTTATTTTAGATCATGCATTACACACTCTAGGTCATATATTTCAGATATACGTGCCTCAGATTTAAATGTTTCATTAAGTACATTAATGTCGCATTTTCAGTTAGCATATCAGTATTTTGAGCTATCCAATATTATAGAAATTTAGTCATAGATTGTTAATTACATAATAAATTGGGAGTAGCTTAATACCGAGTGGACTAAGGTCAGTTACCCTCAAGTCCCAGAACTATGTGCCCCGTAGGTTGTAAGTCCCCTCTATTGGCATCAATATAGTGATCACGCTAGTCATGCCTATATATCTCTGACAAGGTATAGTGGGTCCTCTCGATGGGGCGTATACATCAGACTCCACATTTAGCTCATGTGATTTTATGTCGGTTATTAGTTTCTCCCTTACAGTCAGATTCTATTGCATTGACCATGTTCTCAGTTACAGCCAGATTTCAGTCTCAACATGTTACAAACCTGGTCATTACATTCAATCATTTCATGTTCAATATTCTAATTTTAGTATCATGTTTATCTCTTATCATTGCTCAGATATATGCTTTGGTTCAGTTTTGTTATTGTTCAACTTTACTTTATCTTGCATGCTCAGTACCTTTAAAGTAATGATGCATACTCTGCGCTACATGTTCTCGTGATGTAGGTTCAGGTTCTCATCTTCCAGATCACACATAGATGAGTTCCCCATTTTCAGCTCTGCAGTATCAGTGGTCAGTCCTCATTCTTCGAGGATGACATACATGTTTCCTTTGCTTTTAGTTTTAGTTTCCATTTTGCTAGATTTAGATGGGGCATGTCCCAGCACTTTTAATCAGTTAGAGGCTATTTTCAGACATAGTTAGATTCAGCTTTAGCATTTGAGTTTGACTTTTTAGTTGTTGTTAAACCCTCAATATTCATATATTCAGATTTAGTATGGGTATTCCCCACCCCTTAACATTATCATATGATTTAGCTTCCGCACAATATTTATTGAATCAATTTATCCTTAGTATGCTCATGATATGCCAGCAGGGTTAACTTGGGGTCACTCGTGATCCTAGGTCTCGTGTCTGCGTACTGGGGGTAGCTTCGGAGAGTGACACCATTATTTTCATTTCAGCTGAATGGACAAAAGTGGTTTTTAACTTGGTATATGTCATTCATCTTTCATAAAAAATTTCTGACCATCCTTTTACTTATAAAAATCATCCAACAGGCAATAATGGAAAATTCTCTTTCTTCATTGAACTTTGCATTAACAAACTCCATAATATTTGAAGTCAATACATCATTCTTGAAATACAAGAATTAAAAATATCAAGAAACTAAAATACAAAGTATCGTTGATTTTAAATAACGATTGCAAATTTGGAACAACTATTCTAATGTCCCTCAACTACTGCAGTTTCTGAAACAACTGTGAAATTTA
Source organism: Solanum stenotomum (assembly GCF_019186545.1). Classification (NCBI taxonomy): domain Eukaryota; kingdom Viridiplantae; phylum Streptophyta; class Magnoliopsida; order Solanales; family Solanaceae; genus Solanum; species Solanum stenotomum. The sequence continues at coordinate 16,695,886 of NC_064291.1, read as the reverse complement.
TTTCAACAATTATAAATTTGTCCCAACAACTATAATAATTGTTTCAACAACTACAATAATTGTTACGGACCTGCAATATTTATGTTTGAACTAGTAAGAAAATTTACATGTTTCCTAGAAAATATGCTCTACTCCATTTGCGAAATCTAAGCATGTAAGTAATAGAGAGATCTTCTTTACCACAATTTAACTCAAACCTAAAAATAATGATCTCAACCAACTCATTATACGTAACATTCTAACTTATCTTTATTGGTATTGTTTCTCAACCCTTTGATCGCCAATTATAACAAGTAGGATTCTCTACCCATTCACCATGTAAATCAACTACTATTATTATTTGATCTTCCATGGATTGACACAATACCTGAAGACATCACATAATATTTCAACTAGTGAGACATCCATCAAACAACTTTGAAATCACTAAAGAATATTTAATACTTGTTTTTACACCTATTTCATTGTTTCACAACTATCAACAATAGTAAGAAAATTTTAGTAGTTTAGAAATTTTTATAATTTTTCAATTGACCAACAACAGAACACAGTTGTCGAGCAATTGAACTAGTTGTTGGGACAACTTCTACTATTGTCGGACAACTAAAGACAGTTGTTGGACATCAACAAAGACATATTTGATTGTTGACCGAAACAATCACTTTGGGTTCACTAAACGCATCTTAAGAATGGACACAAAGTGATTTTCATATACTTATTAATAATGCTCTTTTTAGTTTAGTCAAATCACAAATAAAACAAATGCAATACAAAAAAACTCGGGTCTCAAAAAACACAAAATATATATATATATATATTGACATTCTTTTTTCAAAAATATTTCTTGATAGATCTTCTCAATAAAAGCACATATTTTTGCAGATAAAGGAAGATGACGAACAAGAAGAAGAAGAAAAAACAACAACAACAAGAAAGGATTGAAAAATATACATGCGGTTGAAGAAGATCGTTGGGAAGACGATGGAGTTGAGAAAGAGCGCCTTTTTATTTTTGTCTATTTTGGAAAAAAATTATATATTTTAAGGTAAAAAATATAGAGGTAAAAGTGTAAAAGTTAAAAGTTTGGGGCTATTGAGAAAGCATCTTTTAACCTAATTAATATTATTTATTGATTTGTCACTTTTACCCAATATTTAATACTTGAAGGACTCCAACCTAATTGACTAGCTTATTTGTCCCTTTTAATAGACCTTCCCGGGTTTGATATAGGTTTCTTTTTTATTTATTAAATAATAATAATATATTAAAAATCAAAAGATTCAAAAAAAAGTTGTTGTTTTAAATTGAGTCGGCTAACGTTATATAGGAAAGTAAATTAAAATTAGAAAAAAACTAAATTAATGAGTTATAAAACTCAAAATAATTACAAGTTCATATCCAAACGCAAAGTAATTCCTGAAATACCTATTTTTTCATAAAAATAACAACTCATACCCCTCCCCCCTCCCCCCATTCATTAAGGCTGGTAATTTTTCACTTAACTGATACAAATCAGTATCATATACTGTATTGGTATCATTAAGGCTGATTATATCACTTAACTTATAGTATCATATACTGTATTTTCTTAGTTTCCCAAAATTAAGTAAGTAATAAATAATAAATAATTTAATATTAATACAAATTAGTATATGTATCGGCGCGATGCACAACTAATATTAGCTATAATTATTATTTTTAATTATTTTGGATTGTGATATCTTGTCCGAACATGTTAAAGTATATTATCTTACAAAAGTTCAACTATCATATTGTATCTCAATGAAATGTACTCCCCTCCATTCTCCCCCTGCCATAACCAATTCTATATGAATAGAGACAACGAATCATGTGACTATCAAATAACTTTTTTGTTTATATTTTTCTTATTATATTGTTCATTATTTGAAATATTTTATTTAAGTCTTTTTCTTTTTTGAAGTTCTTTTTTATAATCTTCTTTGTTTCAAAACTAATTGAAAATTTTAAGTTAAATAATTCAGATGTTTGAAAATCTAATTGCTACTTCTCTTGAAATATAATAGATAAAAGAATGTAATGTAGTGCTATAGGAGAAAGATGAAACTTAACTGATTAATTATTTTTTTAACGTTTATCAAATACCCTTCATCTAATTCTATGTGCAAATGATCGTTAAGCAATATAAAACCCAAAAAATGAGTTGGGGTCAAACCCACAGAGAGCGGTACGTGTTCAAATTCAATCAAGAAATACAAATTTGATCTAGCTAGCTATAGGAATAGAAATTATTGAAAAATACATCAAAACATATTAAAAGGGGTGACACGAATATCAGATAGGGGGTTTTGGTTTGCAATTATCAACTACAACGCAGTCACAAATAATTTGAAATAGCAATAAGGAGAGCAATTCTCGGGATGTGATCGATTATAGGCAACTTTTGATATATAAGTAATTGAACTACTAGTAAACACTAAAAATCAGTAGGTAGGCTAGACTATAAGGGAGATAACTTTCTCTCAAACAACTATCCTGCCTCAGGTGATTTCTTTTGAACATTAATAAGCATAGCAATGAAGAACAACCCACACCTTAATTCATCCACTCTCTCGAGCTAGATGGGTAGGATTAGTCTTAGGATTCACTCTCTTGAGCTGAACTCAGCTCAACCCAATACCTACAAACCATTAATTAATAGTCTTAGTTCTAAAACCTCTATCTCAAGCAAGCTAAGAACACAAGGTTAGAACTGCATTTGCAACTACAATTCATAAATTAAGACACAACTAATGATTGAACCCACTTCAATATAGCATTTAAACTAGTAATTAACAATACCCATAAACTAATTCAACCCATAATTACATCATCACACCCCAAGAATTGGGTTTTAGCAAAACATCATTAAAAGGTAAAAACGGTTACCGAATCGATTAGCCATCAGCTGGGTAAGAGTACTTAAGCCTTTACAATGCTCAAAATTGAAGAAAATCATTAACCCACTTGCAAAATCTCCAAATTGAATCTCCAAAAACCTTCAAGTCTACTAAGAACTATTCTAAAATGGTAGGAGACTAAAATCTTGAAAAGAGAACTCCTAAATTAACAGTTCAAAATTCAATTTATAGTCGCAAAAAATTAGCCATGAAGGGCCATTAGGCAAGGTAATTCGGGTTTGCTGAATGGTTCGGCGAACCACCATTTTCTCTTTCTAACGCCTTTTTGCATTGACTCTCAGCATCCTCAAGTCTTGTAACTTTGGGTGATTTCTCTTGGCATCGCGGAACTGCTCGATAATTCTCTGACTACCCATTTTCTATCGCCGACTTGGTTTCTTCCCTCAGTGCTAGCACACTGGAACTTTAGGCGGTCAAAATAGCCACTCGATGATTCGTGAAGTGCTCTTGGTGATCATCAAGCTCGCCTTTCTTCACTTCTTCAGTTAGTTTTGTTCCTTTTTGCATGTTAGTGTCCTTGCTTTGCTCCTCAATCTATATACCTAAAAATCAAGGCTTTAACATCACTTTATGGCATAAATTAAGCATTTGAGGACACTAAATCTATATAAACAAATCCGCAAATGAGTCCAAATCTCAGACTCATCATTAACATTGCACAAAGTCGTCTTCTTCTTAATAGAAAATCTACAAATTGTAAACTAAAATGGTTATCTTTCTACCATTTGTATAATGATAATCAATAAAGTAGCAAAAAAATTAAGTATGTAATGACTATGAAGAGAACACTTTTAATTAATAAAAATTGCATCTAAACAAAAGATATTGGGTTACCTTTGATCAAACTTCTTATTTTCATCCAAATTAAAATTCTTCAAACATCGAACTAAATAAATAGATCATCACAAAATTATAACAACATAATAATAATAATAATAATAATAATAATAATAATAATAATAATTAAAAAAAACCATAGTAGTAGTGATAATAACAATAATTTTAAAAAATAGAAAAATAACAAACAAAGGAATGTAAAAAATGAAAAAAATGAAAATAAATGAGGACGAGAGAGAAAACTAATGTAGGAAATAAATATATCTCGTTGATTTCAAATATTTCTCCCAATTCAAATATATATCTCTTAAGAAAAATATATTATATTTTAAAACAAGAAAATGAAAGAATAATAAAAAGATCTTTGTTATTAAATAATATAGTGTGGATGTCCACTACACCAGGAGGTTACTCTCACCAATTATCTACATTACTTCCCTCCATTATGAAGATAACCTCGATCTTTATCATCATTATTCTTGTAACCTTTCATCTTCATAACCTCCTCCATTATATTCATGTTTAATGTCTTGTATGCCTCTATGTTACACTATAAATAGAGGCATAAGGGTTCATATTGTTTACATTTGAAGATGTCGTGAACACTTGAATACTTTGAAGAATAAGAAAAGCTCTCATCTCTTGTCTCCCTATTTCTATTGTTCTTATCTTCTATGTTTCTTGTTTTATTTCGCTTTAGTTTTATAACACGTTATCAACACTAAGCTCATGAATTAAAGATACGCCTTGTTATTCTTTTCGATCATGCTAATTTGTTGTCTTTGTCATTTTTGATCCTTTTTAGTTATAAGTTTTTGACTTTAATAGTTTATTACATCAACTAATTATGCTTTTTTCTATTTATTGTTATCTATCTAATAATATTTTTTTTAAATGAAAATATATAACCACATGAATCAAGGATTAGAATCATCTTGAAGTACAATTGATTTATGTATCTGTTTATTCAATTATTAAAAATAATGAGGAAGTATGAGTAATTTAAAAGTTCACTCATATAAGATTTGCACACTTGAATATATTGCAATTATGCTTTAGCACTTAAATATTACTGCTTTAATAATATATCATCTAGTCAAGTGTGGGAAATTCTATTAAAGATTATCGAATAGTGTTTATACTTTTAAAGATAAGACGGTGGACTCAAGTCTCATCACACCAAGAGGGTAAGACATCGGGTTCAAGTACCAATGCACCATGAAATGTCCCATCAAATTATGGCCTGAAATGTCTTGTTATGGGTAAGACATTGGGTTTCAGTCCTAATGTACTACATTGATGATGTCATGATGACTAACACAAAGTAGTATACTTTTGACTAAAAATCATCAAATCTGGCTAATTAATTTGCTCCATTTCCTTATGTGAATGCAGTAGCAGTCCATAATATGTCTGAAAGATGACAAGTGGTTGAATGTATGAATATGAGTGTGCTATCAGAGCTATGGATAATAAGAAACATGGTAAGAAACATACGAGTAAAAAATTAAGAAAAATAAGAAGAAACTTAAACAAATTATATCTGGAATATAAACAACTCAATATCACAAAGACTGATAACGAAAAATTAGATCAATTAATAGATAATATATCTAAAATAGAATATAAATATATTCAATATTTAAAAATACAATGAATAACGAGAATAACGAATATAGAGAAAAACTTAATGAAATAATTATAGAAAAACGACAAGAATTAGAACATAGGCAAAATAGACTTAATAGTAATATATTTGCAGGAATTTGTCACAAATCTATACTAGCACAAAGAAAGACTATTTTTTATCTAGAAATACAAATAAATAACTTAGAATATAAACTACAACATAATTTATAAATGAATAAAGAAGAATACGCAATAGATGAAAAAACATATGAAAATTATGACGGATTAAAAATAAAGATAATATTTTCTAATCTAGGAAGAAGATATAAGAAAATAGGTGATAATATAAGTTTAATGTTAGAAAAAGAAACGGTAAAACTAGAAGATAGTTTAACTGCTATGGTAAGAATAACAAAAGAAAATGAAGAAATAGATAGAAGAACGGAAATTGAAAAAATAAAACAACAAGCAAAAAAGGAAGTACAACAATTAGAAGAAGTAAAAAATACTAAAATAATAGAGCTAGAAAAAGAGCTAGCAATATTAAAAGAAATGTATGAAATTAAACAAAAAGAAAAAGAACAAAAAACAAAATTAGCAAATGAGATAATTAAAATTAAAGAAAAATTGCAATTACAAGATGAATTAGAAGAAAAAGAAGAAAATAACCAAGATAATCTACCCGAAATAAGAGTTGATGAAATAAACGATGATGATCTAGAACAACATTCGGAAACAAGTGAAACATATACGGAACTTTTAGCAAATATAGATAATACAAAGAATTTAGAAGTAAATGCAGAAGACGTAGACATGGACGAAAAACCTAGCACATCAGGAGTAAAAAACCCAAAAAATTTTAATCCAAAATATTATAATAAAAATTATGAACAATATAATAAAGAAAAAACTACATGGGATAAAAGATTAAATAAAAAATGGACGCCTAAACCAATAACTGGACAACATGAATTTTTAGATTTAGACTGTGTAGCAGACATAAATAAAACAATCCAATTATGGGTAGGATACATATCAAAACAATTAATAGATAACAAGATAGTAATAGCAGAGGCACCAGGATACATAGAAAGAACAATTATAGGAACAGTAAAATTATGGCTACAAAATTTAACAAATGAAAGCTTAACAACTTTAAGAAATAATAAAAAATTTGATGGTGAAATAGCCACTACAACCATGGAAATATTATATAAATACGAAATAGCTATAAGAAATGAATTTAGTAGTATGACAACAGAGGTAGAAGAACAAAATAAAGAAAAAATCATAAATCGGAATCTAATGACAAAATTAGCAATATGTAATATGTGTTACATAGATGAATATACATGTGCATTTAGAGAATACTATTATAAAGGAACATATAGCATAGAAGAAGGTAAAGAAATAAGAAAATTATATTTTACAAAATTACCAGAACCTTTTAATTCAAAAATAATAAAAAGTTGGAATGAAGCAGAATTAACAGATACCTTAGGAGCTAGAATAAAATTCTTACAACGATGGTTTATAGAACTATGTGAAAAACATAAAGAAGAAATAAAAATGGAAAAAATATTAGTAAAAAACTTGGCATGTTGCAAAAATAAGACAGCACCCCAATTTGGTTGTACGGATAGATATTATAAAAATAAAAAGAAATATAATAAAAAATATAGATCAAAATATAAATATAAAAAACCAAGAAGAAGGTACTATGTAAAAAACTACAAAACCAAAAGACCATATAGACCAAAAAGAAAACTAACGGAATGTACTTGTTATAATTGTGGAAAATTAGGACATATAGCTAGAGATTGTAAATTACCTAAAAATCCAAAGAAAAAACAAATATCAGAAATAATAATAGACGATGAAAAATATACACAAATAGAGTACGTAGATTATGAATTAGAAAGCAATGATAGTATATATGAATTATCGGAAAATGAAATAGAAAATAGCTCAGTAATAGAATCGGATAATGAATACGATATCAATGACTGAAAAAGATATACAAATAATAACTAAAGAAAAATATCAAGATGAAGAATCGACAGAACAAAAAATAATATTTGATAATAATATATTTGAGCAAATAAAAGGAAAAGAATTAGACCTAAGTGTAGCAAAAATATTCGAAATACCAACAATAAGAAACTGGTTTAAACGACAAAAAGAAGAATATTACGTAGTAAGTCAAAGAGAACATATCATAGATTGCAAATACACTAAAGGAAAAGCTAAAATACCAATAATAAATAAACGAATAATAAATAAAGAAATACAAGATATTAAGGCTAAAAATCCAATTAAATATGTACATTTAGGAGGAACAGAAATATTAATAAAAGCATGTTTTAGAGAAGGAATAGATACACCCATAGAAATATACTTAGCAGATGATAGAATTATACAACCTATAGAAAAAAGCATAATAAGTGCGGTAAAAGGTAACCTCATATACCAAAAATTTAAATTTATAATAAGTGCTAATTACTCAGTAGCAGTAAATGACAGAAATATAGATAAATCATTAGTATTATATTGGAAAATGTCAGGAATAGAACTAGCCCCGGGAAGTAAAATATTTACAGCTAGATGTAAAAACTTATATGTTTTAACGACAAAACACAAAATAACAGCAAAAAATAAAATAAATAAAATAAAAATAGAAGATCCCTTTGAAAGAATAGTTACAGTCATAGATAAAAATGATTATAGTTATAATGAAATTGATATAGAAGAAGATTTAGAAATAGTAAAAGAAAGACTAAGCACATCGAAAAGAATAAACAATGAGATACCCCAAATATCATCAAAAATGAGTACCTCAAGGAGAATAGATAAAACCCCACTAAAATCAATGGAAGAAGACATAAAACCATATCATTACTACATCACGGGAATAATGGAACAACGAAAATATTTAATACTAATAGATACAGGACGAGAAGAAAATTATATTACAAGAGAATTAGTGACGGAAGATGAAATAATAACTATTGAACAATCATGCTCCGAACTACCAAAAGCATTAATATATACCGAAGAAACTACAGAAAAGGAAATAATCATCGGAGGAGTACCAATAGTGATAAAATTCAAAATATATCAAGGAAATGAAAATATCATCTTAGGAATAAAATGGTTAGAACAAGTAAAACCATATAATCTAGAAGACAAACAATTAACAATAAATTATGAAAATAAAAGGGTAATAATAAAAAGGACTTTAGTATGATAAAAATATGAAAATATATATACTTGCGAAGATAATAATAGAAGGATATTACAACCGATATTATACACCAATGATAGATACGGGAGCAGAAGCTAATATATGTAAATATAATTGTTTACCAGAAGATAAGTGGGAAAAATTAAAAACACCTATAGTAGTAACAGGATTTAATAATGAAGGAAGCATGATCACATATAAGGCAAAAAATATAAAAGTACAAATATGGGATAAGATATTAACTATAGAAGAAATATATAACTTTGAATTAACTACAAAAGATATGCTATTAGGAATGCCATTTTTAGAAAAATTATACCCACATATAATAACAAAAACACACTGGTGGTTCACGACACCGTGTAAACAAAAAATAGGAGCAAAAAGAGTAAATAATAAAAAACGAAAAACAACAGAATGGATAAAAGGAAGTGAAAAAATTACACAAAAATTAGAAAATATAAAAGAAGAAGACCCTAAAATAGAATTAATTATATTCTCTATAGATAAAGTAAAAATAATTCAAGATAAGTTAGAATTATTATATAGTGAGGATCCTTTACAAGGATGGGAAAAACATAAAACAAAAGTAAAAATTGAGCTAATTGATAATAACAGTATAATAACCCAAAAACCATTAAAGTATAATTTTAATGATTTAACCGAATTTAAGATACATATAGATGAATTACTAGAAAAAGGATATATACAAGAAAGCAATAGTAAGCATACAAGCCCGGCATTTATCGTAAATAAACATAGTGAACAAAAAAGAGGAAAAAGTAGAATGGTTATTGATTATAGAAATTTAAATGCAAAAACTAAAACATATAATTATCCGATACCAAATAAAATACTAAAGATAAGACAAATACAAGGATATAATTATTTTAGCAAATTTGATTGTAAATCAGGATTTTACCACTTAAAACTAGAAGAAGAATCTAAAAAACTAACAGCATTCACTGTACCACAAGGATTTTATGAATGGAATGTATTACCATTTGGATATAAAAACGCACCAGGTAGATATCAACACTTTATGGACAATTACTTTAAACAAATAGAAAATTGTGTAGTGTACATCGATGATATATTATTATATTCTAAGACACAAGATGAACATATAAGATTATTAGAAAAATTTATACACATCATAGAATATTCAGGTATAAGTCTAAGTAAAAAGAAAGCTGATATAATGAAAAATCAAATAGAATTCTTAGGAATACAAATTGATAAAAACGGAATAAAAATGCAAACACATATAGTACAAAAAATAATTAACTCAAATGAACAACTAGACACAAAAAAGAAATTACAATCATTCTTAGGACTAGTAAATCAAGTAAGAGAATACATACCAAAATTAGCAGAGAATTTAAAACCATTACAACAAAAATTAAAGAAAGATATAGAATATCAGTTTGATAAAAAAGACCAAATACAAATACAAAAGGTAAAATTATTATGTAAAAACTTACCTAAACTATACTTTCCAGATGAAAATAAAAAATTTACTTATATAATAGAATCAGATGCAAGTGAAAAAAGTTATGGAGGAATATTAAAATACAGGTATGATGACACTACGATAGAACATCATTGCAGGTATTATTCAGGAACGTTTAATAATACAGAAATAAAATGGGAAATAAATAGAAAAGAATTATATTCAGTATATAAGTGTTTATTATCATTTGAACCATATATTGTATATAACAAATTTATTATAAGAACAGATAATACACAAGTAAAATGGTGGCTAACAAGAAAAATACAAGATTCGGTAACAACAAAAGAAATAAGGAGATTGGTATTAAATATATTAAATTTTACATTTACAATTGAAGTAATAAAAACTGATAAGAATGTTATTGCAGATTACCTATCACGACAAAGCTACTCAGACTGAGACTGAGGAAGAAGATACAATTGAAAAGATACTCAAAGCCATTACTACACTTTGTACAAAAGTGGATAGTATGGACAACGAGATACAAAAGCTAAAGACTAATGAAGATAATCTGAAGTCTAAAGCTAGTCAGCAGCATGACTATAAAAATGCGGAGCTACGTCGATCGGAAGACGGAAAAAACCCAGAGCTAAAAGGAGACGATGGGAAACTCCTTAAAACCCATAATGTTTGTTTAAATACAGCTGCAGGTACAAGCAAACAAGTTAGCGATAAACAACATAAAAATGCGAACTTAAACCAGCTATTCGCAAAACCATTTACCCAAAGGACACCTAGACATATGTCCATAGAACCACAAACATCTACATACGCAGATAGTTTGCAAAACCAAAATGAGAAAAAGACATATAACTACATCACACGAACCTATATCGAAAATATACACAAAATCCAAACTTATTTAAACCGCAACCCCATATCAACTACAAAAGAACCAAACCAAGATTATTTGACACAAAAGTTACAAGGATATAACAAGTTAATTGCACGGCCAAAAACTAACGCTAATTTAGTAAGAACATGTTACAACTACGGACTGTTAAATACCGTATACACATACGACGGAGAAGAAGTTAGTGGAATACCGGAGCTACACAAAGCATTCGTCACATACAAAAGAGTTACAAAAGGAAATTTATTTTATATAAAATTCTATACAGCACCAACGGAGATATTATACGAGGAAATAAAACCTCCAATACAGGTTATCAAGATAGGACTGACTAAAGATATGGTTATACCCTAGGACATCGGACAACAAGAAGAGATATGCAAAATAGAGATACCAAGTTTTTATGCTAACAAAAGAATAATTGGTATATCAACTATCATACAGGAGCTAGCAAATAATTATTTAAACGGAAACGCTATATGGAGCTACTATGCAAGAGATTAGTTAATGATTTATTCCAATTCAAGGGAGCAAAGGAAAGCAGATATGGATGAAGTCCAGAGATGGATTTTATCATTACTTAAGCCAGAAGAACAACTTACAACACGAGCACTAAAAGTAGGATTTTTTTTGGCAAAGTTATTAACGAGATATTGCAAGCTAATTGGTCACAAATACCCTGACCACATATGTTCAAAATGTAACGGAGAATATAATATAATCCCAGACGTCCAGCTGGAATAAGAGATAAAGACGGATGAGAAGATAAAGATGAAGATAAAAGAAGATAAAGATGAAGATAAAAAGAAACACAAAAACGTGATTGGCCACACAAAGCCAAAAGTAGATATGTAAAAGTCTTGAAATAAATAGTAGTCATATTATTAGGTAAGTTAGTAGAAAAACTTAGTCAACATATGCATGTGCATTATTAAAGATATGTTGACAAGTGTAAAGTATGGGTAGTATGCATTATATTATTAAGAAGACAAGTGTATATATAGGTCGTAAATAGGACAGTGGTAGACAAAATAAAAACTATTCATGAATAGTAGTCATGAATAGTATTAGAATATGTATGTCTATATATAGACGCAGATGTAAAACTTTGAAAGGCAGGCAATGCCTAACGTAATAAACATTTTCTTGAAAACACTCTCTCCCCTAAGATATAAAAATACTTAAAAGTTAATATGGAGAAATCTGAAATCCAATCAGATATTTCAGATAGCATGGCTAAGCAAGAGGCAAAGGTATATTGTTCAAAAAATATGCAGAACTAATTTCATATATTCCTGAATATCATATATATGATTGAATAAATTTATGTTAGTTATTATGTATTAGAATTATTTGAATCATGATTTCTAGTTTATTAGCACACTGGAAACAGGGAGAAAACTTCTATACTATGTCATCCTAATGTTGAAACTGGTAGGCGAGGAAGCCGTTTAGGGGAGTAAACAAAGTTGAGGCGCTGATAAGAAAGAAGTATCCGCTAAAGTACGATGCTAGTAGTGACAGGAAAACATGATAAAGATAATCTAGTTCATAATGATCTAATATGAATTTAATCAATTTGAATATGATAGGAAGGAATAATTTGAAATAAAAAAATCTGCATGATAAAGAACATGACTACTTACGTTCATGATGAAATGATAAAAAACTACGAAACTTTAATATTATATATACTTAAAGATATAAAAATAATTGAATTAAGAAGGATCATATGGGAAAAAAATATTTAATGATAACGAATCGGAAGATATATTAAACCAACAATGGTATGAAATAGACTTACATGATTTAGACTACGAAAGAATAGAATGGTACGATTTAGAAATAAATTCAGACTAAAATGAACTACGAATATTTACAATATTGGACAGAATTTATGAAAGATATAAAACTATTAGAACAATTAATGGAGGAAAATTTATATATGTACCAAAGAACCCAAGATATGTTATATTTAGAATATATCATAAATAATATTAATGAAATATTCAGATTAAAACAACTATCGGAAGAACATTACAATAAATATTATTATATTTTACCATGAATTTCACACCTAATATTAAAGAAATATCAAGATTAAGATACTTAGCAAAAGAATACTACAATAAAATCTTTAAAATAAAATACTCACCTACCACACTACCACTTTCATGAATCCCCCAACTACCAGTTTCGCACCGAAAAATGGTATCAAAATGTTAATGGTCATCATTGTGGTAATTAAAAGGAAGAACATTATGGGTTCTTAAGATGGTCCTTCAAATGTGAAGGTAATTTTTGTCCATCAAAGTGGTATGAAAGGTTATTAGGCACATTTTTTCTTAACATGGTCCTTCAAATGTGAAGATAATTTTTATCCATCAAAGTGCTATGAAAAGTTATTGAACACACTATTGTTGGTGCAATTCAATTTGAATTTTTTTGTAAATCGTCCATCAAAATAAGGGAATACAAAGTGGTAGTACATTTAGTACCTTTGACCTTTTAAAGTGATATTGGGGTGGGTCACATAAATTTGATAATGCCAAAGCATGATAATGAATTTCTAATAAAAACTTATGAAGCATGTACAAATGGTTATGATCCATTTCTTGAGGAAAATGTGACTTGTGTTTGTATGGATAAGAACATGTTTATGTATTATTCGATAAATGTCATGTCTCACCTTTACGGGAGGTTTGAGAGATTGAAAAAAAATATTTGACATAAATGATTATTCGGTCATATTATTTGAGTACATCACAAATATTGTGGTATGTTTTATCGCGAACTACTAATGAATGGATGCTATTTATTAGAGATTTATGATTTGGTATTAATGAATGGATGCTCTTTGTTAGAGATTCATGATTTGGCGCAAAGATTCTCTAATCTTGGCATACTGATTTTATTCATAAAACTTGAGTTTAATAGAAGAGAAAAATACCTTTTTAAGTATACCTATTTGTTTTATTTTTTATTATTATTATTATTTAATTGTATGTCATTATTTTATTTTTGTAATGTATATCAGGATATCCATTAACATTATTAAAGGATTTGCCACTCTTGCCGTGAGGACAAACATCAAATATAGAAGCAAAGACGCCATGAGAATGAAGACATTTTAAAAACATATTTAAAGTTTAATAGCTCAATTTGTATTGTATTAGCTGTATATTACTACTTGCTATGATTTCTTTTTTTGGAGAGGTTATACATAAATTGTAAGAAAATAATTCATAATGCCACACTATTTTTCGCAGGATAAAAATTCATTTTGTGATGACTCATTCCTCACTTTTGTAGCATTTGAACATGAAAGAGTATTTTACCTTTACATTAAATAAAATATGTCATTCAATATTATTGTCTATTGAGGTCGTCATAGCTTGATGATTCCTTGGCAATTGTCTATAATACTGATATTGTGTTGGGTCTGTGTTGACACGGGTTATACACCACTAGTAATATATAATAAAGAGTAGTTTGCAATGTAATTATGTCACGTGACGAACTATTGAAAATTCACGTGATTGTAACGACCCATAAAATGAATAAGTGAAACTAGAGCCTAACATGTGTGTCTTTGAGTTGATGTGAGGTTTGAGGGTGTATAATGTTATCCCTATGGTTGAGTGGTTTAGGGGTTAAATGTCAAGGTACAACACCCCAAGGACCACCCTAGGGGTCTTTGAGGAGGACCCTTAGACTAACCCCAAGGCTACCCCAAATAGAGGAAAGTTGCCAAAACTTAGTGACCTACGGAAGGGGACCACGTCCCGTAGGTCCATCCACACCCCGTGGATGGACTCCGTAGGTCATGGCCCCCAGAACCAAGACACAGCCCCAAACCACACTTGACCGTGATGGGGCATGACCCAGACCACGGTCCATGGTTTGGTGTCGTGAGTCCCCACCTGTGTTGCTAGTTTGGTTCTGCCAAGATGAGGGTCTTTTGGTAAAATCATTTTAAGTTGATTTAAGTTGGGGGATGGTTATTTTAGGTTAATTTAAGTATTTTAAGAGTATTAAAAGTATTAAACTCTATTTTTCGACTCATTACTCAAAATCACAAAATAGAACCCACCTCTCTTTTCAAAAGTTCTCTCTCTAGAAACCTCCATTGGAGGTGAAGACTTCAAGCTACCAAGGTCAAATATTCAAGTTTTTCAAGGGATTTTCATGGGATTCTTTCATAAAAGGTATGGTGGTCTTCATCCTTGACTTAGTTTCTTTCAAGGAGCCAATCTCAAAACTGATTTCAAGTCTCCAATGTTTTCTCTAAAACCCTAGTTTTCAATCTATGCATGGGTTCGATTCTAAATGATTTCCAAAGGGTTTATTGCATTGATTTATGAATGAGCTGTGGATTTAAAGATGAATTAAGATGGTTTCTTCCTAGAACCCATGTTTTCCCCCAAATTCCTAAGTTGTGATTTGTGATTGGGATTTGATTGATTATGAAGTATGTGGGTTGTTTATATGTCTATGGATATATAATGTTGGAATTATGCTATTTCTCTTGACAAATTGTATTGATCTAAGGTGTGTGGGTGAATGTGATCCATGACCCTTGAAGGGAAAGTTATGATCAAATTACATATTGAAGTAGAATTGTGCTTGATTTATTGATCCACTTGAAAGGTGGAGTTGTTTACTTACTATGTATATTGTGGTATTGAGTTGATGGATATTTTCCTTGTACCTCTATATATGAAGGATCTATGTATAATCATGATGTAAAGTATTGTGTGTGATTTCAATGAATGTATAATGATCATGTTTAGAATGTAATAATGTTGTGATTGAAAGCATACTCTCAATTAACACTCATGAATGATGATGATGGAATGTGAAGGGTTTTCTTCTATGAAATGTATATCTTGAATTGGTAGGCTTATGCATCATTTTCTTGTATAAATGGAAGTAATGTGATTGTGATATCTTGAATTGGTAGGCTTAGGCATCCTTTCTTGTATAATGAATGTATCTAGACTTAATGTCTTGAATAGGTAAACCTAATGTTGGTAGCCTTTGATGAATGAATGATAAAGTATTCTAGGATAAACCTTGGATCGGTAGACCTAATGGTAGTGGCCCTTCATGAGGAGTCTAGGAACTAATGTAATGCTGAAACCTTGAAGCGGTAGACCTAATGTTGGTGGCCCTTTCATGTATGAAATCATGAACCCTGTATTGGTAGACTTAATGTTGGTGGCCCTTCATGGAAAGTCAATGAGTTATCCTTAATGTACCTTGAATCGGTAAACCTACTGGTGGTGGCCGTTCTTGTGTAATGTATCTTGGGCCGGTAGGCCTAATGTTAGTGGCCATCTCAAGTACAACAATGTAATGTGAATGAATTACAATATGGGAATAGAGGCTAAGCACCGAGTGGATATGGTAAGATGGTGACTCTCCCAATGTTAGGTTAGAGTCCAATGAACATCTTTCTTATCCCATAACTATGTACCCACATAGGTAAAACACACTTAGTTCTACCTTAGGCAAGTGGAACACCTTCCTTCGGTGTAGGGTTATATGACACCGGATTCCATGATTTAGCTCTCATGGTCTATGTCGGTTAATGCCTATTCCCATCATGTGAGATGTGCATTATGGTTTCTTGATGAGTTCTATGAAGTGTGAGTGGAAGTATGGGATGTTATCCATGCATTGCACGAGTAGGTTTTGAGAGGGTCATAGTGAGTTCTCTAAGGTCTTAATGATTAATGAATGAAAGTGCTCTTAATGAAGCTAATAAAGAATGTTGACTTAAATGTCTAAATGTAATGATGCATGCTATACTTGGATTGTATTATGAGTTACATCCTTGTTATGACTTAATGAGTATGAACGTGTCTTGCCTATGGTGACTTCAAAGGAGTACTTACTGTGAATAGTAGTATGGGATGCTACTTGCACATTGAACAAGTATGACTTAGGGTTGTCTTAGGTGATTGTCCTTATGTGATGATATGACTTATGAAAGGTTTATGTCTCTTATGTATGAGTATTGTGTGAAGAAGGGAAGGTTGAATAGTAAGTTCACTTTTGGTGATCTTAAGGTGGTACTTTAGTGTGGATGGTGGTATGGGACGGTATTCATACATTGCACAAAGTATAGCTTGAGGGTTACTTGAAGTGAAGGCTAAATGTGAAGGTAAAGGGTTACATGTTGATTATGTTCTAATATGGTTAAATGACTTGTATGTTGGTTATGTTTTAATATTATGCATTTTATACTATGTTCATGAAGTTTTATCAAAATGGCATAAAAGCATGATCTTAAACAAAATGTCCGTTTTAAGCATGTTTTTGCATGGCTATCCGATTTCACATATCAGGACACTACTTCTAGTTCAAGTGTCAACGATCATGAGTAGTAATATAACCCAATTGGTGAGTTGGGGTCGAGTCCCAAGGGAGTGGTTCGCACTCAGAAGTCAATATAAAAGCATAATTATGCTCAAGTTAATCATAGCTAAAATATTTACGAATAAAAGCATGATTCAAGTTTGGGGTGACACAGCTGTCAAATATCAGAAAGGGGGGGGGGGGGGGTTTGTAGTCAACAAGCAACTAAAAACAACAAATAATATGAAAATACGAATATGGAGATGGGATTCTTGGGATGTGATAGGATTATGGGCTAAGGTAAACAACCGGGTAGTTGCAATTAATAGTAAACCGCTACAAATGAATGAATAAGCTAGACTTTAGTGGGGGTAAACTTTCTCTAGAACAATTTACCTCGAATCGAATTGGTTTCTCTCGAACACCAATAAGACGCAATGAAGCACAACTTTCGCATACTACCATTCACTCTCTCGAGCTGAATGTGTGGAAAAGGGTTTAGGATTAACTCTCTTGAGCTGAATCCATGACAACCCAATAACCACAGACCATCGATTCAGCAATTTTGGTTTTAAAACCTCTCTCTCGGTCAAACCAAAAACACAAAGTAAGGATTGTATTTGCAACTACAACCCATTGAATTCAACCACAACTACCGAATGAAATCACTTTTAAACAGCAAATAGACTATCAATTAATAATACCCAACAGTTAATTCAACCCATAATCACATAATCACACCCCAATAATTGGGGTTTTAGCTAAACATAGTAAAACGATAGAAATCGATACCGAAATGTGTTTCCATCAATTGGGTACGATTAATATTTTCTTTACAAACGTCTAAGATGAAGAATCTTCAATACCCACTTCCAATTTCTTAGAAATAGAAATCTTCAAAGCTAAGGACAAATGTCTCTCAATCTCGGTTCTCAGTTCTAAACTTCAAAAACTGAATAATAATATGATTCCTTACAAAATCTGATACTAAGCTAAAAATTTAAACAAGTATTTATAGTTGTCGAAAAGTGTGCTGCGAAGGACCATTCGACGCAGTTAGTCGGGATCGCCGATCCACTCGGCGATCCGCCCTTTGGTCATTTGTATCGCCTTTTTGCTTTTCCGTTCAGCATCCTTGAGGTCCTGTAACTTTGGGCGATATGGAACTGCATCGCGGAACTATTCGGCAACTCACCGACTGCTCTTTTCTATCGCTGACTTGATTTTCTCCTTCAGGGCTTGGTACACTGGAACATTAGGCGAGACCAAGGCAATGCGACTCCCCTATGGTTTAGGCGATCCTCAGGCCTTCTTTTCTTCGTTCTTTCAGCTGCCTTGTTCCTATTTTCTCAATAGTGTCCATGCTTTGTCCCTAAGTTCAAATACCCGAAATTCAAGGATTTATATCAGTTATTGAGACAAAATATGCATTCGAGGACACTAAATCTATTAAAATTAATCCCTAAATGAGTCCAAATTGTGGACTCATCAACACCCCCAACTTAAACCACTACTACAAAATGGAGTATTGGCGGCAATTATTTAGTGGCAATTAATGAATTGCCGTTAATTAATTCTTTAAGCTGAACTATTAGCGGCATATGAAGAATAGCCGGTAAAAAGTATTTTTTAGTGACTATTAAAATAATTAGCCAGTAAAATGTATTTTTTTAGTGACAAATAAAATAATTAGCCAGTAAAAGGTACTAATAAACGTAGTTTTCTTGATATTTTAGGTTTCCCTCCAATTTTATTCCCTCCCATTGTTAATAAGAAAAATTAAAAACAGAACACTATTCCTCTGCTACCACGATAATTCTCCTCTCTTAACCAACTCAACGCGTCTGCTCTAAGAGAAACGATTCAGGTAAGTCTTCAAACTCTCCATCTTCACAATTCAATTTCAGATTCATGGTGTTAATAAAATGACCCTTCATCACAAAGAGACCGCTGTGACTTTGCTCTAGTGGGTTATTATTTTCAATCAAGTTTGTTAAATTATTGAACAAGAATTGATTTTTCAAATCGTTTGAAGTTTGAAGGTTTCTTAATTGTTATTTTTTTTCTTATTTTACGTTTTCTGGAAGGTTTTACAACATTATTCTTTCTCTTCACTTTTCGTCGGACAAAATCCTACTTCCAGGCACTCAAATTAGTTACGGCAATTTGTGTTTTTGTAAAAGTAAGTTTTTTTTTTTTGTATTTTCTAACTGTGATTTGTGATTTATGCGTTCTATTAATTTTATGGGTAACTAATTGAATAGATAACTCTATTTGTAAGGTTGATGTGATTATATTCAACTATTCGTGATTGTTCGAATGTTATCGACTGTATCGGATGAATATCAATTTTTTTACTTGAGTTGATAAAATTATGTTATTGATATTTCTTGTAGTTACTTGTTTAGCTAACTTTTGAGCAGTGTTCTTAAGCGAGTGTTTTGTCTCTTAAAGCGAGAAGCTAAGCTAACCTGTAGCACTAATATCTCTTTTATGCTCTATTTTCTTCATAAGCTAAGCTATAAAAAGTTTTGGCTAATTCTTGAGCAGTGTTCGTAAAAGCCAGTGGTTGTCACTTAAAGCGAGAAGCTAACCTAACTGTTAGCACTAACTTATGTGTTATGCTCTGTTTTTTTTTCATATTCTGAAGTTTTCCTTTCTTTTATAATGTTTTCAAAATCTGTCTCTGTTTTTCACTACTCAATATAACTTTTTTCTGTTTCTCCCTCTCCAATGTACTACTCTTGAGAAAGTCGTGTTAGGTGTTTTCGACAAGTTTTGGTATTAATTTGAACTAAACCATCAAGTTGAGAGAGTAAATAACATTTTGGTTATGTTGTGCTAATCCAAAACTGATGTTGTGTTATTTTTACTTTGGTTTATCATTTTCCTTTATACTCATTTACTCATGAATTTGTCAGATTGGTTTTGGGGTGTTGAATGGCATTTTGTAGTTTTTTTTAATCACAAATGACCTATAGAAAGCAGGTCAACTCTTTTTGTTATGTTTAAAAATCACTACATGTTCTATAGTTTTGATATAAGAAACATGTAATCTAGCTTACTTACTTTTTGTAGGTGTTGGATTACCTTTTTGTGTGTGTTTTGATATTAAACATGGAAGAAACTATAAATATGTAAAGTTATAACAACAGTTAAGTTCGGGTTCGCTATATAAAAAATCTATTACGTTTCATTTGGACCTGTTCCATCTGAATATTCATTAGTTTGGGTTCTCATCGTTTGGTAACTTAAGTCAATATCTGATTAAAATTGTTTAGTTTAAAGTATCTTGAGGGTCAGTCAATTTCCTATTATGTTTTCACCAGCTTGAGTTGTTTCTAATGTCGACTCCATTGTTTTTTAAGCCTTGTCTTTTGTAGCCTAAGCTGCTCCATTGGCCTTCTCCTTAGTAGTTTAATAGACATTGAGGTGAGTTAGTGTTTTGTCCACCATTATCTCAATACTGGGTACTTCCTTGTCCCACATCCATCTTAGTTTTTCCTCCCGTGTTTAGGATAGTAAATCCATTAGTGGTCATAATGCTTACCCCATCTTTAGGAGGACTAACTCCTTTGCTGGTTGGTATGTTTTTCACTGTTTGCCAATTCTGCATATTATCGGTGTTGGGAGGTGCCCCATTAGACATATTATCGGTGTTGGGAGGTGCCCCATTAGATCTGAGCTCCTTACTATTAGCAGCTTACCCTTCAATATGTTCTGGTTTATGATCCTTCTTATGTTGCCACTGCTAGGGTAGTTGTTTCTGTGCTATCTTAAATTCCATTAATAATATGGAAGCACTTAGGCCAATCAAGCAGTGACCTGCTATCTGTATGTGCAAAAATCAAGAGTTAAGAGAAGTGATAACCAAATCCATCTGAAGCTAATTGAACTATTGCTACATATATCCAAATGTATTATAAGAGTTCAAAGAAGTGAGAACCAACCAAAAAGGAACCAATCCAAGCTATTATTTGGTATGTACTCATAAACCAACATCTTTTCTTCTGCTTGGATATAGCAACCAAGAAGCTTCACAAGATTCTGATGCTGGAGTTTAGCAATGAAGATAACCTCATTCTTGAACTCATCAGTTCCCTGTGCTGATTATCTTGAATGTCTCTTTACTGTTATTTCTTGACCATCTTTCAGTGCACCATGGATATCCTCAGGCAATTAGCTTCTCTAGTTTTTCTATTGAAAAATTCTGAGTGAACTTTTTTAGATATCTTGTTTGAAGTGGAATTAACTTTTAATGACATTTCTGGAGAATGGGAGATATATTTTCTAATTCGAAACTTATTTCCTTTTAAAGGTTCCAAAAGTTTGTCAATGTTGCAGCATATATAATATATTGAAGATAAGCAGTTTTTTAGAGAAAAAGAAAGAGTTGTAGTTAACATCGTTACCTTTTAAACAAGTCCAAAACTACCCACTCCAAGCTTGTTTCTTAAAAAAAAGTTATTGGTAGCGTCCAAGATAGTGGCAAAATCAGACAGTGGTAAATCTAGATTATCATTTTTGCTCTTATTAATGTACAACATTTCAGAGCTTCCTGTCAAAATAAGGACTTAATTGGATGTTAAAAGGAATTTCTAAGATTTACCATCAATTCAAGCCACTTATTTCAAATTTCAAAGTAGCAAAACATCCGGTTTACCTTCACTAAAAGGTAGTTGATTCTAATGTACAAGATCAAGCATAGCACTGAGAGAAGACTTAATGCTGCCAATGGCAAGCAGATTCTCAATTTCTTTAATATCTCTTTACTGGAGTTTCCTGATGATTCATATAAATTCATCTTAGTGTGATAAATAGAAAACTCAAGACTAATGTAAAGAATCATACCAACCTGTACTTATTTCTGTCTCAGAAGAGTCCAACTTTATATAGATATCTTGCCCACTAGAACCAAACTCTCTGATGTCCACCAGCTCATCAAACCAAAGCAAGCAATCTTCATTTGTCCCTGCTATGTCTAGTTTTGCATAGGCCACACTTGAACAGTTTCTGAAGCACAATTCCTCAGTATAAGTAGTACAACTATCAGCATAAATAGAGATTTCTAGTCCACTCCCCATTTTACTAAGTGCCTTCTTAGACCAGCAATTCAGTGGTAAAATTGGGAAATTAGACCCATAGTGGGATGGTTTTAAAAACTTCATCATGTAAATCAAAGTGAGCAGCCCATGGTTTAACAATTATACGTCTACTATTCATAATATAAGGGCCAGAGTATAAGACTTCAATCCTCTCCTCCATACTGTCAAATAGCACCATAATGTAGCCCTCATTGTGATAGTAAAACTATGGTTTTGCTGCAAAATTCCACAAGAAAGCTATAAACCTTTCCAGGGCAGCAATTGTTGGTTCAGTACCAACCACATACAATATCACAAATTTCTTCAATTTTTCTGTAGCTACACAAATTTTACAAGTCAAAATTGTTCAGTTCAAGTTTTGCTTTCTTAAAGAGAATCAGCTTAGCTAACAACAGAGGATGATTGATAAGATTATATGATACACGTTAGATTAGTGTAATGACCTATTGTTCTTGTATGTAGTTCCCAATTATGGTTGTAGTTAGGTAGATCCCAAATCTTTTTTCACAGAAGCTTATGCTTTATGTTTCTAATGGTAGGAATTTCACTTATAACTCGAATTGATCGTCAGATACTCTCATAGTTAAATCCCAAGCTTGTTTCTAGGGAATCAATCACCTTCTTCCACACTTTGGTCTTCTAAACCTCCATACCTCTCCAATCAGTGCTTCACCTTTATACCTTTGTACTGTATGAACATTGAGCGAAAAATGTCATAAACTTGTGTTTCTGTTTTCAAATGGAAAAATTAAATTATATAAAGTTCCGAGCAACAACTAGTTAGCTACACCCACCCTTTCCGATTGTTAGAAGTACCGATATTTACTTAGCTTTGTCCGATGATGGTCCTTTCTTCTTTTTTTTGTTAAATTTTGTAATGCCAATAGTTCAAGATATCTTAAATGTATTAGCTTTCTTATTTATGAGGGTACCTAAACAATGTCAACACCATGGAAACTTAATACACACAAAATCACAAATACTTGAAATTTGATAACATGCTTCTAGAAAAATTATTTTCTATAAACAGGGCGCCTAAAAATCATGCTTTTTCGTTGACAACTGAAGGCATTGATTACCTTTATCTGAAATACATTTTTGATTAGTTTTCTCTCTTTTTACTAACGTATTTTCAGCTCCTCTAATAATTGCAAAAAATATTTGCTAGGTGTGTGTGGTTGAATTATCGATCTGCCTTTCTGGGATTTTACCTCTATTGAAATTCCGGATTCAAAACGTATAGGTATTAAAAAAACTGAGACATAACACTTGCTGCTGCCACTGCTGATTTGTTTTAGAGTTTGAAATTCCAGTTTCCACACTGTCATGCTGCTGTATTTTCTTGTGATCAACTTGTGCCTTCTCACCTTTGTTTTAACCCTTGTTTTCTGCTTCTTAATCCTTCATTTTACTATGCCTAATTATGCCTTAAACGAGCACCAAAAGTCTGAACAACTGTATAAGGAGGTGGTTCTGGTATCACCTCATTTATGGCATTGTGCTGATGATTTTGAGGGTGAAGATCACCAGTCATGTCGGGCTGCTTCTTGTCCATTTTGTTTCTAGGATGGCTAGGACATACTTTCCAAAGTTATTTGACACTATAGGGTACTGATTTGTAGGAGCTTGTGCACCCTTCTTTGATGAATACAGTTGGAGGAACTAGTTAACAACTAAGTTCTCACAGATTATCAACGGATGAGTATTTCTTGGTCAGATAATACAACCACTAATATTAAGGATTCAGCCAATCCAGCCGCCTATAAAGCATAAGATATTAGGCATTGATATTTGATCCAAATAAACAAGAATGATGGAGGAAATCTAGCAGAAACTAGCCAAGCCGGAAAGGGAGCCCAACAGCTAGCTTTAGTGTTTATAAACAGGCTAACTGGGTACACATAATAGTGGTCATCATCATGCACATCCAACACATAAAGTTTCTTGTTATCAAAAAAATTTGAATTCTCCCTGTTCCATTTGAAAAACTCACTTTATTTACAAGTGTTTTCACATTCCATTAATGCTTTGTTTAAGTTTTAATACCTAATGAATTTACAGGACTTTTAGTGATACATTGGCCTTATAGTGTTGATTCTCCGACAGTAACACTAAGAATCAACTGAACAATAACACTAAGAGCCAACTCAATGGTCCATAGAAATATCATATACTGTCGGAGAGTTGAATTTCATTACTTCTGAAATCCTGGTGATGGATGTGGAGAGGTGTGTGAACAGAAATTTAGTATACACTCAAACAAGGTAAATTTACTTAAGACTGGCTTAGTTCCATGAGTCTGCAAATATCATATACTTGTCGCTTCAAACTGTTTCAGAGCAGCAGGATTATTCGATTGAGTACTGCTCAGTTGTTCTTGATTTTCAGCTAAGCTCTGTTTTTGTCCTTGATTCTCGGCTGGACTTTCTCCTCCAAGTTTGATTGACCATATGAGTTGTGTTGTGATTGGAGACTCAAATTGGGCATCAACTATTGTGCACATCGTCGTAGGTTTGCACATTCTTTTGGTAGAGAAAACAGGGAGTATTCATGATCACACACACAACTAGAGACAAACCAAGATAGATTACATAGAGAGTGGAGAAGCTGGTATCAAATTCACTCACCTTATAATCCATCAGAATAAACTCATCAGTACAACATGAACTAATCTGAAAATGTTTGATTGTGTATTCTATGATCAGGATATGATAAATGAAAGGATGAGCAATAATGAAGGATCTACCGACCAACCTCCTCACAATGTTGCTTGGGACAGTGATGTGTACTCTAAAGTGTTGGAAAAAAAGAAGAGTGGGTATGTTCGTGGTTTAGAATAAGAAATAACTGAGTTAAAGGGAAAAAAAAATGAAGAAATGGATCTGATGAAACAAAATCACGAGAAGTTACAATCAGAATTTCTCCAAATGAGACAATTCATGCAAAAGTATGCTCCTAATGAATCTCTTCCTCAAGATATCAATGGCACTTCAAATGAAATGGTAAATAAATTGTACAAGTCTTAGAAAGTCTTAATGAAATTTCAATCCTATAAAAGGATTGTTAACTAATATCTTAATACTTACAGGTTCCCGACCATAATAGCGGTCAAAAAGGAGTACCACAATCATCAAGGATATCTAGTAATGCTGAAATTACTCTACCTCATAGTACTACTCATCTTTATCATTTGATGTTATTTTGTGTGTTTTCCTGCTTTGTAAATATTGTGTTGAATGGTAGAATTCCAAGAGACAAAAGATAATCAGGAGAGCATGTGAACTCAATTATTTTAGATGTGAGTATAGTTTACATGTAAAGATGTTCAATTAGTTATTGTCCATTTACATCGACTAAAGCTCTAGCAAGAGCTCTAACTATGGTTGATTTCATTACTAGTGTTTCTTGTCTTTGTTTTTAATAGATCTGTCCACCAGTTGAACTTGGAATTTGTAGTAGTAGTAGTAGTTCTTCTACAAGTATAGACTATCTTTCTGGTTCCATTTGTCTTATCGCCTGGAATTGAATGCTTGGAGTTTGTTGTTTATCAGTGTTCAGAATCATTTTATCTTCATATGGGAGTTCCTGAGAGTTATTTTATTGAATAGTACTTGCACAATCAAAACCTCTGTTAGTTAAAAAAATCAGTAAATTGGTTCCCTTCTCATAGAACATGTGACACTTGAAGTGTTAGGTTTGTATATTTCCAACTTTTGTATGAGGAGTGGTCAAGTGTTAGAGATCTCTTTCATCCAACTTCTGAGGCAACTTTTCTCTGTTTGTCTTGGAACAAAAATGATATGAGTTGTTGTATGTGAAATGGTGAAATGCTATTCTAAATCAGTTTCTTGGCTTCAATATGACCTAATATTGTTCTAAAAGATAGCTGAATCTGTCTTGTTTTGCTCAATTTTATTTGATGTTTGTTTGGTTTCGATTTTAAATGCACTAGCTGTACACTTATGTTTTTTTGTGAAGAAAAACATTGTGCTCCATATTCCAGGTCTCTGCAGCCTGTACATAGTGTTGTACATTATGCTGCCAGTACTAGGTCTTTGTAGCCTCTACCTCTTGTGGATCTATCCAGCCTTCTCCATATTCCCCTGTAATCCAGTCGTCTCATTCCTTTTCCAAGCCACTGAAGTAATTCGAGTATGCATCTTTTTGAGAACGGACAGTCAAATCAAATGTGCTCCATTGTTTCTGGTACATCCTAACATAGTTGGAACCTCTCTTTCGTAAGTAATCTTCCATGAAGGGCTAACCAACAAATAAAGTTGTGCTTAGGAAGAATTCCTTTGCACCAAATCTACCTGCTCGTTGAACCCTTGTCATGTTTTGTTCGAGTTTATTTGTTCGATTTTGAATACACTAGCTGTACTTTTATGTTTTTTTTTGTGAAGAAAAACATTGTGCTGCCAGTACTAGGTCTCTGCAGCCTGTTCATTGTCATGTACATTGTGTTGCCAGTACCATGTCTTTGCCGCCTCTACCTCTTGTGGATCTATCCAGCCTTCTCCATATTCCCCTGTAATCCAGTTGTCTCATTCCTTTTCCATGCCACTGAAGTAATTCAAGTATGCATATTTTTTAGAACGGACAGTCAAAATAAATGTGTTCCACTGTTTCCGGTACATCCCCACGTAGTTGGCATTTATCATCGTGGCAGATCCCCATTCTATAGAGCCTCTCTTTGGTTAGTAATCTTCCATGAAGGGATAACCAACAAATAAAGTTGTGCTTAGGAACAATTCCCTTACACCAAATCCACTTGCTTGCTGAATCTCTGTCTTGTGTTTCTCGAGTTTATTTGATGTTCATTTTGTTTCAAATTGAATGCACTAGCTGTACATTTATGTTTTTTTTTGGTGAAGAAAAACATTGTGCTCCATATTCCAGGTCTCTGCAGCCTGTACATTGTGTTGCCAGTACCAGGTCTCTGCAGCCTGTACATTGTGTTGTACATTGTGCAGCCAGTACCAGGTCTCATTCCTTTTCCAAGCCACTGAAGTAATTCAAGTATGCAACCTCGTTCCATATCATACATTAAGTGATTCACAGTCCTCCTTTTTTGGTCCAACACACCAAGTCCCATGCCACTAATGTAGCCCTATTTGTATTCACTTTTCCAGACCATATGAAGTTTCTACATTCTTCTGTTATGCCCATTCAAGACTTGTTTTGGCAACACGAACATAAAAGACCAGTAGGCTGTACATTCATGTTTCTTCATTGTTCAGTCGTAGTCTTGGTCGTCTTTTCTTTGGTTCTTGATTCATTGTTATAGACTTTAATTGTGTTAGTTTAATCTGGTAGAATTCCTCTATGTTCTTGCATAACTTTATTTCTGTCCATGTCTTTTGTATTTCAACTGGTGATGTTATCAGTTGCATTAGTTATTGTGGTTAGATCAAAGATTGAGTTTACTTTCATCCATGCCGTCAAAGGATGCTAAACTTTCACTTCTCTCATTATATGTATATCAGCAAACACCGATTAGGATCAAATGAAATTTGCAGTTATGTGATTGATTTTGCTGCACGATATAGAAAGGTAGTTGAAGGTCTATGTTGCTATAGTTGCTTCACCATTATAGCTTATGTACAGATACTGAAAATATTAGACTAAAGTATGATGTAGAATAATATCCTTACCATTTCTCCTTATATTGATCACTAAACAACATGCCAAAGAGAGTGCAAGAATTATTGTTGCAGCAGACCTGCTTTGTACTACTGCTAACCAAAACAGATCAACTTGCATATTTCTTCTCCACAAAATATTGAATTACCTAAATCCTCACATAATATATTAAGTTGACTCCTTACCTAAATCAGATGCAGAGACTCTAATATATAAATCTTGGGCCCTATCTATAAGTTGGGAGGACAATGAGTTTGTGTGCTCTAAAAAATAATTCTCTTCTTCGATTTTGTCCTCTTTGATTTGATGGCACAAAATGAAAATGAATGCTTCTTACTTATAATTTTTCAGATTAGTCACACTACTTGCAATAATTTTATACTTTGGATTTCATCTATTAACACATTTATTTTTTATTTCAGGTTATACAATCTGAAGTTCGCAAATTTCATATGTGGTGATTTCAAAGACATTATTCGAGGAAGAGTAACAAAAAGTATTTGAAGAAATAATTCAATAGTTTGAACAATATAAGTTTATTTTTAAAAGTTGACACTGTCTATTTTGGATCAGTACTTCCTTTTGTATGTCTAGATTTAAAGAGATATATTCTATTTTATGGATTAATAGTAATATATATGTTTTCACCATTAGCGAAAATTGTTGCTACTATGAGGATCTCTTTTGCAAACATGTTTGTTGGATTTTTATATATACATGTTATTGATAAATGTAGTAGATATTATTAATGGCGGCCAAACAATTGCCGTTAAATGTTATGATATTTAGTGGCAATTCAATGGTAAAATTGAATTACCGTTAAAACTATTACCTTTTAGCAACTATTTATTTTGATTTATCGACTAAAACAATGGGCGCTAAAGGATCACATATAGTCGATATGAATTACCTTTAGTAGCCAACATAATTGCCGCAAACAATCGCCATTAAAACTACTACCTTTTACTGGCTATTTATTTAGATTTATCGACTAAATAAATGGATTCTAATGGACCATAGTTTGCCGATATGAATTCCCTTTAGCAGCCAACACAATTGCCGTAAACAATTGACATTAAAAGTACTATCTTTTAGCGGCTATTTATTTATATTTATCAACTAAATCAATGGACGCTAAAAGACAATAGTTAGACAGTATGAATTACCTTAGCAGCCAACATAATTGCCGCAATCAATTGCCGTAAAAGCTAATGGTTTGTAGCGGCAATTCATACTATCCTTTACCAGCATTTCCCACAATGGCCGCAAAAGCCTTTGTCGACCCCAACATTGCCGGCTAAAGTTCCTTGGCCGGTATAGAGTATCGTGGAAAATGGTATTGCCGCTAATGCCATATTGTATTCCCGCTAAAGTAAACTTTTGCTTATCCTCAAGTAAAACTCAAGTTTAGCAGTTAAAAAAAGATGTCTCAAAGCTACACAAGACTCAATCATGAATGCACACAAAAAGACTCAACTTACTCATGCAAGGATCAAATGTGCACTCAAAGTTTCAAATTGTGACTCACCATTATCAAAGAATCTCAAGCTCACAATACTGTCTTCAAATGCAAGTTCAAGCTCAACAAAGGTAATCAAGTACCCTCACACAAAGAATGATTCCATATTCACACACAATGGTTCAACAATTTAAAGTTCCGGAATCAAATGTAACGCTCACACTCACAAAGATGAACACAATGTACTGATTTCACCTATAGGCTTGCCCGTATTTCCCAACCAACATTTGTTTCAGCTAACTCAAGATAAAAAAGGTCTTTTCAAGGCTTGAAATGAGGCTGAGTGCAAAGTTATGGTCATTTAGGCTCTATGGCTGTAGTCTTCGTGAGATGTGGTGTGAACAACACTTACTTTCCTTTTCTTCATTTGTGCTCACAAGTCATCCCATTATTCACTTTCCATGGATTGTTGCTAACCCAATTTCTTTTTGTATTTTCACAACTTTATTCCACAAATTTGTCATTTTTTTTTCTTTTTCTGTGTTTTTTTTTTGTATGGAGGGGTTCCATTTTTCTCAAAACATGAGTAAAAGAGGACTTCTTTGCTCTCACGCCCCAAACTCAAGGGGGGCAACTGGCTCCTAAATCCATAACTCAGGCCCGAGCCGGTTTTGCTAAACCATTTGCTACTAGCGCATGGAAGCCACACACAATCAAGAAAACAAACAAGTATATCTCGGTTTAAAATTAAGACCTCGGCCGGCAAGGCCTCCTCTGTCAACAGATTTATAAACGAAACAGCTACTCCCAAGAGTTCATATAAAGAAATAGCCAACTAGCACAGAAGTCCTAATTGGTCCATCGTGGCCACCATGATCTCTATAGCGAAACTGAAAGAAGATATATATCAATACAATACATCAAACAACTAACAAGCATCAACAAACTAGGCCAGCATGGCCGTCGTAGTTGTACACTCCACACACTAGTCTGGAAGCCTCTTAGAGTAGTAAAGATTGGCGGGACAGGACCCCAGCCTACCCATAAAAATATATACAACAAAATTTAACGAACCTCCCAACTCTGGCAGGTCTGAAGGAAAGAGGCTAGCCAAATTGATAGAAGTCAATCCTGCTGCTGAGGAAGTCGTCTGTCGGGTCCAGCATACATGAATGCAGCAACCCTAGGCAATGGGGCGTCAGTACAAAATAATGTACAGAGTATGAAAGGTTATAAACTAAATGAGCAAATATCATAATACGCAAAAAGCAATAGGGTAAGTAAATCAAATTTAGATAAGCATGATAACCCACTACTGAATCTAAAAAAAATACAATAATGATCAAACATCAACCTAACCAAGCCCCATAAGCTCGGTAGGTAGAAACAACATACCACCTACCTAGGCCCCCTTAAGCCCAGAGGGTACCAAATTAATCTACATAACCCTATTGGTAGCCCCTTGTCTTTGTAAGAAGTCACATAGCCCTTTTTGGCAATGATATAGCCCTGTAGGCAGCGCATATCCCACTTAGGCAACATCAGAGCTCTGTGGGCTGCACGTAGCCCTCTTTTGCATCACATAGCCATATAGGCAACACATAGCCCTCTTTGGCGTCAAACATAACTCTCTTAGGTAATAACGTAGTCCTATTAGAAAACATCATAGCCCCCATAGGTAGTTCATAGCTCAACAGCTAACCACAATAGCCCCAAGGGCGACAACAAACAATTGAATAAGCTAAAGGCGAGCAATTTATAAACACTATATATATATATATATATATATATATAGTTTCCAAGTCGTTCCTAACTGAGGGTCATTCTTAACATATTACGAGTCCTTATAATAAGGGTTTATAACCACTCAATTAGCCAATTATTCACAATTACATCTACAAGATCACCAACATTAACTACCCTACTATATCACTCCCAAGCTGTAAGAAAACATGCCGAACGAAGGGAATAACCTTAACATACCTTTTCCCTTATAATTTATGCTAAAAATACCTCTGTTTGCACCACTACAACACTAAAAAAAATGTAAAAATAGCTCTGTTTGTGCAGTCTCGTGAAAATGCGAATATCTCTCTATTCTGAAGTTGTATGAACAAACCATTTGATGTGTTGGAAACTAGACTCGTAGACCTTTGATTTAATGGTTCGTGGGCCCCATAACTATTTATAGATTTGGATAAAACTTTGGAGACATTTGACCCAAATTTAAGAGAAATCTTTAAAAAGGAACTTACGATAACTTTCGCCAACTTTTATTTTGCGATTTACCTTACTTCAAATCTTGATATACAACCCTTGAACACTTACAATATGGCATACC
This sequence comes from Solanum stenotomum, assembly GCF_019186545.1. Classification (NCBI taxonomy): domain Eukaryota; kingdom Viridiplantae; phylum Streptophyta; class Magnoliopsida; order Solanales; family Solanaceae; genus Solanum; species Solanum stenotomum. Next base: position 16,663,957 of record NC_064291.1, on the reverse strand, counting down.
ACATCATTCTTAATGTATTACTCACCCTCTCTATCTTTCCACGATGGTACGAGCCAATTTAGATGTTTCGAAAAGTCGAGGTGTTACATCCTTCCCCCTTTAGAAACATTCATCCTCGAATGAAAAATTTGAGTCATAAAGTTATGTCCTTAGGAGTTGCCAAAGTATATGCAAAGTATCTTTTGTGAATGTGACTATCCAAAACCTTGAAACGCAAAAATTCTAAACTAGGCGTCTCATAGGACGACATAAATAGCTAAGCATTATAGCTCCTCAATAACAATGCGAGCAAAAATACAATGACAACAACCATAATAATAAGCAATAATATAAAAATTTAGATAGGTATCTTACCTTACTTCACTAATATAAACTGATATGTTATCACCCTGGGGTATGAAACAAGTGAGGATATTTGGACCTCATGCCATCCTCAGCTTTCCAGGTCACCTCTTCTCTATTCTTGTTTTTCCACAATATTTTAAATGAAGCCACCTCCTTGGTCCTCAATTTACGGACCTGTCAATCTAATATGGCAACTGGAGTTTCCTCGTAGGACAAATCCTCTATGATCTGAACATCTTCAACCGGGACAACCCGATAAGGGTCTCCTATGCACTTTCGTAGCATCAATACATGAAAAACTGGATGAACAGATTCTAACCCTGAAGGCAATTCTAACTCATAAGCCACTTGTCCTAACCTCCGAAGGATCAGGTATGGCCCAATGAATCTTGGACTATCCTTGCCTTTCTTGCCAAAACACATAACACCTTTCATAGGCGAGACTTTTAAGAATACCCAGTCATCAACACAAAACTCTAAGTCCCTTCGTCGCACATCTGAGTATGACTTCTGTAGGCTTTGAGCTGTTAGCAATCTCTCTCGAATGAGCTTAACCTGCTCCACTGTTTGATGTACTAGGTCAGGTCCAATCAACCTTGACTAACCTACCTCGAACCATCCAATGGGGGATCTACATTTTCGCCCATACAAAGCCTCATAAGGTGCCATCCCGATGCTAGAATGATAACTATTATTGTATGCGAACTCAATAATAGACAAGTGGTCATCCCAACTTTCATTAAAGTCCAGCATGCATGCTCGTAGCATGTCATCCAGTGTTAAAATGGTGCGTTCAGCTTGGCCATCTATCTAAGGGTGAAAAGCGGTACTGAGATTAACTTGCATCCCTAATCCTTTCTGGAAAGACTTCCAGAAGTTAGTGGTAAATTGTTCTCCTCTATCCGAGATAATATATATTGGGATGCCATGCAACCTAACAATCTCTCGGATGTAAAGGCCTATATAATCTTCAGCTGTGAAAGTAGTCTTAACTAGTAAGAAGTGGGCTGATTTTGTTAGTCTGTCACAATTACCCAAATAGAGTCAAACTTACGGCGCGATCGAGGTAACCCTGTACCAAAATCCATATTAATTGCTTCCCACTTCCACAAAGGAATGACTATCTCCTGGACTAGCCCATCGGGCTTTTGGTGCTCAACCTTCACTTATTGGCAGTTAGGACACTTTGCCACAAACTCAGCAACGTCTTTCTTCATCCTGTGCCACCAATAGATCTCATTAATATTATGGTACATCTTCGTCGAAGCAGGGTAAATAGAATAACGAGAATGATGTGCCTCTTCCATAATCCGATGTTGAAGCCTTACAACATCCGAAACACACAATCGACCACTATATCCGAGGGCTCCGTCTTCTGCTATATCAAATGCTAAAGATTGTTTATCTTGAGCCTTGGCTCTGAGCTACTCTAAGATAGGATCCTCCTGTTGCCGTGTTTTAGCCTCCACAACTAGAGATAATATGGTTGTGTCCTGAATTGTGTCCCCACTATCGTCTGCCTTTAACAATCTAACTCCCAAGCTAACTAACTGATGAAGCTCTTGTGCTAGTTCACGCTTCTCAACACCTAAATAGGATAAACTACCCATAGACCTTCGACTGAGGGCATCGGCTACCACATTCGCCATTCTTGGATGATATAAAATATCCACGTCGTAGCCTTTCAATAACTCAAGCCATCGACGCTATCACAGATTTCAATCCTTTTGTCTAAAGATATATTGAAAGCTTTCATGATTTGTGAAGATGTAAACATGAACGCCATACAAATAGTGTCTCCAGATCTTTAACGCATGCACAACTGCAACCAACTCTAAATCATGGGTTGGATAGTTCTTCTCATACTTCCTCAACTACCTTGAAGCATATGCGATAACCTTACCATGTTGCATTAGAAGACATCCCAACCCAACACCAGAAGCATCACAGTACACCGCATAGCCTTCTCAACCCTCTGGCAATGCTAGAACTGGTGCTGATGTCAAACTGTCCTTCAGCTCCTGGAAACTATGCTTGCAAGCCTCAGTCTACTGGAAATTAACTGTTTTTTGAGTCAGCTTCGTTAATGGTACTGAAAGTGAAGAAAATCCCTCTACAAACCTTATGTAGTACCCAGCTAACCCTAAGAAACTATGAACCTCAGTCGGAGTCATAGGTCTAGGACAAGATTTTACGGCCTCAATATTTTGTATATCAACTGTAATGCCTGCATTTGATACAATATGGCCTAAGAAAACTACAGAGCTCAACTAGAACTCACACTTAGAAAGCTTTGCATAAAGTTCTCGGTCTCAAAGAACCTGCAGGACTGCTCGCAGATAATTTGCATGCTCAGCTTTTGAACGTGAATACACCATAATATCATCAATAAATACAATCACAAACAAGTCTAGATATGGCATGAATATATTATTTATCAGGTCAATGAACACTGCTGGGACATTAGTTAATCCAAAAGACATTACCAAGAACTCAAAGTGTCCATATCTAGTTCTAAAATCTATCTTTGGAACGTCTTTCTCTCGAACTCGTATCTGGTGGTACCCTGATCTTAAATCAATCATTGATAATCACTGAGCACCTTGTAACTGATCAAACAAGTCATCAATCCTCAGAAGGGGATACTTATTCTTTATAGTCGTCTTATTCAGTTGTCGATAATCGATACACATTCTTAGTGAGCCATCCTTCTTCCTCACCATTAAAACTAGCGCACCCCATGGTGAAGCACTAGGCTTGATAAAGCATTTATCCAGCAAGACTTTCAGCTGATCTTTCAACTCCTTTAGCTCAGCAAGAGCCATTCTATAAGGAGGGATATATATGGGTTGTGTAACTGGTAGCATATCAATAGCAAAATAAATTTCTCATTCTGGAGGGATACCAGGGAGCTCGTCTGAAAATACATCTAGAAACTCATCAACTATCGGAATAGAATGAAAAGTCGGTGGTTCTGCATTTATATCATGAACGCGAACAAGATGATAAATACAACCCTTAGTGATCATCCTCCTCTCCTTAAGATAGGAAATAAACCTACCTTTTGGCGTTGATGTATCGCCTTTCCATTCTAGAACTACCTCTCCTGGAGAGTGGAATCTAACAATCTTTATCCGACACTCAACATTAGCATAACAAGATGTTAACCAGTCCATACCCATAATGACGTAGAAATTGACCATCTCTAACTCTACCAGGTCTACAGAGGTCTGACGGTCGATAATTTCTACCGTGCAACCTCGATAGACTATTCTGGCAATAATAGACTCACCAACTAGTGTAGATACAGTAAAGGGTAGATCTAATGACTCTGCTACTATACATAACTTCCCCACAATAAATGGGGTAACATAAGATAGAGTAGATCCAAGATCTATCAAAGCATAAACACAATGAGAGCAAACAATTAATGCACCTGTCACAACATCTGGTGATGACTCTGAGACCTATTGGCCAACTAGTGAATATGTACGATTCTGACCACTACAAGAACTAGATGCTTCCTCTTTGCCTCCACCTCTGCCTCTACCTGTTGAAGTCTGGGGTCCACGCCCTATAGGCTGTGTTGATGAGGAGGAACCTATAACTGACCTATACCACCCTGACCTATGGTTGGGCAGTTCCTCCACCCATGCCCTGCGGTCCACAAGAATAACAACCTGTGGATCCCTGCCTGCACCTCCCGGAATACATCCTACCACAAGTAGCATAAGGCGGCGGTGCTGTCCTAGCCTGGCCTAAGCCTCTCTGTTGCTGAGAGTCTGATGCTCGTGAACCCTCACATGGGTCTGACTGTCCTTGACGATCAAATCTACTACCCTAGAACTGCTGTGGTGGAGGTCTAGGTGGCCTAATTGAATATCGAGGTCTGGGACCACCCTAAGAATTTCCATGTGAACCAGAGGGCCTATCCCTCTTTTGTCTCTTTCTCGACCCTCTCACTCATATACTGTAGATGTCTGCCATCCTTTATGCCTTGTGCAAAGGCCTGAATTCGCGAGATATCTATACTATCATTTAGTGCAGCGGTAGAACAAGCGTCAATGTAGTCTGAGTTAACCCTCCCACAAATCTAGCACCCTGTCATGCATCGTATCAACAAATGTTGGTGCATATCTCGCCAATGAATCAAATCTCAGCCCGTACTCTTGGACACTCATGCTGCCCTGTCGGAGGTTAAGAAACTGGTCCACCCGGCCATCCCTAATCTCTCGAGGAAAATAGTGTTCTATGAAAGCTTCTGCAAAGTTATCCCAAGTGGATAAAGATGCATCTTTTACCCTAGATCTCTCCCATATTTCGTACCAAATTACTGCAACATCACGCAATAGAAATGCTGCTAACTCAACTGACTCAGTCACTGAGGCATGCATGACTCTAAAGATCCCATGAAGATGATCAACAAAGTGTTGAGGGTCCTCTCTGTGATCTGTCCTTGTAAACTGTGGAGGATTCAAGGTAAGAAATTCACGAACTCTCAAACTTCTGAGCCCTTCAGAAGGTCCGGCAACATCTGGCGCAACTGGTTGGTGCTGTGCAGCTACTAACTGTACTAACATAAATACTGCACTCTTGAAATCCTGATCAGTTGGAATAGGAGGAACTAGATGTGGTACTGTTAGTAGAGTCGGGGGTCCTATAGCCCTCGGAGGCTCCTGAAGCGGTGGAGAAGCTATAGGGGTTGAGAAGATGTATCCCACTGGTTCTCACAATCGGCTACCTCCACCCATGGTAACTTTCCAGTACCCTCGCCTGCTGTTGTATCTAACCCCTGGCTAGCTATGGTATGTCTGGTGTCAGCTATCTCTATCTGCATACAAATATAAATTCTAAGCCAGAAACCTCAACCCTTAAGACACTGCTCTATAGCACGAGGTAAGCTAACGAATGATAGTAATTCTAACATGCCCGGTAGCTTCTTGCTTATCGAATGTCGTGCATAACACATTTATAAACAAGACTATACTAGACACTGCCTGCAAACTCCCTAGGATACGACGTTGCACTGATACCAAGTTTTTCACGCCCCAAACTCAAGGCGCAACTGGCTCCTAATGCCAGAACTCAGGCCCAAGCCGACCCTACTTAACCATTTGTTACTAGCTCATGGCAGCCATACACAATCAAGAAAACAAACAAGTATATCTCGGCTTAAAATTAAACCCTCGGCCAGCAAGGCCCCTGTCAATAGATCTATAAAAGAAACAACTAATCCCAAGAGTTCATATAAAGAAATAGCCAACTAGCACAGAACTCCTGATTGGGCTGTCGAGGCCACCATGATCTATATACCGAAACTGATAGCAGGATATATCAATACAATACATCAAACAACTAACAAGCATCAACAAATTAACAAACTAGGCCAGCATAGCCGTAACGTAGTTGTACACCCCACACACTAGTCTGCACGCCTCTAAGAGTAGTAAAGATTGGCGGGACAGGGCCCTAGCCTACCTGTAAAAAATATATAAAACAAAAGCTAACAATCTTCCCAACTCTGGCAACTCCGGAGGAAAGGGGATAGCAACCAGATAGAAGTCAATCCTACTGCTGAGGAGGTCTACTGGGTCGTCTATCGGGTACTGCATACATGAATGCAGCTCCCCCAGGCAATGGGGCGTCAGTACAAAATAATGTACAGAGTATGAAAGGTAATAGACTAAATGAGAAAGTATCATAATATACCAAAAGCAATCAGGTAAGGAAATCAAATTTAGATAAACATGCTAACCCACTACTGAATCTAAAAAAAATACAATGATGATCAAACAACAACCTAACTAAGCCCCCATAAGCTCGGTAGGTACAAACAACATACCACCTACCTAGGCCCCCATAAGCCCAAAAGGTGTCAAATAAATCTACATAACCCTATCAGTAGCCCCGCGTCTTTGTAAGAAGTCACATAGCCCTTTTTGGCAACGATACAGCCCCGTAGGCAGCACATAGCCCTCTTAGGAAATATCATAACTCTGTGGGATGCACGTAGCCCTGTAGGAAACACAAAGCCCTCTTTGGGGTCAAAATAGCCCTATAGGCAACAGATAACACTCTTTGGCATCAATATATCCACGTGGGCAACACATAGCCCTCTTAGGAAATAGCATAGTTCTATTAGAAAACATCATAGCCCCCATAGGCAGTTCATAGCTCAACAGCTAACCACAATAGCCCCAAGGGTGACAACAAACAATTGAATAAGCTAAAGGCGAGCAATTTAGCTATAAACAATATATATATATACATATATATATATATATATATACATATATACATATATATATATAGTTTCCAAGTCATTCATAACTGAGGGTTGTTCTTAACAAATTATGAGTTCCTATAATGAGGGTTTATAACCACTCAATCAACCAACAATTCACAATTACATCTACAAGATCACCAACATTGACTACCCTACTATATCACTCCCAAGCTCTAAGGAAACATGCCGAACGAAGAGAATAACCTTAACATACCTTTTCCTTTATAATTTATGCTGAAAATACCTCTGTCCACAGCACTACAACACTAAAAAAAGGTAAAATCAATCAGTAATTAAGGACAAGAATTACTACGACAATCGATACGTATTCGTATCGTAAATTACTATCCAAGACCTAAGGTATCCATAAACTAATAAAAGATGGTTCCTACCTTTCTTTACACTCCCAAAACACTTAAATAAAATCAAACCATTGAAAAAACCCTACTTCCACAACCTCCACGGATCTACACTGATCAATTCACCATGAAAACTATACCGAAACGACGAGCTCACGAAGTAGGGCAATTTTTTATAAGGAGCCAAGAAGAGATCATGAACACAGAAGGATGATTTGAGGAGAATTTCTCTGATTTTTATGGGTTTCTTACGAGTTTGAATGAACAAAAATGAAGAAGATGATATCTTATAAGCTTTCACTGACCTAGGGGACCCACCTCACGTGCCTGCTTGCGCAGTCTCGCAAAAACACGAATATCTCTATATTCTGAAGTCTATGAACAAATCGTTTGATGCATTGGAAACTAGACTCATAGACATTTGATTTAATTTGTCGTGGGCCCTATAAATCTTTATAAATTGGGATAAAAGTTCTGAGACATTTGACCTAAATTTAAGAGAAATCTTTAAAAAGGAACTTACGATAACTTTCGCCAACTTTTATTTTGCGACTTACCTTACTTCAAAACTTGAGATACATCCCTTGAACACTTAAAATATGACATGCCACATCATTATTAATGTATTACTCACCCTCTTTGTCTTTCCACGAAGGTACGAGTTAATTTAGACGTTTCGAAAAGTCGGGGTGTTACACTTGCACTCCTTGATTTATCTTCGCATTTCACCACACCCCCAACTTAGGCTTTTGGCCTCAGTTGACTATTCAAACTAACCACAACTTCATTAGGATTATGCGTAATGGATAAGCAAGGTTATGTTTTCATCAAGTTTCTTCCAAGAAAAAGGTTAAGGCTCAAAAGGTGCTCAAAAGAAGTTCACACACTCACAAGGTAGGCCACAAAAGAGGTATAATTTCAAATTGTTTCACACATTTTAATGTTGCCTAAGATCATATCAAGAGATTGCATCACTTAGTCAATCGGACCAACGGAGAAAATTCTAGGTGTCATCATACATGGTTCACGATAAGCTCATCACACAAGGCATTGACACTCAAGTCAAACAAGACTCCACACTTTTGCTAATGTGTAATGTTCATCGCAAGAGACTCAATTCAATACTTGGCTAGTCACAATGAGATGCAAAGAGTTCACATATTAGTTATGCAACTTCATTTGGCCTCATCGTTGCCACACATTCATTTTTGTTCGATTATGAACACTATTCAAGTCATCGATATTGATCAAAACAAGAGGTGGCCAAAAATTTTCGAAAGGGTCAAAAGTCATTTATAATTAAAAACACAGAGCCGCAAGCTCAAACCTTCCACAAAAAGCAGTGTACTCAAAAACCCAAATGTATAACCAAAACATCAATATTCACAAAAAGTCACACAAAAGGTGGGCCACACCCCACCACAAATAAAATCATTTTTCCTCAAATGCAAACAAATAATATCAAAAGTGAAATAAAGTAAGACAGAGAGGGAGGTAAAGAGGGGATCCTGTCTACACAGTCGCTCTATCTGTCTAGGCATCAGTGCCCAGTGCATCAGTCTGGTCTTGGGCCTCAGTACCCGGAGTCACCTTAGAAGAAACAACAGCTACACTAGGAGCAGCCAAAAGAGTATCTGCTAAGGAAGAAAGCACAACAACATCTACCATGGCCTCTTCAGTCTCAGTAAGGCCCTCATATGAATCTTCCTCAGCCACCTCGAGCATCTCCTCATCATTCTCTGCCTTAGTCTCAGGGTCAGCTGTCTACTCAACTCTACCCTCATCTCCGGTGGTATCCGGAGGTATCTCTGGCACATATGGGATCTCCACCGTCCCGAAGATCATGAACATATCAGTGGAATTCAGCTAATCCACATCGCTCCGCAACACAGCTATAGCGGCCTTTACGGCTGTCACCTCCTCAGTCCCTTGGCCACGCTCGCACACCTTTATCCTCGTCGCAAGGTATCAATGGCAGCGCTCAATGGTGATATGGCATTAGCCAGGGCAGTCTGAATCATGCCTGGAATGGACGCCTCGAGTCTGGCAGCTCGACGATCAGCAGAATGGGCAAGTTGCCCCATCCGGAGTAATGAAGCCTGAATGAGCGGGGTTCGGGAGATAGGAGCAGCAACAGTCTCGGAGGAAGTGCAGCAACGGAAGAACCTGGAGTATCAGAAGGGACAGTGATAGGGGTACCTGAAGGCCCATGGGCCAGAGTAGGCAATGATGCCTCTGTAGGTAGTGAATCTGCATCCACAACCGGGGATGAATCCACCGGGGTTACCTTCTTCTTCTTTTCAGCCTGGTCCTTTAAATATTTAGTCTCAATTCTCCGGATATCAGTGGAGGATGTGGGAATCACTTCCACATCTTTCTTTGCATCTCTCAAAATTCGAGTCCGTCTGCATAGCTGATGTGAGGCGAAAATACATATTTTAATCATTATATGTCTCACATTTATTATTTATATTTGTCCTTTTTGAGCATTAATTTTATGAATCATTCGAAATGGTATTACTTTATTTGTAGGATTAAATTGGGGGAAAAATGAAGAAGTTTGGAGCTAAAACGAATTAAAGATGGAAGGTTGAAGAAGGAAATCAAACAGGGAGCTTAATAGATTAAATTTAATAAAATAATATATTTGTATATATGGGAAAAAAGCAGCGAAAATTTGCAATTCAAATTTCCTGCCACTGCCACGTGGCAAGTATTGAAGACATCAAAATTTGGAGACTGCGCGTTTCCAGTAACTCGAATTTTTTTTTGGAAAACCCAATTTAATTGGGTTTTGATTTCCTAATTTGTCTTGAACTCAATTATTTTATTTTAGGGCTTCTATATTTATAAATAGGGCATGAAAAGTTATTCTTGAAGGTAGCCAAGAACCAAGATACAATACACAATATAAATTTTCTTCTAGCTTAGGAACTTTGGAAGAGCCGCCGTGGAGGCTGGAGAATTGTGGTTTATTCTTTCTTCTCCTTTATTATTTATTTGTATTCGTGATTAATAAAAGATAGTTTAGCTATTGTTCTTAAATTTTTGTGATTAACACAAGCATATTTCTTTTAATAAATTTTTATTGTGTTTTTGAGGTAATGAGTAGCTAAATTTCATAACTAGGATTGTAGGAACCATGTGCGATTAACAAAGTATGAATAATAACTAAGTAATTTTTGAATATTGTTGATGCATGCATTGGTAATTCTTTCGCTTAGAAGTCTTTTTAACAAGTGTACGCGTTAGAACACGCCTTGCTGCTACTTGCCGGACCAAGGAGGTAGTTAATAAGAAAAGTATTATCAACATAGATTTAGGGTGATACTATCTAATAGTCTAATGTCAATTGGTGCGAGGGTGAAAACTACGTCATACATTGATGTGATGTCTAATATGAGGTAAAGGCAAGGGTTAGTAAATTATACACACGTAGCTGGACCAAGGTGCGGGGTTAAATCCTCTATTTGCCAGAACAAGGACTTAGGGATACATAACTTACTACTTTGCATGTGATACACTAGGATAGGATTACTATTATTAGGATTATCGCGTTATGAGCTTATGGGGAACACATTCCTAGTTATTTCTAATAATCTAATATAAATAAATACTTAGTTCAAACCTATTTTTATTCTTTTTATTTTTGTTTCAATTTAAATCCCCCCATTTTTAAATAACTGCTATCAAGTTAAATATTTTCTATTGACAATATTCTTCCATATTCTATTTGGGATCGACCCCGACTCATAGTTGGGTAAATATATTGCATTCGATCGTTTATATTTCTTTTCAAGAAATATTTTTGGACGTTATCAAGAATGGCGCTACTGCTGGCGAATGTGGCTTAGAAATGGTCTGTAGTATTTATTTTGAGTTGTAGTCCTTTTTTTATTTTTTTTATTTGTTTTAATTTACTTTTCTTTATTATATGTTTTACTCTTCTTGAGATGTCATCTGAAAAAGTATGTAGTGTTAAGTGTTCTTGCAATTCTTGTACTTCTGATATTATGAATTCTTATAAGCTAATTTTTTTCTCAACAAAATAACTTGTGTGGGGACATGGAAGATTTATTAATATTGTGTATAAATCAATAATTAAGTGCATGGTTGAAGATGACTTTGATTGGGGTCTCGATAAATTAAATTTTGAGTTGAGTGAAAAGGTTAAATCGTATGACACACAACAATTTAGTAATAATATGTGTGAGGAAGAAAAAATACTTATAAGTCAACTTGAAGAGCTAAGAGTGGAGGGCGAATTGCTTGATCATACTGTTATTGATGTTGTCACTGTTGAGAAGAGTGCACTAGAGTTATGTAATGAAGTATATAATATTATTTTTAAAAACTCTAGTATGTGTAAACACGAGGGTGTAAAAAATAGTGCATTTAGTAAGTTAGGGCGCATTGGACCTCATTCAGATCATTTTTTCACATTATGTTTAGATGATGAGATATTAATCGAGTCATCTGAGGCTATAGAAGAGTGTAGGGAGGAGGAACAATGTGTCTATATTCTTGAATTTATTGTTCCAACATCGGAGAATTACATTCCTCACTTAGGATCAAAAAAGTGCATAAAGCGATACCTATTGTTTGAGACCTTTATTTTTATACCACCACCCCTTGAGCGTAATAGAAAAATTGATGTGAAATTAGGGGTGCAATTCATATCTTCAAAGTGGAAGAAAAAATAGTAAAATTTGTGGTGTCGTGCCGCGACGTTAAATCAAGCGCTTATTGGGAGGAAACCCAATTCGTAGTGTAACTTCTTATTTTTATTTTTTTAGTGTCACTTTTTTGTTTTGTTTTTGTTTTTGCAGATTTAGGGGAAGTTTGAGTACCCAAATTGAAGCTAAGGAACACGTTTTGAGCTTAAGTGTGGGGTGCGCGCGACTCTTGATGAAAAGAGAGAAAACATGTTGGTAGCTAGGCCATAGAGGGCCTGAGGGAGTATTTCTCAACCTTCTTCTTCTTATCTTTTCTATAAATTGCTTTGGGGACGAAAGCATGATTTTAAGTGTGGGGTGGAGGAATGATTCTTAGTTTTTATTGTTTTATTGAGTTTTTTTAGGATGGATTCCTTGGCTTTTGTTTTCTGTTCTTTTCCTAAGGATAGTCCCTTTGAACGGAGTGTCATTTATTTATTTTTTAGGAATAAATTTTATTTTTAATTTTTTGGAGAGAAAAGAAAAGACCCTTTTTAGTTATGTGATACTTACTATTTGGGCCTAGTTTTAAGTAGTATTTTCTTGTGAATGCTTGATTGCTAATGAAACTGCTAACTTTTTGACATCTAGGTTCATGGTTGTAACTTTGTATATAGCTTATTTTATTTTGTAGTTTGTTATGATCATGTATCTCTTAGAAGTGGAATTAATCCATCTTGATTGATACTTGTGCTATGTGTGGTGAGATTTTGTTTATTCCATGTTTTGCATCTTAGTCTAGAACCTGCCATGCATGTTATTGAAGCGAAATGAAAAGTGTTACTTTGTTTATGAGATGATAATAGGCTTTCTCTGATTTGTCTGGTAAATTTTAGCCTTTTCAGATATTATATCACTAGTTAGCCCTTTTGAGCCTGTAGCATTTTGTTGGTAGCCATATTTTTCCCTGAACTATTTTGTTGAATCCCTAGTTTTTGCACCTTAATTCCTTGAGCATTATAGCATAGACTTATTCTAATTGTTAATTCTGAAGAAAAAGGGATGGTTGAGTGAAAAGGTAATCAATGATAGCTATAAAGCGCTTAAAAAAGCCCTATTTGAAAGAATGTGATGTGAAAAAAAAAGAGATGAACAAAAGAAGTTACCTTGATGGTGGCCCCGGTCCTTCCAAGGACATCGTGCACCTTTAAGCATGTAAAATACATAAGTTGAGGGTGGCTATTATGAAGGAAAACTTTTTAAAAAAAATTATTGAAACATTCTTGAGATGATGAGAATTACTTGTGAAATAATTGTTGAAGAGAGGGCTGAAAATAAAGACAAGAAAATAATGGGTGATGAAGTCTAAAATTGCAAAGTGCTTAAGTGTAAGTCACTATTATATAGTTTTCCTATCCGTCCCCTATCCTACATTACAACCCGTTAAATTCCTATCTGATTCTATTCAAGCATGCTTAATTAGTGAAGATGTACATAATGGGCAAGCATATGGTTCTTTGTGCATACATGTGAATTTTCATTGTTAGTGTGAGAGTGTTCTTTGATGCTAAGTCCTTAATTTATATTCAATCTTTTGATTTGAGTGTGTGAATTATTTCTTCTTGTGAGGGCACTCGCTTCATGATAGATATGTGATTTTATTAACTTTCTTTGATGAGAGTAGGTGAGCAAGCTTAAATTTGATGAGTTCAAAGTCCTTCCTTGAGGTTAGGAGATTAGAGGTTTGTTGTTTATTTGGATGTCTTGCATAATTATTTAGAAGCCTACTTGATATTTTGAAATTGATATATGGTCTAATTGTTTGTATTAACCAAAGTGATGACATTCCTAGTATGTTTATTTTTTTTGGAAGAGCTTTGATGTTTGCTCGAGGATGAACAAAAGTTTAAGTGTGGGGTGTTGACGTGAGGTCAAAATACATATTTTTAATCATTATATGTCTCACATTTATTATTTATATTTGTCCTCTTTTAGCATGAATTTTATAAATTGTGCTAAATGATATTATTTTATTTACAGGATTAAATTGGTGGAAAAATAAAGAAGTTTAAAAATAAAACGAATTAAAGATGGAAGATTAAAGAAGGAAATCAAGCAGACAACTTAATGATTAAATTTAATAAAATAATATATTTGCATATTTGGGGAAGAAGCAGCGAAAATTTGCATTCAAATCTCCTGCCACTGCCACGTGGCAAATATTGAAGACATCAAAATTTAGAGGCGGCGCGTTTCCAGTAACACGAAAAATAAATGGAAAACCCAATTTAATTGGGTTTTGATTTCCTAATTTGTCTTGAACTCAATTATTTTATTTTAGGCTTTCTATATTTATAAATAGAGCATGAAAAGTTATTCTTATGGGTAGACAAGAACCAAAATACAATACACAATTTAAATTTTCTTCTAGCTTAGGAACTTTGAAAGAACCGCCATGGAGGCCGGAGAATTGTGGTTATTCTTTCTTCTCTTTTATTATTAATTTGTATTCGTGATTAATAAAATATAGTTTAGCTATTGTTTTTAAATTTTTATGACTAACCCAAGTTTGATTGTGTTTTTGAGAAAATGAGTAGCTAAATTTCATAACTAGAGTTGTGAGAACCATGATCGATTAACAAAGTATGAATAATAACTAAGTAATTCTTGAATAGTGTTGATGCATGCATTGGTAATTCTTTTGCTTAAAAGTCTTTTTAACGAGTGCACGCGTTAGAACTCGCCTTGTTGCTACTTGCCGGACCAATGAGGTAGTTAATAAGAAAAGTATTATCAACATAGATTTAGGGTGATACTATCTAATAGTCTAATGTCAATTGGTGCAAGGGTGAAAACTAAGTCATACATTGATGTGATGTCTAATATGAGGTAAATGTAAGGGTTAGTAAATTATACGCACGTAGTCGGATCAAAGTACATGGTGAAATTCTCTATTTGCCGGACCAAGGACTTAGAGATACATAACTTACCACTTTGCATGTGATACACTAGGATAGGATTACTATATTAGGATTACCGCGTTATGAGCTTATAGGGAACACATTCCTAGTTATTTCTAATAATCTAATATAAATAAATACTTAGTTCAAAGCTATTTTTATTCTGTTTATTTTTGTTTCAATTTAAATCCCCCCATTTTTAAATAACGACTATCAAGTTAAATATTTCCTATTGACAATATTCTTCCATAATCTCTGTGGGATCGACCTCGGGTCATAGTTGGGTAAATATATTGCATACGATCATTTATATTTCTTTTCAAGAGTACATATGGACGTTATCAATAGCTCGGTGATCAACACCGAGAAGGGAAGAGAGGTATGGTGTTGCTTGACCCTCATGACCATCTCCTATGCTATAATCATCCCCAGATTTAGTCTCGTCCCATCAATGATTGCAGCCTAGGCAGGCTGCCTTGGGCAGGCAAAGAATACTCTTTTTGGGACGGCATGATCGTGCTGCTGATGAAACCAAACCAATACCTCGCTTCTACATTCAAGTCTTTCTTTTCTATTGGAGCTCCTGCCTCCAACCGCTTCAAAGTGCCATCAGATATTAAAGGGGCTAGCCACTTCTTCATGATGTACAACGTCTTTGTCCTGATCATCTGCAGGCAATCATCTTCCAGTCTCGTAGTGCACTCTAGGACATCATTAATGGCAGGAAAATCACATTGCATCCTCTTCCCCAGACAACTACGTAGCCAACCGATTTAAATACTGCTACCTGGTTCTTCCTCTGTGGTATCAAGGTCCCATATGAGGCATAGAACAACCAGAGCCAATTTGGAATATGCAGGCCACGGGGCTTGTTGAAGATCTGGAATTTATGAGCCTTCAGACAACTCATAATCTCTGGGTGGTGTCAATGACCCCATCCGTAGACAGACTCTTCTCCTCAATAATTGTCCTTAGCCCCTCAGTCTTTAAACTGTTCAACAACTTGGGAGGTGGACCGTGTACAAGAGGTGCTAGGACTAAAGCCTGCTCTTGAATAGGAGGAAAAGAAGTGGTGGGTGGAGGAGTCCTGATCCTAGATGGATCATGCATTCTCTTTGAATGTAGCTCTGCCCTCTGTGCTACTACCAACTCATCATCATCAGAAGCTATAGTTTGAGGCTCTTGATGCTCACCCTCACTCTCAGAAGGGGTGAGGTAAGTGTCATAGATGTTGTCACTATCGGAGCTTGCCTCCGGTGACGCATGTGCTTTGCCTTTACCATTGCCTTTCCCACCAGTTGTGGGATGTTTTGTAGCCTTTCCCCTGGATGCAGCTGCATCCTCATTGAGTGCAATCCCTTTTACTTTCCTTCGGGGTGGCATGTTTCTTCCTGCAACTTTAGATCTAGCCATGTTTGCAAAACACCAGGAAAAAGCTAGAACCAATTCAGTTAAATTCACAGAAAAACAGTTGCAGAAAGACTAACCGAACCAGTTGGCGAGTCACTAAATTGCTTTGGCGAGCTAGATCGGGCTCGCCAAGAGGATTGGCTTTAAAGTTATGGCAAGTTGGCGATGGGAAAGGCCTTTCAGCGAATTGCCGACAGATTTCGACGAGCAAGGGTGAACCCGTCGAAAGTTACAGTGCAAAAAGAGTACAGGGGAGCAGACAAAAGGCGATAAAAAAGTCTTTCGGCGAGACGCCAAGTGACTTCGGCGACCTCATGCTTCTTGCCAAAAGTTACAGAGACAAAACAACACATTTAGCTAGAATTTAATGGCGAGATGGGGAACTTCGGTGAACTGCCGAATGGTTCGGTGAGCTCGACCCAGCTTGCCAAACGACCTAACGTGCCTACTTTCAACCCAACTTCTCGAATTCAACCCCGCAACCCAAAAAATAAAATCAAAGCCTGCACAACTCAAATTAAACTAGACCTATAGCACCCATTACCCCGGGATACTCAAACTTCTCCCGGTTTTGCCAAATTTGACCAATTGACGACTTTTGCCCTTAAGAATGATGTCATCTATTCTATCATTGGGAAAAATACGTCGTTTGGCACAAATATAGGCTACTAAGACTTCACCCAACCAAACTAAACAACATGCAAGCACAGCCCCTTAAAATTTAAATTATTTCACCGCACAAGAATACGGGATTTCAACATTCAAAACATTACGGGCAAGATTATCAACATAAAATAGGCATTTAATCATTCTAATTCTATCATAGAGGCTCATCACAAGACAATACATAATATCATTGTAAATGAGTACACATTCAATAAAAATTAACTCGAGGTTCAGAAAACCAACCTTTTATGCCGATCAAACAAGATTGAAATGTTAGGCGGCAAAGTAATCCAAATCCGAGCACCAATCAACAACTCAAATACAGTAATAAAGCAAGAAATATAGAAAATACTAAACGGGTGTGAGTTTGTGAGGATTAGAAAGTGAGGGAAAGTGGAAGAATTTGAAACTTTCAAACCTTTAGCCTTAAAATCGTCCAGTTCTCGCCCAGTCGGCGACGTTAGTCGTGGTCGCTGATCCACTCACCGAGTGGATTCTTACCTTGCTGAGTTTTACAGGACCTCTTGTTAAACTGTGGGGTTCAAACCGCGGACTAGATCGATTTCGCCTACCTGGTTGACGATTTGCCAACAATATCATGGCCTCGCCATGTTTTGCAGACTCTAGTGTAAAACTTTCTTTAGTCCAACGGCGGTTTGGGTTGCGGTCACCAACCTCTTCGGCGATGCGCCGACTGGAGCTTTTGCTCGCCAACCTGCACTTTACAATAACTTTCCCACTTCAACGTACACAAACAACACACCATTATTTCTTAAAGGAAAAATAGAGCGATAAGGGGTCTTGGGTTGCCTCCCAAGAAGCACCTTAGTTAACGTCATGGCATGACCCAAGTCAAATCTCAAACAACATTTTTGGGGTCAGCCATAGTATCACTAGGTGATCCCTCTTTATGCTAGAGGTAGAGACACGACAACACTTGGTTTATCTGGGCATCTTGTAGCTGAATGATCATGAAATGGGAGGTTGTCGTCTGAGTAAGCTTTAAAACATTCTATTTTATCTCATTCAACACTTTATCCTGTTCTTCGATTTTGTGTAGAATAAGTGAGACGACCTCTTCATTTTGTCCACCCTCTTGCTGCTTCATCTTTTGACACTGGTGAGGGGGAAGGTACTTGTCCTTCCTTTTGGACCTTGCTTCCAACTCCATGACCTTCTTGGACCAAAAATCCACTTGAGTCTACAATGCGGCGCACTCTTGGTCTTTCTTTGTTTCTTTGTTAGCTTTAATCATGCCATCAAGTTGTTG
Organism: Solanum stenotomum; assembly: GCF_019186545.1. Classification (NCBI taxonomy): domain Eukaryota; kingdom Viridiplantae; phylum Streptophyta; class Magnoliopsida; order Solanales; family Solanaceae; genus Solanum; species Solanum stenotomum. The sequence continues at coordinate 16,646,006 of NC_064291.1, read as the reverse complement.
GGCTACGACTTCATAAGGCTGTTGTATTAAACAACCTGCAAAAAGTTGATCAATAACACTTCTATTTTCGGGACCAAGACCTCTATAGAAGCATTCTAGTAGCAATCTATATGGCATTCCATGAGATGGGCATTGTTGCAGTAAAGCCTTAAATCTCGACCACATCTTATGGATAGTCTCATCCTCCAACTGCTTGAACGTTAGGAGGTTATCCCTAAGATTCAATAATCGCAAAAGAGGGTGGTCCATTTGGTCACTATTCACACTCATTTTTCCTGTTTTAATACAAACAAGCAAAACAAAACTAAAAATTAAGTAAGTTTCACTACAACTAACAAGAATGAAATTCAACTTAACTAAACATTTCCAAGTAACACCATTCCCCGGCAACGACGCCATTTTGATTTCACGTATCAGGACACTACTTCCAGTTCAAGTGCCAACGATCGTGAGTAGTAATATAACCCAACTAGTGAGTTGGGGTCGAGTCCCAATAGAGTGGTTCGTACTCAAGAATCAATAGAAAAACATAAATACGCTCAAGTCAATCTTCACTAAAAATATTTATGAAAAAAAGCATGATTCAAGTTTGGGGTGACACAAGTGTCAAATATCAAAAAGGGGGGGGGGTGTAGTCAACAAGCAACTAAAAACAACAAATAATATGAAAATATGAATATGGAGATGCGATTCTTGGGATGTGATAGGATTATGGGCTAAGGTAAACAACCGTTGTTGCAATTAATAGTAAATCGATGTAAATCAGCGAATTCGCTAGACTTTAGTAGGGGTAAACTTTCTCTCGAACAATTTACCCTAAATTGAATTGGTTTCTCTTGAACACCAATAAGCCGCAACGAAGCACAACCTTCACTTTAGTCCATTCACTCTGTCAAGATGAATGTTTGGAAAAGGGTTTATGATTCATTCTCTCTAGCTGAATCCATGACAACCCAATACCCACAGACCATCGATTCAACAATTTTGGTTTTAAAACCTCTCTCTCGAGCAAGCCAAAAACATGAAGTTAGGATTGTATTTGCAACTACAACCCATTAAATTCAACCATAACTACAGAACTAAATCACTTTTAAATAGCGAATAGACTATCAATTAACAATACCCAACAGTTAATTCAACCCATAATCACATCCCAAGAATTGAGGTTTTAACCAGACATAGTAAAATGATAGAAATCGATACCAAAATGTATTTCCATCAACTGTGTATGATTAATATTGTCTTTACAAACGTCTAAGATGAATAATCTTCAATACCCACTTCCAATTTCTTAGAAATAGAAATCTTCAAAGCTAAGGAAAAATGTCTCTCAAACTCAGTTCTCAGTTCTAAACTTCAAAAACTGAATAATAATATGATTCCTCACAACATCTGATACTAAGCTAAAAATCTAAACAAGTATTTATAGTTGTCAAAAAGTGTGCTGCGGAGGACCATTCAGCGCAGTTAATTGGGATCGCCAATCCACTCGGCAATCCGCCCTTTGTATCACTTTTTTTCTTTTGCCTTCAGCATCCTTGAGGTCCTATAACTTTGGGCGATATGGCACTGCATCACGGAATTATTCGACGACTCGTCGACTGCTCGTTTCTATTGCCGACTTGATTTTCTCCTTCAGGGCTTAGCAGGAACATTAGCGAGACGAAGGCCATTTGGTGACTGGCCTAATGGTGTAGGCAATCCTCAAGCATTCCTTTGTTCGTTCATTCAGTTGCCTTGTTCCTTTTTGCTCAATAGTGTCCATGCTTTGTCCCTAAGTTCAAATACATGAAATTCAAGGATTTATATCAGTTATTGAGACAAAATATGTATTCGAGGACACTAAATCTATTAAAATTAAGCCTTAAATGAGTCCAAATCCTGGACTCATCACTATCATACTTAGTACTTAATTGTGTTAACCCATTTTTCTTCATGTTTTACTACAAGTGTAGGTTTTGGCAAGTGTGTTGCTTTCTCTTGATCAAGGACTTGGATTTGAGATTCTCCAAGACTTAGGGGTATGTCCTCATAGATTGAGGACAAGTACATGATGTTTCCATTTCTTTCATGTAAAAGACAATTGTTTGACTTTCTGATTGTAAAGGGTCGTGTCCCTACTTATGTTTTGGATGTTGTTTTTAGATGGCCATGTGAGACAATAGACTTTCGCTGTGTTTTCTTCAAGATTTCTAAATGAGTATTTTGATTGTGTGGTTTTGAATAATGTTTTAATTCCATACCATTTTTCTATTATCAAATACAATGAAATGCTATAAGGCTTGTACAAGACCCTTCGGGGTTAAGTACGCCGTTTCACTTCCGGGGTATAGGCTCGGGTCGTGACAAATATGGTATCAGAGCACAAGATTTTGGAAATGGTTTTTAGGATTAATGTCTCACAAGCCACGTCCAGTAGAGTCTTGTTCATTGATGTGAGTCGCAACACAACTATAAGTGAGAGGCTATAGGACGTTAGGAAGCTACCCTTCTTTCATATTCCTGAAGTCGTGCCTTAGAGTTTAGCTCTATAAGTGTCATTTTCCTAAACCCTCTCTTGTGTTTATAGAATATAAATTCAAGAAGGACTACCGCAAGTAGAGTGGAAGAGGAGATTGTGAACAAGAGAGTTCCTCCCCGAGATCTCCAAAGTCCTCAAGGTGACCAAGTTCCTCTAGGCAATCAAAGAAATAAAGTTCCGATGGATCCCCTAGTTATGACCAATGAGAAAGTTAGGTCGGCTCTTTTGATGATGGCTCAAGCCATAACAACTCAAGCTCAAGCCAATATGGCTTAACCAAATAGGGGTGTTGAGGCTAATGTGAACCCCAATGTGAGTAATATGACTTCTAGATTGAGAAACTTCATAAGGATGAATCCTCCGGAGTTTCTAGGATCTAAGGTGGGAGAGGATCCCCAAGAGTTTTTGGATGAGGTGTATAAGATAGTCAATGTTATGGGAGTTACTTCTATTGAGAAAGCGGAACTTGCCGCCTATAAATCGAAGGATGTGGCCCAAATTTGGCTCACTCAATGGAAGGCAAATAGGCCGGTTGGAGCGGGTCCCACAGAATGCGAGTTGTTTAAGAAAGCATTCCTTGGTAGGTACTTTCCCCGTGAGAAAAGGGAGGTTAAGGTAGAAGAGTTTATCAACCTTAGGCAAGGTAACATGAATGTTCAAGAGTACTCCTTGAAATTTACCCAATTGTCTAAGTATGCTCCATCTTTGGTGTCTAACCCTAGAGCTGAGATGAGTAAGGTTGTTACGGGGATATTCGACCTGGTTGAGGAAGAGTGTCGTACGGCGATGATCCATGATGATATGAATATTTCTAGACTCATGGTGTATGCTCAATTTATTGAGGAGTCCAAACTTTGAGGAATAATAGAGAGTTGAAGAGGTCTAGGCCCGATGAGCAAGGTCAACCTAGGTTCAAGAAGAGAGCTCCAAACCAAGATTCTTCAAGAATTCCTAAGGTTAACAAAGAGAGAGGTAGTGGACCTCTATTTGCTAAAACCTACTTGCCACAATTGTGGGAAGAAACATCATGGGAAATGCTTAGCGGGTACTAGTGGGTGCTATGGTTGTGGAAAGAATGATCACCAAGTGAAAGATTGTCCTACTCTTACGGCTAGAGGAAGGGAGGTCAAACAAGCTTCACTTAGTGGCCCGGATCTTGATGCTCCAAAGAGGAACCGTTTCTATGTTTTTCAAGCTAACAAGGACAAACTAGCTAATCCAGATGAAGGTACCAGTAAGTGATAGTTCCTTAGAGATTGTGAATGTTATATTGAGGTTCCTATGTTGTGTTCATGTTAGCCTTAGTTGGGTTTTCTCCTAAGTGGGGGATAGTATGTTGAATAGTAAGTTTGTTGAGAGTTTTGATATCCTTATTTCTTTCCTTATATTCTTATTCAAGCTTGAGACCAAGAATTCCTTATAGCTTGTTTCATGTTTTGGAGTCATGTGTGTATATATGTTTCCATGGTCTCCTTATGTTATGCATGTTCTTAATGAGTTAATGTTTAAATGAAAAAATGAGTTTATATGAATTGTGTTCCTCTTGTTGATATGCATTTAGTATGAGTTGTCTACATGCTTCATGAGGTGAAATGTTGAACATGCCTAAATGTGCTTTTATGAAGAATAGCATAATGTACCTAATTATGTTTTGATGAGCATGATGAGAGTTGGAGAAGGTAATTCCTCCAATGAAATGAGAAATGTTGAAGTTATGATGCATAATGAGTTTGTAGATGTAGTTCCTACTTTCTTGTGTTGCATTGGGCTTATTTATGTGGAGTCGATGTTTCCTCCTAGTTTTGTGTATTGTTTATGATGTTGCATGCATGATGGACTGCTAGTCTTGAGCTCTAATCCCTTAATGTGTTTAAAGTGTTATTCGAAGACGAATGTTCCTAAGTGGGGGATAATGTAACGACCCGTAAAACAAATAAGTGAAACTAGAGCCTAACATGTGTGTCTTTGAGTTGATGTGAGGTTTGAAGGTGTATAATGTTGTCCCGAGTTATGGTTGAGGGGTTGAGGGGTTAAACGTCAAGGTACGACTACCCAAGGACCACCCTAGGGGTCCTTGAGGAGGACCCTTAGCCTAATCCCAATGCTGCCCCAAATAGAGGAAAGTTGCCAAAACTTGGTGACCTATGGAAGAGGACCATTCCCCGTAGGTCCATCCACGGCCCGTGGATGGCCTCCGTAGATCATGGCCCCCAAAACCAATCCACAGCCCCAAACCACGCTTGAGCAAGACGGGGCGTGACCCAGACCACGGTCCGTTGTTTGGTGTCGTGAGTCCCCTCCTGTGTTGCTGGTTTGGTTAGGCCAAGGTGAGGGTCTTTTGGTAAAATCATTTTAAGTTGAGTTAAGTTGGGGGATGGTTATTTTAGGTTAATTTAAGTATTTTAAGAGTATTAAAAGTATTAAACTCTATTTTTCAACTCATTCAAAATCACAAAATAGAACCCACTTCTCTTCTCAAAAGTTCTCTCTCTAGAAACCTCCATTGGAGGTGAAGACTTTAAGCTTCCAAGGTCAAATCTTCAACTTTTTCAAGAGATTTTCTTGGGATTCTTCCATAAAAGGTATGGTGGTCTTCATCCTTGACTTAGTTTCTTTCAAGGAACCAATCTCAAAAGTGATTTCAAGTCTTCAATGGTTTCTCTAAAACCCTAGTTTTCAATCTATGCATGAGTTCGATTCTAAATGATTTCCAAAGGCTTTATTGCATTTATTTATGAATGAATTGTGGATTTAAATATGAATTAAGTTGATTTTGTCCTAGAACCTATGTTTTCCCCCAAATTCCTAAGTTGTGATTTGTGATTGGGATTTGATTGATTATGAAGTATGTGGGTTGTTTATGTGTGTATGTATATAGAATGTTGGAATTATGTTATGGATCTTGCCAAATTTTATTGATCTAAGATGTGTGGGTGAATGTGATCCATGACCCTTGAAGGGCAAGTTATGATCAAATTACATATTGAAGTAGAATTGTTCTGGATCTATTGATCCACTTGAAAGGTGGATGTGTTTACTTACTATGTATATTGTGGTATTGAATTGATGGATATCTTCCTTGTACCTCTATATATGAAGGATCTATGTATGATCATGATGTAAAGTATATGTGTGATTTCAATGAATGTATAATGATCATGTTTAGAATGTAATAGTGTTGTGATTGAAAGCGTATTCTCAATTAACACTCATGAATGATGATGATGGAATGTGATTGGTTTTCTTCTATGAATTGTATATCTTGAATTGGTAGGCCTATGCATCCTTTTCTTGTATAAATGGAAGTAATGTGATTTTGATATCTTTAATTGGTAGGCTTAGTCATCCTTTCTTGTATAATGAATGTAGCTAGACTTCTTGAATTGGTAGACCTAATGTTGGTAGCCTTTCATGAATGAATGATAAAGTATTCTAGGCTAAACCTTGGATCGGTAGACCTAATATTGAAGGCCCTTCATGAGGAGTCTAGGAACTAATGTAATGATAAAACCTTGAAGCGGTAGACCTAATGTTGGTTGTCTTTTCATGTGTGAAATGATGAACCTTGTATCAGTAAACCTAATATTGGTGGCCCTTCTTGGAAAGTCAATGAGCTATCCGTAATATACCTTGAATCGATAGACCTAATGGTGGTAGCCCTTTCTTGTGTAATGTACCTTGAGTCGGTAGCCTAATGTTGGTGGCCCTCTCAAGTACAACAATGTAATGTGAATGAATTACTCTATGGGAATGGAGGCTAAGCACCGAGTGGATATGGTTAGATGGTGACTCTCCCAATGTTAGGTTAGAGTCCAATGAACATCTTTATTATCCCATAACTATGTACCCACATAGGTAAAACACACTTAGTTCTACCTTAGGCAAGTGGAACACCTTCCTTCGGTGTAGGGTTATATGACACCGGATTCCATGATTTAGCTCTCATGGTCTATGTCGGTTAATTCCTATTCCCATCATGTGAGATGTGCATTATGGTTTCTTGATGAGTTCTATGAAGTGTTGGTAGTAGTATGGGATGCTATCCATGCATTTCATGAGTAGGCTTTGAGAGGGTCATAGTGAGTTCTCTAAGATCTTAATAACTAATGAATGAAAGTACTCTTAATGAAGCTAATGAAGAATGTTGACTTAAATGTCTAAATGTAATGAGGCATGCTATACTTGGATTGTATTATGAGTTACTTCCTTGCTATGACTTAATGAGTATGAATGTGCCTTGCCTATGGTGACTTCAAAGGAGTACTTACTGTGAATAGTAGTATGGGATGCTACTTGCACATTGCACAAGTATGACTTAGGGTTGTCTTAAGTGATGGTCCTTATGTGATGATATGCCTTATGAAAGGTTTATGCCTCTTATGTATGAGTATTGTGTGAAGATGGAAAGGTTGAATGGTAAGTTCACTTTTGGTGACCTTAAGGTGGTACTTTAGTGTGGATGGTGGTATGGGATGCTATCCATACATTGCACAAAGTATAGCTTGAGGGTTACTTGAGGTGAAGGCTAAATGTGAAGGTAAAGGGATACATGTTGATTATGTTGTAATATGGTTAAATGACTTGTATGTTGGTTATGTTTTAATATTATGCCTTTTATACTATGTTCATGAAGTTTTATCAAAATGGCATAAAAACATGATCTCAAACAAAATGTCTGTTTTAAGCATGTTTTGCATGGCTATCATACTTAGTACTTAATTGTGCTAACCCATTCTTCTTCATGTTTTACTACAAGTGTAGGTTCCGGCAAGTGAGTTGCTTTCTCTTGATCAAGGACTTGGATTTGAGATTCTCCAAGACTTAGGGGTATGTCCTCATAGATCGAGGACAAGTAGGTGATGTTTCCATTTCTTTCATGTAAAAGACTATTGTTAGACTTTTCGATTGTAAAAGGTCGTGTCCCTACTTATGTTTCAGATGTTGTTTTTAGATGGCCATGCGAGACAATAGATTTCCGCGGTGTTTTCTTCAAGAGTTTTAAATGAGTATTTTGATTGTATGGTTTTAAATAAAGTTTTAATTCCGTTCCATTTTTCTATTATCAAATGCAATGATATGCTATGAGGCTTGTACGAGACGCTTCGGGGCCAAGTACGCCGTGTCGCTTCCGGGGTATAGGCTCGGGTCGTGACTGTGATAATTTTAGGAAAACATTACTAAATTACGAAATAACATTGAATTTAAATTACATAATAACGATTTTGAATCTATGGATAAAATAGTTCCATTTAAAGTGAAAATTAGATACTTACTATGATAAATGTGAATTAATTTGAGTTTATTCTCTTTGTATTTTTTCCATATTTTCTAAGATTTTTTTTTTCAAATTTAGTTGTATTTATATAATTCAAAAGGAAAATGGATTGACACTTGACTCTCAATGGTTAGAGAAAGAATAAAATATCTTATTGATTTCAAATATTTTTCTCAATTCAATGATATAGCTTACAAGAAAAATTCATTGTATTTAAAAACTTAAGGATACGAAAGTTTATTAAAAAAAGATCTTCTCTTAAGAAATTTGAGTTGGAATAGAGTTCTTACTTCTAACGTCTTTTCTTCCTACAACAATATAATGTTAAACTCTCTTCTCTTTCTTTTTATTATTCATCGTTAGCTTCATTGATAATTTTATTTATCGCACTCTTCATTTTTTAGAAAATATTTTGTTTTAATATTTTTTTATATGAATATGAATGATGATCATAATATATGCTACTGTTTCTGCAACTATGTACATGCATGAATTGAAATAAGTATTTTTTTTAGAGATTAACCCACTGAAGTGGACAAGAAAAGTAAATCGTCAATTCAAAAATGAACTGATGGTGTACTTTTCTTATCCACTGTCAGCGGATATAAGTTAATCTCATTTCTATCCTATTTTTTTTTTTTATAAAAATAAATACATTCCATTACATAGGTGAAAAATGAAAAGACACCTTTCATTTAGAAGTTTAATTTAGTCAAACATTTTAGCTTTTAAATTCTCACTTTTGTTATAATAAAAAAGAGCACTTTGCAATGCGATTAAGTTAAGTGACAAGTTATTTAAAAGTCACATGGTAATTTTAGACAATATTATTAGGTTAAGTAATAACATTGAATTTGAATTCCAAAATAATAATTTTGAATCTATGGATAAAATATTTGAATCTAATTTTTGAATAAATTTCTTTCGAAAAATAAGGTTTTCAACTAGATTTGTGGAATTGGGACACATATTTTGATGGATGTGAATTGATTTGAATTTAAACTTTCGTGATTTTAGGAATTTTGAAAGGAATTTTTTTTAGGTATTTTGATAATTCAAGAAAGGATCAAATGAGTTGACTCTCAATTGTCAGACAATATATATATCTATTTAAACATATAACTTATAAGAAAAATATGTATTGTATTTACGGAAAAGGGTCAAAATTACCGTTCAACTATTTGAAATATATCAAATATACCCTTTAACTAATTTTGGACCCAAAACTACCCCTCCCATCTAACTATTGGATCCCTTCTACCCCTTTTAATGGACTAAATGTGGCATCCAACCTGTAAATAATAACACCACATGGATGTCCACCTAAGCACAATAATGTGACTAATCCACCCATCCATTAAAAGTAGGTACCGCAAATATGTTAGCAAACATGGAGCGTGGATTGGTAATAATTTCAATTTTAAATATTTAGTTCATGGGGTAATAGGACCCCCGTAAAGTATAACTGTGTAGTTGAAAATTCGGTAATAAGTTGGGGCCTCATCTGGTCATTTTCTCTCTCAACAACTGCAAAGAAGAAAAACAATTTCTTGTTAAGATTACCGTTTGCCCGTATTTTTGCTATTTATTTATTCATCCTAAATAGAAATTGAGCCTTTAAAAGCCTCTTTGATCCTTCAGTTATTAGAAAATTCTAATTTTGGTTCTTGATATATGACTTAACACATTTAATTTTCAACCAATTAAAAGTATCTTTTGATTACTTAAGGGATAAGACACAAGTACCCCCTAGAATATGATCGAAATCTCAAAGCGACACCTAAACTTAAATGGGGTCATATTACCTCCTTGAACTCATTTTTTCTTACTTTTGTGCTCCGTTTGTGCTCCTTTTGTGCTGATGTGTCACCTTCAACCACCCAAGTTGGTTGTATTAGTACACACTCACCTGCCACGTGTGTAAATTTTTATTTTTATTTTTAAAAAAAAATTAATTTCTTTTTTAAAAAATATTCTTATTTTCTTTATCTTGTATTTAAATTAAGTTAATACACATTCTTTGTACCATGTATCAAAACTTTATTTTAACCTTCATTCATTGTTTTTTCTCTTTTATTTTTTTATTAATTTTATTTTCTCTGTCTTTCGTTTTGATTTTATTTGAAATTTAATTCCAAATATTTTGTATTTAAAATAAGTGATTTTTTAACGGATATCAAAATAAATGAAGAAAATCAAACAAAACATAAAAAAAAAATGTTAAAATTAAAGGTCACTTTTAAATTATTTTTTTAAAAATACACAATTTTGTTAAAAAATTATTAAAAGTGAAAAGAGAATAAATGAATCAAAAAATTTTAAAGTGAGAAAGAAATTAAAATAAATATTTGACAAAGAAAGAAATAATAATAATTAAAATATATAAAATTTTTGATATCAATAAATGTATACTAACTAATTATAAAATTATTAATTAAAAAATGACATGTGTTCAATTTGTGCACTCATCACTTGCCTTCAAGAAAGTGTGCACACTCTTTATGCTATGTCAGTGTTTGTTGTGTATTTATTATATTTAAATATAGTTTGGGGGGGGGGGGTAATAGGACCCTAATTGAGTAAATAATAAAAAACGAAAAACAACAGAATGGATAAAAAGAAGTGAAAACATTACACAAAAATTAGAAAATATAAAAGAAGAAGACCCTAAAATAGAATTAATTATATTCTCTATAGATAAAGTAAAAATGATTCAAGATAAGTTAGAATTATTATATAGTGAGGATCCGTTTAAATAATTATTTGCTAACTCTTGTATAATTGTTGATATACCAATTATCCTTTTGTTGACATAAAAACTTGGTATCTCTATTTTGTTATTTATAAATTATGTTGTTTATATTCTAAGTTATTTATTTGTATTTCTAGATATAAAATAGTTTTTCTTTGTGCTACTATAGATTTGTGACAAATTCCTGCGAATATATTATTGTTAAGTCTATTTTGCCTATGTTCTAATTCTTGTCGTTTTTCTATAATTATTTCATTAAGTTTTTGTCTACATTTGTTATTCTTGTTATTCATTGTATTTTTAAATATTGAATATATTTATATTCTATTTTAGATATATTATTTATTAATTGATCTAATTTTTCATTATCAGTCTTTGTGATATTAAGTTGTTTATATTCTGGATATAATTTATTTAATTTTCTTCTTATTTTTCTTAATTTTCTACTCGTATGTTTCTTACCATGTTTCTTATTATCCATAGCTCTGATACCATTTTTCGGTGCGGAATTGGTAACTGAGGAATTCATAGAAGTGATAGGACGAGAAGAAAATTCATTTCTTATAGCTATTTCGTATTTATATAATATTTCCATGGTTGTAGTGACTATTCCACCATCAAATTTTTTATTATTTCTTAAAGTTGTTAAGCTTTCATTTGTTAAATTTTGTAGCCATAATTTTACTCTTCCTATAAGTGTTATTTCTATGTATCCTGGTGCCTCTGCTATTACTATTTTGTTATCTATTAATTGTTACCATTTTTCGGTGCGGAATTGGTAACTGAGGAATTCATAGAAGTGGTAGTGTGGTAGATGGTAGTGTGGTATGTGAGTAACTTATTTTTAAGATTTTATTATAATATCTTTTTACTAAGTGTCTCAATCTTGATATCTCTTTAATATTATTTTTTGGTAGTGCTAAATTCATAGTAATATGTAATAATATTTATTGTAATATTCTTCCGATAGTTGTTTTAATCTGAATATTTCTTTAATGTTATTTATGATATATTCTAGATATAACATATCTTCGGTTCTTTGGTACATATATAAATTTTCCTCCATTAATTGTTCTAGTAGTTTTATATCTTTCATAGATTTTATCCAATAATGTAAATATTTGTAGTTCATTTTAATCTGAATTTATTTCTAAATCATACCATTCTATTCTTTCGAAGTCTAAATCATGTAGGTCTATTTCATACCATTCTTGATTTAATATATCTTCTGATTCATAATCATTAAATATTTTTTTCCATATTATTCTTCTTAATTCGATTATTTCTATAATTTTAAGTATATATAAGATTAAAGTTTCGTAGTTTTTTATCATTTCATCATGCATGTATGTAGTCATGTTCTTTATTATGCGAGATTTTTCAATTATTCCTTCCTATCATATTCATAATCGATTAAATTCATATTAGATTATTATGAACTAGATTATTTGTTTATCATGTTTTCCTGTCACTACTAGCATTGTACTTTAGCGGATACTTCCTTCTTATCAACGCCTCAACTTTGTTTACTCCCCTAAACGGCTTCCTCGCCTACCGGTTTCAACATTAGGATGGCATAGTATAGAAGTTTTCTCCCTGTTTCCAGTGTGCTAATAAACTAGAAATCATGATTCAAATAATTCTAATACATAATAACTAACATAAATTTATTCAATCATATATATGATATTCAGGAATATATGAAATTAGTTCCGCATATTTTTTGAACAATATACCTTTGCTTCTTGCTTAGCCATGCTATCTGAAATATCTGATTGGATTTCAGATTTTTGCTCCATTTATCTAAATACTAAATTTTTAGTTGAGAGAGTTTTTTGAAAGAAAGTTTTAAGTTAGGCAATGCCTGCCTTTATATTTACATATCCCTCCACTTATATAGAAAGGAATTCTTACGTACTACTTACAATTTACACCTACCATTCCTACTACTTACACTTACCCATATAATTGTTACACTTGTCCATTCTTGCCCATACTTGCCCATACTACTTTATTACATTTGTCCATCCTACTTTTAATATGCACATGCACACACTACCCACTTTATTGACTATTTTACATTACATTCAATAATAAGACTAGTATATTTACAAGTGTCTTCTCTTATCTCCTTCCATCCGTATCTTCTTTTCTTGTCTTTGACTACTTGTCATACTTTACATGCTATATTTATGACATACTACTATTACTATTATGACTTTTTTACATTTTTACGTACTAACTTTTTCTTTCTTATCTTTTTGACTTGTCTTCTTCTTCTTATCTCCTTCCGTCTTTATCTTATTCCAGCTGGACATCGGGAATCACGTTATCTTCTCCATTGCATTTTGAACATATGTGGTCAGGGTATTTGTGACCAATTAGCTTGCAATACCTGGTTAATAATTCTGCCGAAATAAATCCTTCTTTTAGTGCTCGTGTTGTAGGTCGTTCTTCTGGCTTAAGTAATGATAAAATCCATCTCTGGACTTCATCCATATCTGCTTTCCTTAGCTCCCTTGAATTTGAATAGATCATTAACTGATCTCTTGCATAGTAGCTCCATATTGCGTTTCCGTTTAAATAATTATTTGCTAGTTCTTGTATAATAGTTGATATACCAATTATTCTCTTATTGGCATAAAAATTGGGTATCTCTGTTTTTTGTATCTCTGGTTGTTGTCCGATATCTTCTGGTATTATCATATCTTTTGTTAGTCCTATCTTTACTACTTGTATCGGAGGTTTTATTTCCTCGTGTAATATCTCTGCTGTTGCCGTATAAAACTTTACATAGAATAGATTTCCCTTAGTAACTCTCTTATAAGTAATAAATGCTCTATGTAGTTCTGGTATTCCGCTTAGTTCTTCTCCGTCATATGTATATACAGTATTTAGCAATCCATAGTTATAACATGTCCTTACTAAGTTGGCGTTAGTTTTTGGTTGTGCAATTAGTTTATTATAACCTTGTAATTTTTGGGTTAAATAATCTTGGTTGGGTTCTTGGGTTGTAGTAGATCTTGGGTTAAGATTTAAAAATGTTTGGATTTTGTATATATTTTCTATATAGGTTCGTGTAATATGGTTGTATGTCCTTTTGTCATGGTGTAAGCTATCCGCATATGTAGAAGTTTGTGGTTCTATAGTTAATATGTTTTTTGGTGTTAGCCTTGGAGTAAATGGTTTTTCGAATAGCTGGTTTAAGTTTGAATTCTTTTGTTTTTCACTAACTCGTTTACTTGTACCTGCAGCTGTATTTAAACAAATGTTATGGGTTTTAAGGAGTTTCCCATCGTCTCCTTTTAGCTCTAGATTTTTTCCGTCTTCCGATCGACGTAGCTCCGCATTTTTATAGTCATGCTGCTGACTAGCTTTAGACTTCAGATTATCTTCATTAGTCTTTAGCTTTTGTATCTCGTTGTCCATACTATCCACTTTTATACAAAGTGTAGTTATGGCTTTGAGTATCTCTTCCATTGTATTTTCGTTCTCAGTCTGAGTAGCTTTGTCTTGATAAGTAATCTGCAATAACATTCTTATCAGTTTTTATTACTTCAATTGTAAATGTAAAATTTAATATATTTAATACCAATCTCCTTATTTCTTTTGTTGTTACCGAATCTTGTATTTTTCTTGTTAGCCACCATTTTACTTGTGTATTATCTGTTCTTATAATAAATTTGTTATATACAATATATGGTTCAAATGATAATAAACACTTATATACTGAATATAATTCTTTTCTATTTATTTCCCATTTTATTTCTGTATTATTAAACGTTCCTGAATAATACCTGCAATGATGTTCTATCGTAGTGTCATCATACCTGTATTTTAATATTCCTCCATAACTTTTTTCACTCGCATCTGATTCTATTATATAAGTAAATTTTTTGTTTTCATCTGGAAAGTATAGTTTAGGTAAGTTTTTACATAATAATTTTACCTTTTGTATTTGTATTTGGTCTTTTTTATCAAACTGATATTCTATATCTTTCTTTAATTTTTGTTGTAATGGTTTTAAATTCTCTGCTAATTTTGGTATGTATTCTCTTACTTGATTTACTAGTCCTAAGAATGATTGTAATTTCTTTTTTGTGTCTAGTTGTTCATTTGAGTTAATTATTTTTTGTACTATATGTGTTTGCATTTTTATTCCGTTTTTATCAATTTGTATTCCTAAGAATTCTATTTGATTTTTCATTATATCAGCTTTCTTTTTACTTAGACTTATACCTGAATATTCTATGATGTGTATAAATTTTTCTAATAATCTTATATGTTCATCTTGTGTCTTAGAATATAATAATATATCATCGATGTACACTACACAATTTTCTATTTGTTTAAAGTAATTGTCCATAAAGTGTTGATATCTACCTGGTGCGTTTTTATATCCAAATGGTAATACATTCCATTCATAAAATCCTTGTGGTACAGTGAATGCTGTTAGTTTTTTAGATTCTTCTTCTAGTTTTAAGTGGTAAAATCCTGATTTACAATCAAATTTGCTAAAATAATTATATCCTTGTATTTGTCTTATCTTTAGTATTTTATTTGGTATCGGATAATTATATGTTTTAGTTTTTGCATTTAAATTTCTATAATCAATAACCATTCTACTTTTTCCTCTTTTTTGTTCACTATGTTTATTTACGATAAATGCCGGGCTTGTATGCTTACTATTGCTTTCTTGTATATATCCTTTTTCTAGTAATTCATCTATATGTATCTTAAATTCGGTTAAATCATTAAAATTATACTTTAATGGTTTTTGGGTTATTATACTGTTATTATCAATTAGCTCAATTTTTACTTTTGTTTTATGTTTTTCCCATCCTTGTAAAGGATCCTCACTATATAATAATTCTAACTTATCTTGAATTATTTTTACTTTATCTATAGAGAATATAATTAATTCTATTTTAGGGTCTTCTTCTTTTATATTTTCTAATTTTTGTGTAATTTTTTCACTTCCTTTTATCCATTCTGTTGTTTTTCGTTTTTTATTATTTACTCTTTTTGCTCCTATTTTTTGTTTACACGGTGTCGTGAACCACCAGTGTGTTTTTGTTATTATATGTGGGTATAATTTTTCTAAAAATGGCATTCCTAATAGCATATCTTTTGTAGTTAATTCAAAGTTATATATTTCTTCTATAGTTAATATCTTATCCCATATTTGTACTTTTATATTTTTTGCCTTATATGTGATCATGCTTCCTTCATTATTAAATCCTGTTACTACTATAGGTGTTTTTAATTTTTCCCACTTATCTTCTGGTAAACAATTATATTTACATATATTAGCTTCTGCTCCCGTATCTATCATTGGTGTATAATATCGGTTGTAATATCCTTCTATTATTATCTTCGCAAGTATATATATTTTCATATTTTTATCATACTAAAGTCCTTTTTATTATTACCCTTTTATTTTCATAATTTATTGTTAATTGTTTGTCTTCTAGATTATATGGTTTTACTTGTTCTAACCATTTTATTCCTAAGATGATATTTTCATTTCCTTGATATATTTTGAATTTTATCACTATTGGTACTCCTCCGATGATTATTTCCTTTTCTGTAGTTTCTTCGGTATATATTAATGCTTTTGGTAGTTCGGAGCATGATTGTTCAATAGTTATTATTTCATCTTCCGTCACTAATTCTCTTGTAATATAATTTTCTTCTCGTCCTGTATCTATTAGTATTAAATATTTTCGTTGTTCCATTATTCCCGTGATGTAGTAATGATATGGTTTTATGTCTTCTTCCATTGATTTTAGTGGGGTTTTATCTATTCTCCTTGAGGTACTCATTTTTGATGATATTTGGGGTATCTCATTGTTTATTCTTTTCGATGTGCTTAGTCTTTCTTTTACTATTTCTAAATCTTCTTCTATATCAATTTCATTATAACTATAATCATTTTTATCTATGACTGTAACTATTCTTTCAAAGGGATCTTCTATTTTTATTTTATTTATTTTATTTTTTGCTGTTATTTTGTGTTTTGTCGTTAAAACATATAAGTTTTTACATCTAGCTGTAAATATTTTACTTCCCGGGGCTAGTTCTATTCCTGACATTTTCCAATATAATACTAATGATTTATCTATATTTCTGTCATTTACTGCTACTGAGTAATTAGCACTTATTATAAATTTAAATTTTTGGTATATGAGGTTACCTTTTACCGCACTTATTATGCTTTTTTCTATAGGTTGTATAATTCTATCATCTGCTAAGTATATTTCTATGGGTGTATCTATTCCTTCTCTAAAACATGCTTTTATTAATATTTCTGTTCCTCCTAAATGTACATATTTAATTGGATTTTTAGCCTTAATATCTTGTATTTCTTTATTTATTATTCGTTTATTTATTATTGGTATTTTAGCTTTTCCTTTAGTGTATTTGCAATCTATGATATGTTCTCTTTGACTTACTACGTAATATTCTTCTTTTTGTCGTTTAAACCAGTTTCTTATTGTTGGTATTTCGAATATTTTTGCTACACTTAGGTCTAATTCTTTTCCTTTTATTTGCTCAAATATATTATTATCAAATATTATTTTTTGTTCTGTCGATTCTTCATCTTGATATTTTTCTTTAGTTATTATTTGTATATCTTTTTCAGTCATTGATATCGTATTCATTATCCGATTCTATTACTGAGCTATTTTCTATTTCATTTTCCGATAATTCATATATACTATCATTGCTTTCTAATTCATAATCTACGTACTCTATTTGTGTATATTTTTCATCGTCTATTATTATTTCTGATATTTGTTTTTTCTTTGGATTTTTAGGTAATTTACAATCTCTAGCTATATGTCCTAATTTTCCACAATTATAACAAGTACATTCCGTTAGTTTTCTTTTTGGTCTATATGGTCTTTTGGTTTTGTAGTTTTTTACATAGTACCTTCTTCTTGGTTTTTTATATTTATATTTTGATCTATATTTTTTATTATATTTCTTTTTATTTTTATAATATCTATCCGTACAACCAAATTGGGGTGCTGTCTTATTTTTGCAACATGCCAAGTTTTTTACTAATATTTTTTCCATTTTTATTTCTTCTTTATGTTTTTCACATAGTTCTATAAACCATCGTTGTAAGAATTTTATTCTAGCTCCTAAGGTATCTGTTAATTCTGCTTCATTCCAACTTTTTATTATTTTTGAATTAAAAGGTTCTGGTAATTTTGTAAAATATAATTTTCTTATTTCTTTACCTTCTTCTATGCTATATGTTCCTTTATAATAGTATTCTCTAAATGCACATGTATATTCATCTATGTAACACATATTACATATTGCTAATTTTGTCATTAGATTCCGATTTATGATTTTTTCTTTATTTTGTTCTTCTACCTCTGTTGTCATACTACTAAATTCATTTCTTATAGCTATTTCGTATTTATATAATATTTCCATGGTTGTAGTGGCTATTTCACCATCAAATTTTTTATTATTTCTTAAAGTTGTTAAGCTTTCATTTGTTAAATTTTGTAGCCATAATTTTACTGTTCCTATAATTGTTCTTTCTATGTATCCTGGTGCCTCTGCTATTACTATCTTGTTATCTATTAATTGTTTTGATATGTATCCTACCCATAATTGGATTGTTTTATTTATGTCTGCTACACAGTCTAAATCTAAAAATTCATGTTGTCCAGTTATTGGTTTAGGCGTCCATTTTTTATTTAATCTTTTATCCCATGTAGTTTTTTCTTTATTATATTGTTCATAATTTTTATTATAATATTTTGGATTAAAATTTTTTGGGTTTTTTACTCCTGATGTGCTAGGTTTTTCGTCCATGTCTACGTCTTCTGCATTTACTTCTAAATTCTTTGTATTATCTATATTTGCTAAAAGTTCCGTATATGTTTCACTTGTTTCCGAATGTTGTTCTAGATCATCATCGTTTATTTCATCAACTCTTATTTCGGGTAGATTATCTTGGTTATTTTCTTCTTTTTCTTCTAATTCATCTTGTAATTGCAATTTTTCTTTAATTTTAATTATCTCATTTGCTAATTTTGTTTTTTGTTCTTTTTCTTTTTGTTTAATTTCATACATTTCTTTTAATATTGCTAGCTCTTTTTCTAGCTCTATTATTTTAGTATTTTTTACTTCTTCTAATTGTTGTACTTCCTTTTTTGCTTGTTGTTTTATTTTTTCAATTTCCGTTCTTCTATCTATTTCTTCATTTTCTTTTGTTATTCTTACCATAGCAGTTAAACTATCTTCTAGTTTTACCGTTTCTTTTTCTAACATTAAACTTATATTATCACCTATTTTCTTATATCTTCTTCCTAGATTAGAAAATATTATCTTTATTTTTAATCCGTCATAATTTTCATATGTTTTTTCATCTATTGCGTATTCTTCTTTATTCATTTATAAATTATGTTGTAGTTTATATTCTAAGTTATTTATTTGTATTTCTAGATATAAAATAGTTTTCTTTGTGCTACTATAGATTTGTGACAAATTCCTGCGAATATATTATTGTTAAGTCTATTTTGCCTATGTTCTAATTCTTGTCGTTTTTCTATAATTATTTCATTAAGTTTTTGTCTATATTCGTTATTCTTGTTATTCATTGTATTTTTAAATATTGAATGTATTTATATTCTATTTTAGATAAATTATTTATTAATTGATCTAATTTTTCATTATCAGTCTTTGTGATATTAAGTTGTTTATATTTCGGATATAATTTATTTAATTTTCTTCTTATTTTTCTTAATTTTCTACTCGTATGTTTCTTACCATGTTTCTTATTATCTATAGTTAAACTATATTCTAGTTTTACCGTTTCTTTTTCTAACATTAAACTTAGATTGTCACCTATTTTCTTATATCTTCTTCCTAGATTAGAAAATATTATCTTTATTTTTAATCCGTTATAGTTTTCATATGTTTTTTCGTCTATGGCATATTCTTCCTTATTCATTTATAGATTGTGTTGAAGTTTATATTCTAAACTTTCTATCTGTATCTGTAGATATAAAATAATTTTCCTTTGTGCTACTATAGATTTTTTACAAGTTCCTGCGAATATATTACTGTTAAGTCTACTTTGCCTATGTGCTAATTCTTGTATTTGCGCTATAATTATTTCAGTAAGTTTTTGTCTATATTCTTTATTCTCGTTATTCATTGTATTTTTAAATATTGAATATATTTATATTCTATTTTAGATATATTATCTATTAATTGATCTAATTTTTTGTTATCAGTTTTTGTGATATTGAGTTGTTTGTATTCTGGATATGATTTGTTTAATTTTCTTCTTATTTTTCTTAACTTTCTACTAGTATGTTTCTTTTTATATTTCTTTTCATCCATAACTCTGATACCATTTTTCGACGTACTTCAAGGGCCCCAATGCATAGGAAAAAGACCTAAATGACCTTAACTTAAAAGCTTATGAAGGCCATCCATGGAGGGACATACGGACCATCGTTTGGACAACAAACCGTCGACTGCGGTCGTGGTTCGTGGTCTGGCCGACATGACTTCACTAAAATGAGCATAACTTCTTACTCGAAGCTAGGATTATATCAAACTCGGTGGCATTGGAAAGAGAGTTCAATTATCTTTACTCTTATAGATTATGGGCCACCTAATTCATTTTGTGTTAAAATTACGACCATTTTGAAGTTGACCCAACAACTAATTCCCTCTAATTGTCTGCTGATCGTCACCTACGGTCAGACCTACGGTTCGTAGGTCCAGCCACGGACAATACTGGTCTACCGTGGATGGGATCATAGACCATCAACATTTGGGCCTTAACGATGGAACCCTATCGACGGTCCGTGGTTCTACCTACGGCCATGGGTGGATCCGTCGGTACTGGCACAAGTTTTTTATGAAAAATAGGATTTTCTTCATTTTGAGGTTCGAGGTGTAACATTATCTCCCCTCTAGGAACATTCGTCCTCGTATGAAGTCTAAACAAGCTGAGTATGGAGGGAATGAGTTGCAATCTCTACCACTAGGTACTAGAAAATGATATCTAACATAACTAAGTTCCAAGAACATGCAAATATGCTGAAATGCAAGAATAACTGAGAGAACAAGATGCTGAGACTGAATTACACAAAAGTAAACTGAGGACAAGAGAGGAACTATTACCTCAAGGTTAAACTGAATCAGAAGGAAAGAGGTGAGGATACTTTGCCATCATGGCTGCTTCTGCTTCCCAAGTAGCTCCCGCTACGGACTGACTCCTCCACAAAACCTTCACTGAAGCGACTTCCATATTCCTTACCCTACGAACCTGATGATCAAGAATTTCAATAGGCACCTCTTCATAAGTTAGACTATCCTTCATAGACACACTCTCTTAAAGTACTATTAATGTTGGATTACCCACAAACTTCAACAAGGAACGGTCAAAGACTGGATGAACCGCTGCTAGTTCTGCTGGCAACTCTAACTCATAAGCCACATTACCAACCCTTTTTAGGATTCTGTACGGACCTACATATCTAGGACTGAGCTTCCCTTTCTTGCAAAAATCTCATCGCCCCTTTCATAGGTGACACCTTCAGGAAGACCCAATCATCGATTTCAAACTATAAGTCCCTTCTCCTCACATCTTCATAGGACTTCTGACAACTCTGAGCTATATTTAGTCTATCCGATGAACTAAAATTTTTCCATAGCTTCATGAATCGAATCTGGCCTTATGAAGGCTGCTTCACCTATTTCAAACCAACCAATCGGGGACCTGCATCTATACCCATATAGTGCCTCATACAGGGCCATCTGAATTGTAACACCCTATAAACTAGTAGGCTAAACTAGGGTTTACTGTGAGGGTTAGAGCCAATGAAGAGGTCAAGGGCCAAGGCTGCCAAACTCTTCCTAAAGACTGCTACCACCTTCACGACCACCACCATGACTAGTGGTGAGGACCACTACCCGTGGTGTAACTCGTGGTTGCTAGTTTGTAGCTCCCCAAGGGATGCCCAAGTTGGGCTCATCTTCATGAGCCACTTCATGGCCAGTGGTGAGGACTACGACTCGTGGGACGGCTTGTGCTGATGCCTTAAACTCCTAGGGGCCAAAGAAAGGTCGCATAGCCACTGGATTAAGACCACGAGTAGGACCATGGCCAGTGATGAGGACCACGACTCATGTTGCCTCTCATGAATGCAGGATAGTGGGCTACCAAGTGGTGGTATTTTGGAACTTTCTGGTTTGAGTTAAATTAAAGTGGGATCGCTTTTTCTAAGCCTAGTACACCTATATAAGTGATTTTAACCCTTTAAACTCACCATTCAAGTCCTTATTTCCAAAACCCTAAAAAAATCCCAGAGTTCTTTTCTCAAATATTTCTCTCTCTAAAACTTGAAGAAAAGAAAGTGTTCAAGCTAGGACCAAGGTTAAGTCTCCATTCCTCAAGAAATTGTGATCTTTGTAACAAGGTATGATGATTTTTCATCCATAGAATCCTTTCATCTATGGTGTCCCCATGATTTACCCAATTTAGAAGAAGAATTCCCCAATTCTAGTTAGGGTTTCTTGTAATGTTATGGGTTTTGATCTAATTGAGTGGATTATAATTGTTAATGATTGAATAGATAGAATTACATATTTTAGGATGATTTTACATGCACCCACACCTAAACCATGTCTAGAAAGATGAAATTAATGTAAGTGGGTTTTATGTCATGAAAGGGGAAATTGAGGATTTAGATGTATTCTTCTAGGATTGATGAGATACATTATAGATTGATCAAGATTGAAGCATATAGATGTGAATTGCTTAAGAGTAAATCATACAAGAATGAATTGATTGAGATCAAGTACATATGATGAATGATGATTTGTAAGCTTTGAGATTAGAATTGTCTTGAGACTAAGGCATGTGTGATGAATGATAATTAGTAGGTCTTAGGGCTTTGAGAGTAAAGCTTATAAGATGAATGTTAAATTGTAGATAGGATTGTTGTGGAAGGATTTACCTACCTGATATATATTATGATGGTATGAATGCATGAAGGTGAAAAGTTTTCTCACATAGAATGATTTTAGTTTGAAAGGCTTGCTCACCTAAAATGAATCAAAACATGTATGAACTAGAATGGATTGAAGTGGTAATATGAGATCCCTTCATGAATAGCTTGACTTGGTAAGACAAGACCATGCTTTGTAGCTTGAGTTAGTAGGTCTCATTGATAGCTTTGGATTGAGCAATAGTACCTTTCCAATGGTTATCTTGAACTAAGCACAATGGAGGGCTTTGCATGGTAGCTTGACTTAGTGAGGCCACACCATATCATGATAGATTGGATTGAGAAATATTACTCTTCCTTGAGTAGCTTGGACTTGCATAGTAAGGTGCTTTCCATGATAGCTTGGTCTAGCATAATGAGGTGTTTTTCCTTGGTAGACTTGAATTGGTAAATCTAACCATTCATGAGTAATGACTTGTTTTTGACTAGTAAATAAGTACACTTCCATGAATAGTAAAAATAGCTAATGAGGGACAAATCCGTAATATAAGTAGCCTTGTTATGATGAAACAAGATTACTTACAAGAAGTATTGTAGGCATGTTTTAATATGAGATTTACTTGTATGGTGATAGACTAGCTTGGATTGTTTCTTAAGTTGCATTCTTTGATATGTATGACTACAGATGGATGACCTATGTATTGAGTAAGAACAAGTTTAGGTTACTTGAGAAGTGTTCCTCTTATAGTATGATGATTTATGTGCATTGAATATGCTTATGACTTTTGTTATTACTTCTTATGCTTATAGCCTATGTTTTTTGTTGACTAATGCTTATGCCAAGCATATGTTGATGATTTATGCTAGCCATCTTATTTCGTAAATGTTTGTACTAACGCATACTCTTGGCTACATTCTTATCAAATGTAGGGTTCGGCGATATTGACTTCCATCCCTATGGCTAGGATCATAGTAGATTGAGATTTGAAGATTTGGTGAGTCCTCAAAGCTTTCGAGGATGTGATCACCATTTCCTTATGTTTTTCATTTTATGTTTTTGACTATTGTATGTGTTGTATCCCTAAAATATTCAAGTATTAGATTGTTTGAGACAAGTGTAATAGACTTCCACTTTGTTTTTTGAAACTTTGATGTTATGAAAAATGTTTTAAATTTCCGCTCATTTCTATTATCTTATGTTATGATATGCTAAGTTAGCTTATATGAGGCCTCTCGGCGTCTTATACGCCTTGTTACATCTAAGAGGTACCCCTGGGTCGTGACAAACTTGGTATCAGAGCATAAGGATTAGAATGATTCTAGGATTTCTCAAAATCACGTCTAGTAGATTTTTTCTCATAAGTGTGAAGTGTGCTACATTAATTAATTAGAGTCTACATGATGCTTAGGAAACTTCCCTTCCTCATTACTCTAAGTCGTGCCATAGTGTTTAACTTTATAAGGTCTTTCTCCTAATCATTACCTGATGGTCTACATGATAGACTACTACAAGGGCTAATGCTAGAAGGAATGAGGAAGACAATGTGGATCAGAAGTTCCTCCACAAGCTTAGATTGAATCGTTGACTGGGGATGTAACAAATGCAGAGTTTAGGAAGAATTTTCGAGTGTTGGCTCAAGCCGTGATGACCCAAGCCAATAGAGAGGTGGTAGCCCCCGTGAACCCAAATATGGGTACGTTGACATTAAAAGTGAGCGACTTTATGATGATGAACCCTCCAGAACTTTATGGTTTAAAGCTTGAGGAAGATCCTAAAGAGTTCATAGATGAGGTCCATAAGGTGGTGGACATTATGGGAGTTACTCTGGCGGAGAAGGTGAAATTGGCCGCTTACCAACTCAATGGGGTTGCTCATGTTTGGTTCAATCAATGGAAAGAAGCAAGACCGGTAGGAATGGTTCCCATAGATTGGTAAAGGTTCAAAACTGCTTTTCATGATAGGTTCTTCCCTCTTGAGATGAGAGATGCTTTGGTGCTAGAGTTTATTAATCTTCGGGAAGGTAATATGAGTGTTAAGGAATATGCAGTGAGGTTTATTCAATTGTTGAAATATGCTCATTCTTTAGTGACCGACTCTAGGAGGAGAATGAGTAAATTTGTGTCGGGTGTGTCCGATTTGGTAGTGAAAGAATGTCGTACGACCATTCTTATTAATGACATGGATATTGATCGTCTTATGACTCATGCCAAATAAATTGAAGAGGAGAAACTAAAAGGGAGAGCTAAGGATAAAAAGAGGTCTAGAATGGATGATGATAATTCTTCCCATGCAAGGTCCAATGGACATGGTAATCCTAGGGATCGACAATGGTTTTCCGGACAAGGTTCCTCCAAGACTCCTAAGTATAATGAAGATAGGGTGTCTAACCCTAAATCGCAAGGAATCAGTAGTAAATCCCTATGGCCTACTTGTGCTAGGTGTGGAAAGAGACATGAGGGTAGGTGTTTAGCCGGAATAGAGGGTTGCTTTAGTTGTGGCGAAAATGGTCACAAAATGAGGGATTGTCCAATGGCAAAGGCAAATAAAAGAGAGGTAAGCAAGATCATCCTAGTGGTTCGAGTGTGGATGCTCCAAAGCAAAATAGGTTCTATGCTTTTCAAGCTAGAGGTGAACAAGAGTGTCCTCCGGATATCGCTACCGGTATGTGTTTTATACTTTATTAGATTTCAGTGTAGTTTTGTGTTATGTGGCTTGATAGACTTGATATGCTAGATCTTGATGTTGTCCTTAGTATGGATTGGGTGCACTCTTAATATGCTTCTATTATTTCTAAAACTTGATATGGTCATTCAGAGTTTTGGGTATGTTATTAGGTTTGATGAATAGGGTGTTTCGATAATACCTTGATGCGGTAAGTGAGTAGACTCCTCCAAAGGGTAGTAGTATAAGTTCACCATGGTTTAGAATCGTCTTGTGTAATGGGTGTGAAAGCCTAGTGATGTCTTGATCCGACCTTAGTTGAATTAAAAGATATGGTTCTTAGAAAGTCCATTTAGGCTTGCTCCAAAGGGGTAGATGATGTGCCTAGATAGCAAAGTCGTTTAGTGTTCCTAAAGTTTATGATTTGGGTTTACTTGAAATTCTCACCCAAGAAGGGTGTACTAAGGTTTGGAAAGTAAGAGAAGCTTAGTCCCCATTTTGTAGGCCCATATGAGATCTTGAGACATGTGGGTAAGGTTGCTTGTGAGCTAGAGTTCCCTAATGAGTTGACATCGGTGCATCCGATTTTTAATGTCTCTATGATTAAGATCTGTGTTGGAGATCCGACACCTATAAGTTCCCTTAGAAGAGTTGGGAGTTAATGAGAATCTCTTTTATGAAGAAGTACTAGTTGAGATCTTAGACTAGCAAGTTAAGAAGTTAAGGGACAAGGAAGTTGTTCCCGTGAAAATGTTGTGGAAGGATCTTATAATTTAGGTTGTTAGTTGAGGGTGCCGCTTGGGAGTCCGGGGCCGATAAGTTGTCCCGATATCCTCATCCGTTTTCCTTCTACTCTCCCCTAGCTTGGGATGAAGAGTTCCTCATGGTTTGTTCTTTGTGTGAAGTCATGTGCGTTTTAGATGTCCCCATGATTTCTTTATGTTATACATGTTCATGAAAAACTTGTGTTTTGAAAGAAAATGAGTTTGCATGATTGATTTCCACAAGTTGTAGTGCATTGAGTAGGATTTGCCTATAGACTTCATGAGATGAGTTGATTAACATGCTTTAGCTTCGAGTTGAGAGATTTCTCCTTCGATGTATGCTGTGAATATAGATTGCATATAGGCTCCATGAGATTGTGTTGAGCATGTTTTTAGTATGGAGAAGGTAATTCCTCCTTGAACATGAGAAGTGTTGACATTTCATGCATTTAGGTTTGGTTGACGTAGTTTCTACCTACCTTGTGATTGATTGAGTATGTTTAGTTCGGAGTCGATGTTTCCTCCTTAGTTGTGTGCATTTAGATGAGTTGCATGCATGATGGACTGCTAGTCAAGAGTCATTCCTTTAAGAGATGCCTAGAACGTCATTCGAGGATGAATGTTCCTAAGGGGGAGATAATGTAACACCCCATAAACTAGTAGGCTAAACTAGGGTTTAGTGTGAGGGTTAGAGCCAAGGAAGAGGACAAGGGCCAATGGAAAGGGGTCAAGGCTACCCAAATCTCCCTAAGCATTACCCCACCTTCATGACCACTACCACAACCAGTGGTGAGGACCACGGACCGTGGTGTGGCTCGTGGTGGCTAGGCAGTAGCTCCCCAAAGGCTACCCAGGTTGGGCTCATCTTCACGAGCTACTTCACGGCCAGTGGTGGTGACCACGACACGTGGGAAAGCTCGTGGTCATGCCTTCAACTCTTAGGGGCCAAGGAAAGGTGGCCTAGCCACTGGTCCAAGACCACGAACAGGACCATGGCCACTGGTGAGGACCATGGCTCGTGGTGCCTCTCATGAAGGCTGGACAGTGGGCTTCCAAGTGGAGGTATTTTGGGACTTTTCGGTTTTAGTTAAATTAAAATGGTGTCATTTTGCCTAAGCCTAGTACACCTATATAACTGAGTTTAACCTTTAAAATCACCATTCAATTCATTATTTACAAAACCACAAAAGAATCCCAAAGTTCTTCTCTCAAATATTTCTCTCTCTAGAACTTGAAGAAGAAGAAAGAGTTCAAGCTAGGACCAAGGTAAAGTCTCCATTCCTCAAGAAATTGTGGGCTTCGTAATCAAGGTATGATGGCTTTTCATCGATGTAATTTGTTCATCCATGGAGCCCCCATGATTTCCCTAATTTAGAAGAAGAATTCCCTATTTTTAGTTAGGGTTTCTTCTAACTTTATGGGTTTTGATCCAATAGAGTGGCTTATGATTGTTTATGCTTGAATTGATAGCATTACATGTTTTTAGGATGATTTTACATGTACCCACACCTAAACCATGTCTAGAAAGATGAAATTGATGTAAGTGGGTTTTATGCCATTAAATGGGAAATAGAGGATTCAGATGTATTCTTGTAGGATTGATGAGATACATTATAGATCACTTAAGATTGAAGCATATAGATGTGAATTACTTAAGAGTAAAGCATACAAGAATGAATTGATTGAGATCAAGTATATATGATGAATTATGATTTGTAGGCTTTGAGATTATAATTGTCTTGAGACTAAGTCATGTATGATGAATGGTAACTAGTAGGGCTTAGGCCTTTGAGAGTAAAGCTTATATGATTAAGGTTGAATTGTAGATAGGTTTTTTTTTGGAACGATTTACCCACATAATCTATATGATGAATGTATTAATGCATGAATTTGAAAGGTTTTCTCACATAGAATGATACTAGGTTGTAAGGCTTGCTCACCCAAAATGAATCAAAGCATGTATGAACTAGGATAGCTTTAAGTGGTAATTTGAGATCCTTTCATGAATAGCTTAACTTGGTAAGACAAGACCATGTTTGGTAGCTTGAGTTAGTAGGTCTCATGGATAGCCTTGGATTGAGCAATAGTACCCTTCCAATGGTTAGCTTGAACTAAGCACAATAGAGTGCTTTTCATGGTAGCTTGACTTGGTGAGGCCACACCATATCATGATAGCTTGGATTCAACAATAGTACCCTTCCTTGACTAGCTTGGACTTGCATAGTAAGGTGCTTTCTATGATAGCTTGGTCTAGCATAATAAGGTGCTTTTCCTTCGTAGTCTTGAATTTGTAAATCGTAACCATTCATGAGTCAAGAGTTGTCTTTGACTAGTAAGGAAGCACTCTTCCATGAATATTAAGAATAGCTAATGAGGGACAAATCCCAAATCAAAGTAGCCTAGTTATGATGAAACAAGTTTACTTCAAGGAGGTATCGTAAGCATGTTTTAATATGAGATTTATTTGTATGAAGATAGATTAGCTTGAATTGTTACTTGAGTTTAATTCCTTGATATGTATGACAAGAGTTGGATTACCTATGTATTTAGTAAGAACAAGTTGAGGTTACTTGAGAAGTATTCCTCTTATAGTATGATGATTTGTGTGCATAGAATAGGTTGATGAATTATGTTCTTATCTCTTATGCTTATACCCTATGTTTTAGGTTGAGTCATACTTATGCCATGCTTATGTTGATGATTTATGCCAACCACCATATTTAATATATGTTTCTAGTAACGCATACTCTTGCCTACATTCTTATAAAATGTAGGGTCCGACAATATTGACTTTCATCCCTGTGGCTAGGAACAAAGTAAATTGAGATTTGAAGATTTGGTGAGTCCTCATAACATTCGAGGATGTGATCACCATTTACTTATGTCTTTCATTTTATGTTCTTGACTATTTTATGGGCTATGTCACTAAGACTTTCAATTATTAGATGGTTTAAGACAAGTGTAATAGACTTCCGCTTCGTTTTATGAAACTTTGATGTGATGAAAAATGTTTTAAATTTCTGCTCATTTCTATTTACATTGCCTATGGAGCTTTGTTTCCACAGGGGAAGTGGAAGGCTGCTACATTAAAGCCAGTAGATTATGTGGTTGTTAGGGGCAAGAAAGTGAAGTGCGATTGTTGTGATATCAATGCAGTTTTGGAGTGTACAAAGAACATTGTAGATGACTACCAAAGCATGATCAAGAAAACTTCATTGGAGGACTTGAAAACCTGGCTAGCTCCTTTCCTTTCAGATGATACTCCTAGGTGGATTGAGGCAGTAGTGCCCATAGAGAAGAAGGATCTAAATGTGGCGGTGAGGTACTAGTTTGGGTTTATTAGTAGCACAATCATGCCGTCCTAGAATGAATCTATCGTCCGCCACATTAAGGCAGCTTGTATTGGCTCTATCATTGCTGATAAGATCCTCAATTTGGGTATGATCATTGGTCAAGAGATGGCCATGAGGGCCAGGCAGCGTCAGACATCACTCCCATTGTTGGTGTGGATCACCGAATTGTGCAGACGATCTCGGGTGCTACGCGATGAAAAGAAGGACGTGAAAGCAATTCCACCTCCTCTATCGACATTCGACATATCGAGGCTGAGTATTTGAAGGATGAGGCTGAGAAGAAGAGGGTAGCCCTAGTGGACACATCCCCGGCCATTGATATTGATATATAACCTATAAAGGCAGTATTGCCTACTCCGGCAACTGGCCTTTAGGTATCTCTAGTACTGCCCCTTCTATGACTCTGAGTTCTTCTACCACTCCTCTTCTCCTTGGTTTGTTGCTAGTTCTGCTGCATCTCGACCTCCACTCAACCAGGCAGCGATGCTACAGATAGGGAATCTAGTCCATTTGTTAATATGCTACCTCCAGGCTAGAGGTTACAATCCCTGCGATGATTGAGAGAGCTCTCACTGCTATTGAGACACCTCTTAGAGAGTTTATTGATGCCCTCATGGCAAAGATAGAGGTGTGTGAGAGAGATCAGAGACCGGCTCATGAGGTGACGACCTTAAAGGCCGCAATTGCACAATTGAGAAAGGATGTGGACCAACTAAATTCCACAGATATGTCAATGATTTTTGGGACCGTGGAGGTCCCGGCTGATCTAGAAATAGATGTGCCTCTGGCCACCGGAGATGAGGTTTGAGTTGATGATGTGGCTGCAGAGTTTGAGGTTGAGACTGACGATGAGTTACTCGATAACCAGGAGGAGACCACATATGAGGAACTTATGGTGGTTGAGGAGGCTATGGTGCATTCAACCGTGCTCAGTTCATCGAGAGAGACTTCTATGACAGACTCTAGTGGAGCCAATGTTGTTGTTACCCCTGGCATTGATGCCCAAGACCAGAGTTTGACATCGAGAATTGATGCCTGACAGACGGAGCGACTCAGTAGACATGATTATTCTTTACCTCCCTCTCTGTTGTTTTTATTGACTTTTGGTTATTTTAGTTGCATTTGAGGACAACTACCTTTTTTATGGGTGGGGTGAGGTATTTTCATACCTACCTCTTGTGATTACATTTTGCGTATATATATTGGGTTTTATGTTTTACACTTTGTTTTGATTCTATCTTGTGGATATTTGAGCTTGTGGCTCCATGATTAATGAAAATATTTTTTGACCCATTTTGAAAAATTTGTTGTGCCACCTCTTTTGTGTGATTGTGGTTGTTCTTATACAAATTCGAGTATTGGTTATGATCAATACCAATGACTTGAATAGTGCTCCTAATTGAACAAAATGAATGCGCAGCCACGATGAGGCCAAATGAAGTTGCATAGACAATATGTGGAATTTTTCCTGTCATTGTAACCAGTCGGTTACGAATGGAGTCTCTTGTGATGAACATTGCACACTAGCTCAAATGAGTGTCGTTTGATATTGGTGCCAATGTCTTGTGTGGTAAGCTTACCTTGAACACTGTATGGTAACACCTAGAATTTTCCCCGTGGGTTCGGTTAACTAAGTGATGGAAGCTCTTTAACTGATCTTAGGATACAATTTGATAATATAGCTCTTTTTTGTGGCCAACCTTGTGTGATGTGTAAACCTTGCTTGAACCCCTTTGAGCTTATTCTTCTCTTGGAAGAAACTTGAACAAATGTGACCCCTCTTTATCCATTCACCCATAACTCTCATGAAGTGTGGTTTGTTTGAATAGCTAACTTAGGGGCCTAAGTTAGGGGTGTGGTGAAAAGAGAATGTAAATCAAGAAGTATAAAAAAAAATTCCCCATTAAGCCATGGTCTTGAAAAAGATGGAACCGCTCATGTAAAACAAAAAAGAAAGAAAAGAAGAAAGCAAAAGAAAAATAATGGATAAGTTGTGAAATAAAAATGTGAAAGTTGCAAAAGAAATGCGGTATTCGGTAGTCCATTGGAAGTTGAATAATGGGGTGAATTATGAGCATGATTAAAATTTGACGAAATGGACGAAAGTAATGTTCAGACCACATTTCACGAGGGTAGCAGCCATTGAGCCTAAATGACCATATTTTACACTCAGCCTTGGAAAGACCTTTTTGATCTTGAGTGAGCTGAAACGAATGTTGTTTGGAAAATAAGGGTAAACCTATGGTCAAATCGTGCATGTGTTCATCTTTGTGAGTGTGAGAGTCGTATGTGATTCCGGAGCTTTAAATTATTGAAAAACTTTTTGTGATTAAGGAATCATCTTTGTTGTGAGGTAATTGACTACCTTTGTTGAGATTGAACTTGCATTTGAAGCAAGTATTGTGAACTTGAGCATCTTTGGTAATGGGGAGTCACAATTTTAATCTTTGAGTGCATAATTGATCATTATATGAGTAGTTGAGTCTTGTTGCATGCATTCATGTTGAGTATTTTGTAGCACTGTTTGAGACATCCTTTTTGAACTGCTGAACTTGAGCTTTACTTGAGGACAAGTAAAAGTTTAAGCTGGGGGTGTTGATGAGTCTGAGATTTGGACTCATTTGGGGATTTGTTTATATAAGTTTAGTGTCCTCAAATGCTTAATTTGTGCCATAAGCTGATGAAAAATCCTTGATTTTCAGGTACATGGATTGAGGAACAAAGCAAGGACACTAACATGCAAAAGATAAACAAAACAAATTGAAGAATTGAAGAAAGGCAAGCCTGGTGATCACCAAGAGCATTTGGTGAATCGCCGAATGGCTAGTTCCACCGCCTAAAGTTCCAGTGTGCCAGCTCTGAGGGAATAAACCAACTCAGCGACAAGAAGGAGTAGTCGGCTCAACGCCAAGTAGTTCCGTTATGCAGTGACAGATCGCCCAAAGTTATAGAACCTAAGGATGCTAAATGACAAGGCTAAAAGGTGATGGAAGAGGTCAAAGGGCGGCTCGCCGAGTGGATTGGTGAGCCCGACTTATTTCACCGAATACCTATTCATACCAATTTTTCGCGACTATAAATATGTTTTTGAACATTTAGTTTAGCATCTTTTGATGATCTTTTGCAGTCTTTGGATATTTTTTACAGTTTTTTGAGAGTTTTTCCTTAGCTTTGAAGGATTGAAGAAATTCACTTTTGAGAAATTGGAAGTGGGCCTTTAAGATCCATCAAATTAGAGCATTGTAAAGATGAAATTACCCTTCCCCAGTTAATGGATAATCAATTTGGTAACTATTTTACCGTTTTATAATGTCTAGCTAAAACCCCAAATTCTTGGGGTGTGATCAAGTGATTATGGGCTGAAATAGTTTATGGGTATTGTTAATTGTTAGTTTAAATGCTATTTAAAAGTGAGTTTAATCATTAATTATGGTTTAATTTAAGAATTGTAGTTGCAAATGCAGTTCTATATTTGTGTTCTTGGCTTGCTCGAGAGTGAGGTTTTAGAACTAATGTTATTGATTGATGGTTTGTTGATATTGGGTTTAGCTCGAGACAGTAAATCCTAAACCAAATCCCATACCTTTAGCTCGAGAGAGTGAATGGATTAAGGTCTAGGCTGCTCTTAATTTGCTTGCTTGTTGATGTTTGAAAGAAATCACCTAATTCTATGTAGTTTTCGAGAGAAAACTAACTCCCTTATAGTCTAGCCTACTCACTAATATTTAGCTATTTACTAATAGTTGCAATTACCCATATGCCTATATTTTCCTATAATCGATCAGATCCCAAGAATCTGTCTTCATATTGTTATTTCTTAGTTCTTGTGGCTGTTTTCAGTTGATATTTTAAACCAAAAACCCCTATTTTATATTTGTGTCACCCCTTTTACTTGATTATGTCTTTAATTCCTATGGATAATTAGATCCCATTCATACTTCCTAATTGAATTTATGACACGTACTACTCCCTGTGGAAATCGACCCCAACTCATTTAGTTGGGATTTATACTAATTTACGATCGTTGACATCTAGAAATGGATGAGGTGTTCTTGAAACGTTAAATCAAAACTATGATGACTAGGGCTTTGAGAGTAAAGCTTACATAAATGTTGAATTGTAGATATGATTGTTGTGGAATGATTTACCCATATGATCCATGTTATGAATGTCTGAGATATGCTTGTTTTAATTATATCTATGTAGATGCTTTGAGTAAACTTTGAGAATGAAATGTTAATGATTATGATATTTTTGTTGTGTTGATTGAAAGGATATTCTCATGAATAGATAAGAAACTTGATGTGAAAGGTTTTTCACATAGAATGATTCTAGGTTGAAAGGTTTGCTCACCTAGAACGAATCTAAGTAAAAGGTCTATAAAAAGACATGAGGCTTGAGGTGATTCCCCAAGACCTTCATATGAGAAGTATGTGAGATGAGTTCCCCTATTCCTAAGTTAGTAAACAAGAGATGAAGAACATGAGGTGATTACCCATGTCATGTGATAAGGAGTGTGAGGCGAATACCCTTAATCTATAACTCCTAAAGCAAGGCAAGAGGTGATTACCCATTAGCCTTTATTGTTGATCATGGAGGAGAATACCTATCATCCTTATTAAATGATGTGAAAGCCAATACCAATATCATATCAAGTTAGACATGGAGGCGAATACCTAGATCCTTGTAAAATAATGTGGAGGCAAATACCTATATCATATAATGGTGGGGCATGGAGGAATTTACCTATGATTCCCTAAAGTGGTCATGGAGGAGAATACATATGAATATACATGTAAGATAAGAGGTGAGTACCCATTAGACTTTATAATAGACATAGAGAGATGAGTCCCCATGTCTTGAGAGTAAAGCAAGAGAGATGTGAATTATCTCATGTTGAATAAAATATTTCGATTGTTGCTAAAATGGCCTTCGTTGAGAATGTATGACTGGAGGTGAATCCCCATGTCTATAAAAGATAAGTTAAAGATGAGAATGATTGATGATGTGTTGGAATGAGGGCCTAAAGAGGTTTTCTTAGCATGCGTGGAATTTATGGGGTCATATCCATGCATTGTACAAGTAAGATTTGAGGTTCCTTATGTCGTGTTTCTTTCGTATTATGTTGAGTTAAATGCATTGATTATGCCTATGACTATGTTATTGTCTCTTATGTCTATAGCCTATGCCTTATGTTGATTATCTCTTATGATTATGGTATATGTCTTATGTTGACTAGTGCCTACAATATGCGTATGTTGATGATTTATGCTAGCCATCATATTTAGTACATGTTTGTACTAACAGATACTTTTGCCTACACTCTTATAAAATATAGGGTCCGACGATATTGACTTCCAGCCTCGTAGCTAGGTTCATAGTAGAGCAAGTTGAGAAGTTGTGGTGAGTCCTCATAGCATTCCAGGGCTTGACTACCATGTCCTTATGTTTTTTTTATGTTGAGAACTATTGTATGGGCTGTGTCCTAAAGATATTCTTGTATTAGATGGTTTGAGATAAGTGTAATAGACTTCCGCTTCGTTTTATTAAACTTTGGTGTTATGAAAATTGTTTTAAATTTTCTCTCATTTCTGTTATCTTATGTTGTGATATGGTAAGGGGCTTGTATGAGGCCTCTTGGGGTCTTGTATGCCTTGTTACATCTAGGGGGTATCTCTTGGTCGTGAAATTATATCAAATAGTGACCTCTCATTTTGTGTCTATCAAACAACTGGAGAGTCAAATGTGCTAGATCTCTACCAATCACAATCCAAGTAAAAGGGAACATTGCCCCAAATTCAAAAAAAAAAACGATGAGAAGAACTATGTTGTGTCACGACGTTAAATAAGGCACATCTTGGGAGGAAACCCAAGCTTTTACCTTTTCTTTATTCCTTTCAATAATGTGTATTGTGAGTGCAGGTTAAAAGGAAGTCAAAGTGTTGTGAAGGACACAGTAGGCAATGCCAAAACAATAATAGTGATCCACCAAAGGCATTGTCAATACTCAATTCTTGTCCCCCTTCTAAGCTAGAAAATGTGAAAAAGTGTTTTCAATTTAGGCGATCACAGATTGAAATGGCGATTGGCAAAGTACATTATGCGGATTCCACCGAGTTTGTCGAATCAATCTTTAGGTTTGGTACACGTTTAGGCTCTTCAACGAACTTCAGCTCCATTTAGTGATTCACCGATTTCACTCAGTGATGTTTGTCGTGACCATCTAACATGCTTGGTATAAAAAGGCAAAGGGTCTTTTAATTTTCAGAAAGAAAAACCTTTACTATGTTTGAGATTCTTTTCTTCCCTAAGTATACAAAGTCATATTGTAGTGCCTGAGTGTCTCTTTCGTATGTTTTGCGAGTATTAGTAGTGCGTTATCTGGCGTACTTTGTCAACCCAAACCCTGATCTCCCTCATTTTCTTCTGTCTGCTTCTCTTTGAGGTTGGTGTTTGATTTGTATTTTAATATTGGAGGTTAAAATTGTGCTTTTCTATATGGTCTATAGGCCATTTAATTCATGAAGTTAGTTGATTTTATTGGGTAGTGCAATACTGTCGGTATTGAGATGTGCCCTTAAGTTAGATATTAAAACGTTGCTTAAAATTGCAAAAATAAATTATGTTAGTTAATTATTGAAATTGAGTCTTGATATTTGTTAGGTGATGGTTGAATTGTGTATTGGTGAAGTTAGATTTTCCCAATATTGATCTGATTGCATGATTTTGCGGAATGATAGATAAAGCGACTATTTCCTTAAGGGAAATCATCAATTTGAGCAATACTTTGTGATATTTAGGGAAAATATTGAGTACCCATGGTTAGAAAAGGATGTGGGTAGAGTGTAAAGTTGATTGGGAATGGGGTAGTGTTGTGAATTGTGATTAAAGTCGAAAAATAGGCATTGGGTTGCACATTGCCTATTTGGCAAACTTGTCTTAGCTCGCCAAGGCAATTAAGAGAATCGCTGAACATGACCTAGATCGCCTTCCTTGCTTGAATATGTGACCTTGCCATTGTTCCATTCGACGGGCTTTTCTTAGTCCGATGAAACCCATTCGGTGTATCACCCATTTGGAGTGGACATCACCCTTTATGCCCATAATTTTTAATTTTGCACTATAGCTTATGGAATTCTTATCTTAGCACGCTGAAATCGATTTAGCGAATCACCGACTTTAAGTTGACTCCGTCTACTATGCTTGAGTTCTTTGAAATTGTACATTGTCTATTTTGGCGAGCTCACTTGAGCTGGCCTAACCTATTAGGTAGACCGTCTTCCCATTAAGCGAGCCTTAAAATTTTTTTTTAATATGCTTTCATTTGATTTTGATTTCAACTATCCTTCATCGATTCGATGTTTAAATAAATGTGCTTTGTAGTTTATAGATAGAAATAAGGGTAAATAGGTTGTAACATTGGATACGGAATTAGGGGACTCCTCTACTCATCCTCCTCCTTCTTTGGAAAGGAAAATGGTCTTAACTATCAACGGGCCATCTAAGGCTCCTCACCCACAAACAACCACTCCACTCTTCTCTACACATGGAAGAGAGAAACCTGAAATAGTGGTTGAAGGAAAAATAAGGACATCATGTCAAAAATGGTGCAACCCTCTTCTACTCAGGCACCCATTTCTAGAGTTCTCTCGATAATTGCTCCAAGATCTCTTAATAGGCTCAAAGGTGATGGAGAGTGTACAATTCTTGAGGAGAGATGGCTCTCCATAGATGGGCATGAGTGACTACCCTGTGATCTAGGACACAATTTCGTTCGACATATTTTAGGGGTTCACAAAGCCTCATAATCCCTATGTCCCATTGTGGGTCTGATAATTTTACACTACCTACAAGGCTTATGAATAAAGAGAAAGGGTACTATTTGAAACCCCTTGGATGAAGTTGAGGTGTGTGGTAATAAGTTACAATGCCACACACGTGGAATCATCACGACCCTAGGTAGTCCATCAAATAAGGCTGTCATGTTCACAATATGTATCCACCATGACCTTGATTCTTTAACAGGTTTGCTTATACCATTTATGTCCGACATTTCTCCACCTTTCATGGATGACAGTATGAGAATAAAGAAGAAGGATTTGAATAATAGGGCCCGATATTGTTTCAAATTCAGTAGTAGTAATATCATCCCTTCACATTATGAATCAATTCTTCTGCATCCCAAGGCGGTGTTAGTTGGTACAATAATTTTCAGGGATCAAATTAATATGGGTTTAATTATTGTGGAAGAGATGTTGTTGAGGGCCAGGCAACAACAAACATCACATCCTTTTCTGGTCTTTACCACATAACTACCTCAAAACACTAGATTTCCCTTTCGAGGGAAAGCTGATGTGTTGATCACCCCAGCCTACTCCAATAACATATAAAGTATTGTGCTAATTATGGGGCTTCGAGAAAGCCACCACCAGAAGATACTACATACATGCTTGATCCTGCCACACTTGTTTCTAGGGCCACTCCATCCACTCCTTCTATGGAGTAGTTAGGTATACCCTAGCCTTCATCTGTGCCATTTACTTCCACTTCCACTGTTGCTGCTGCACCTACCCCCACACCTATCTCTCGTCCCCCTTGACCCATGCCATGATTTATCAAACTTGCAATCTTGCTCGGTTTGTAAATTTTAGAGTTGCGAAGGTTGAGGCAAATTTGCCTAAGATGTTTGATAAGGCTATTGAGAGATTTTTAGCTCCTGTAAGAGTTAGATTGACTTAGTGTGAGGTTTTGATTGAGTCTCATGACGTGAGTTTTGATAAGTTACCACTAGGTTAGAAGCTCGACAAAAGGTTGAGGGTAGTCTGATTCTACAATCTTATATGGAGGTGATATTGACACTCTGAAGAAAGATATTTGTCACGACCCAGGGGTACCCCCTAGACGTAACATGGCGTACTTGACCCCGAAGTGGTCTTATACAAGCACTTAGCTTCATCATAACATAAGATCAAAAGTAGGAGAAAATTAAAACTTTCTTCTTATACAATCGAAAACATTTTCATAAGCTAGCAGAAGTCTTTACTACAACTTTGTCTCAAACCACCTATTTAAACTCATGAATAAAAGTCTTTGTGACGCAGCCCACACAAAGTCTAAAACATAAAGAAAAGACAAAGGGAATAAGGGTTTGTCCTCGAAGCTATGATGACTCACCAACTCTTCAACTCTTCTAGATCCTTGAAACCTAGCCTCCAAAGCAACTCAAGCCTACAACCCTACATTTGGTTAGAATGTAGGCAATATGCGTTAGTACCAAATGTACCAAGTATGAAAGCTTGCACAACATCATAAGAGCATCTCAAATGGTTAGTCAACATAAGTCATAAGCGTAAGACACAATAACAAAGTCATAACATAATCATCATAGTCATAGCATGGTCTCCAACATAAGCATCGTAAAAACATAAGTCAACATAAGACATAGTTAATGAGCATAGGAGACAATTCATAATCACATAAGGATAATAGACGGTTGGTCATCTTTACCCTCATAGTGTAAGTGCGCGGTTAAGTCACAAGTCTTTCTACCATAAGGGCACCATACTTCTAAGTAACCTCAAAGCACACTTGTGCAATGTATGAAAGGCATACCATACTACCCTTCACACTAAGCATAGCCTTGAAGTCATCTTAGCCATATTCACCCTCCTTTTGGTCTTACTAGAAGCTATCTTCACATAAACAAGGGAACTACCGTCTTAGTCGATCATATCTTGGAAGGCAACTATGGCAACGACCAAAGCTAAGTCATACTACATGAGGGAAACCTTCAGAACTAGCCTCAAGTCATAATTGTTCCATGTATGGATAAAATCCCATACTACTACCCACACTAACTATTCCTTTATACCGTCATGAATGTTCACTAGTTGGGGACTAATCCCTCTATTCTATTTACCTTTATTCATATAAGGTACTTCTTTACTTAGTACTAGGGAATTCATCACACACGAATAAGTACATGACATCAATTCAAGGCTACCAAGGAATATCACCCTACTAGTCTAGACCAAGAAAATAATCTAATTAACATGACCTTACTATGCTAAGTCAAGCTACCATGGAGACATACTATCATACTAGTCCAAGCTATCCAAGGAATAACCCTCTAATAGGCTAGACCATGCTATCATCTTACTAACATAACTAGGTTAGGCTAAGCTAACTAACTTGGAAGACGCACTAACATGCAAGTCCAAGCTACTCTAGGAAAGGTACAAGTGTCCTATCCTAGCTACCGTGAAATTGTCCTAAACCAACTAAGTCATGCTACCCTTACAAGTGTACTAGAATACAAATGCAAGCTATCCATAGGGGAGTATGATTCTCAACCCTAAGCTATCCTTATGAGAGTATGAGTCCTTAATACCAAGTTACCGTTATTAACCTAACTCAAGATATCCTTGAAATGCACCTTACAATTCAAGTCAAGCCATCCTTAGGAGAGTATGGATCCACAATCCTAAGGTACCCTTAGGAGAGTATAAGTCCTCCATCACAGAGCTATCATTAAATGGTCGTGGTCAAACCAAGTCAATCTACCATGAAATCATCCTAACAATGCTAGTTCAAGCTACCCATTGGAGAGTATAACTCCTCAATTCTAGGCTACCATGACTACTACTAACTTATGATACCATGACATGC
Source organism: Solanum stenotomum (assembly GCF_019186545.1). Lineage (NCBI taxonomy): Eukaryota > Viridiplantae > Streptophyta > Magnoliopsida > Solanales > Solanaceae > Solanum > Solanum stenotomum. The sequence goes on along the minus strand of NC_064291.1, from coordinate 16,606,015 downwards.
TTTCTACAATGTTAAGTAAAGCTATCCCTTAGGAGAATAGATCCTCCATCCCAAGCTATCAACCTTGGTCTTCTTCTACTAAGCCAAGCTATACATGAAGGAAACATATGTCTCAACTTTAAGCTATTATAGACTGACATAATTTGATTCATTTTAGGTTATTTATTCAACCTAGAATCCTTCTATGTGAGAGAACTTGAATCCCCTAGCATATTCATGTCGAAGTGTGTAAGAGAGAAGCAACACACAAGAAAATCACATATTATTGACTTTACCCCAAAATCCCTAACTTTGATGGCTACAATCCCTACTATCAAGATTAACTTCATTCAATCATGATCCATATCTAAATTACAAGCTATTCAATCACATTGTTCATTAGACGGTGATTCTAGTCATACTTGATCGTAAAGGTTCAATTCTAACTTTACAAGTGAAGATCCTTCCTATTCAATCAAGTCTAGTTCAATCAATGATTAGATGATCCTAACTATGATCAATTAGTATAAAAGACTGATTTAGGAAGATCACCTTAAAACATTCAACTTTGCCTCTAATGGCATAAATCCACAAAGATCACATTCATTAATTTAGATTAGGGTTTACTATAGAAATCACATTAATTCATCATAATATCACAAAAAAAATCTAAATCAATCATAATTGGGTGATATCCACTAGATTGGAATCACACCCAAACCCTACCCACAATGCAAGAACAACACTAGCTAGAATTGGGTTTTTGATTTCACAAGTGGGGGGAAATATGGGGTCTCCATGGGTGGAAGAACCCATGGATGATTATGCATCACATAAATCCATTCAAATCGCTAAACAAATCTTGAATCAATGGTGAAAATCTCCCTAAGCTAGTGTCCTCTTCTCTTCTCTTCTTCCTCTTCTTCTTGAATTCTAGAGAGATGATTTTTGGAGAGTGTTTTGGGGTCTTTAGATGATTGAGTTAAAATGATTAGTTTATGGGTAAATTAGGCTTATATAGGTAGTTAAATAATCTGTTAACCGACCTACATTAACCACTAATTAATAACTAACCTAACCCTAAACACTCAACTAACACTAAAACCTGAAAAACAGCCATGACACACGCCCCGCCATCCATGGACCGTGGATAGACTACTGTCCGTGGTTTGGACCTGAGGCTCATACTTTCCATACCAACTCATGTCTTACCTACGCGCATGACCTACGGGGCGTAGGTTGATATATTTGGTGTGAAATGCAACCGTAGGTCACAAAAATCATCTTTTGTGGACTGTTTTGGGGTCCTACTCAAGGACCCCTTGGGTGGTCCTTGGGGGGCATACCCGAACATTTAACCCCTAAACATGTTATTCTATGTATGGGAGTTATTTATACAAGTTTTAACCCTCATACGACACTCCAAAACCTCACTACAAAACTCTAGAACTCACCAGTTCAACTTACTAGATTACGGGGTGTTACAATATCCCCCACTTGGGCACATTCGTCATCGAACAACACTTTAAACACTTCATAAAGTTTAAAATCTAACTTAGAAGCATGCACACAATCAAGGAAGAAACTTCAATTCCAACAAACTAGGCATGCTCATAATAAACTCACGAAGTCTACATGCAATTTTATTCAAAGCACTACGTCATGAGAAAAATAATCAATATAAGGAAATCATGGAAACATACTATTCACACATGACTTCACATAAAAGCAAATAAAGAGGAACTTATCATCGTAATCTTGAATAGGAGTAAAAGGAAAGGATGAGGACATTGAGACATATCATTGGCCCTTGGCCTTCCAAGTAACACTCTTAACCAAAATCCTTGATAAAGAATACTCCACACTACCTCATGGAATAACTTCCTTGTTCTTCTATTTCTTAACTGCTGGTCTAAGACCTCTAACGGTTTCTAGAGAGGTTCTCACTAAGCAACTATAGCTCACAAACAACTTACTAACACCACTCAACATGTCACATGAGCCTAACAAACCGGGATTAAGCTTCTCATTCTCACTACACCTCTTAAGGTGAGAATTACAAGAAAACTTAACTCGTAAAGATCAAGAACACTCAATGACCTTGCTATCTAGGAACATATCCCCCCCTTGGGAGCAGGCCTATACAACTCTTTTAAACATCTATCATATCATAAAGGAAGGAATGAAGCATCATTCATACTAAAGACAACATCAACGTCTGTCATATCAAATATACCAAGTAACATAACCATAATTGGCATCTCAACCAACCTTTCTCCCTCGCTCCTTGTAGCATAAACCCTTCTAATAGTCACATACTATAGACCATCAGATAAGGGATAAGAGAGAGAGCTTATAGATCTATGGCACAACTTGGAGAATGAAGAAGTGAAGTTTCCTAAGCATCCAATAGCCTTCTATTCATAAATGTGGCGCACTTCACATTTATAAATAACACTCTACTAGACGTGGTTTGAGACATCCTAAAACCATCCCAAAACCTTATGCTTTGATACCAAGTTTGTCATGACCCAAAGGGTACCCCCTAGACGTAACATGGCGTACTTGACCCCGAAGGGGTCTCATACAAGCCCTTAATTTCCTCCTATCATAAGATCATAGAAAAGTAGGGGATAATTAAAAACTTTCTTTTTATACAATAGAAAACATTTTCATAAGCAAGCAGAAGTCTTTACTACATCTTTGTCTCAAACATCTATTTAAACTCATGAATAACAAAGTCTAAAACATAAAGAAAAGACATAAAGGAAATAAGGGTTTTTCCTCGAAGCTATGAGTACTCACCAACTCTTCAACTGTTCTAGATCCTTTAAACCTAGACTCCAAAGCAACTTAAGCCTCCAACCCTACATTTGGTTAGAATGTAGGTAATATGCGTTAGTACAAAATGTATCAAGTATGAAAGCTAGCACAACATCATAAGAGCATCTGAAATGGTTAGTCAACATAAGACATAAGCATAAGAGACAGTAACAAAGTCATAACATAATCATCATAGTCATAGCATGGTCTCCAACATAAGCATCATAGAAACATAAGTCAACATAAGACATAGTTAATGAGCATAGGAGATAATTCATCATCACATAAGCATAATAGACTCTTGGTCATCTTTACCCTCATAATCTATGTGAATGGTAAATTCACAAGTCTTTCTACTATAAGGGCACCATAGTTCTAAGTATCCTCAAAGCACACTTGTGCAAAGTATGAAACGCAACCCATACTACCCTTCACACTAAGCATAGCCTTGAAGTTATCTTAGTCATATTCACCCTCGTTTTGGTCTTACTATAGGCCATCTTCATATAGACAAGGGAACTACCACCTTAGTCAATCATATCTTGGAAAGCAACTATGGCAAGACCCCAAGCAAATACATACAACATTAGGGAACCGTTCACAACTAGCCTCAATTCATACTTGTGCTATGTATGGATAGTATCCCATACTACTACCCACACTATGTACTCCTTCATACTATCATGAATGTTCACTAGTTGGGGACTAATCCCTTTATTTTATATTCCTCTATTCATATAACGTACTTCTCTACTTAGTACTAGGCAATTCATCACACATGAATGAGTACAATACATCAATTCAAAACTACCAAGAAATATCACCCTACTAGGCTAGACCAAGCTAATAATCTGTATAACATGACCTTACTATGCTAAGTCAAGCTACCATGGAGACATACTATCATACTAGTCCAAGCTATCCAAGGAATAACCCTCTAATAGGATATACCATGCTATCATTTTACTAACATAACTAGGTTAAGATAAGCTAACTAACTTGGAAGACGCACTAACATGCAAGTCCGAGCTACTCTGGGAAAGGTACAAGTGTCCTATCCTAGCTACCATGAAATAGTCCTAAAACCAACTAAGTCATGCTACCCTTACAAGTGTACTAGAATACAAATGCAAGCTATCCATAGGAGAGTATTATTCTGAATCTTTAGCTATCCTTAGGATATTATGAGTCCTCAATCCCAAGGTATTATGACAAACCTAACTCAAGCTATCCTTGGAATGCACCTTACAATGCAAGTCAAGCTACCCTTAGGAAAGTATGGATCCTCAATCCTAAGCTACCCTTAGGAGAATATAAATCCTTTATCCCAAAGCTATCATGATATGGTCTTGACCAAACCAAGTCAAGCTACCATGAAAGAATCCTAACAATGCTAGTTCAAGCTACCCATAGGAGAGTATAAATCCTCAATCCTAGGTTACCATGACTACTACTAACTAATGATACCTTGACATGCATTCTACAATGCTAAGTCAAGCTATCCCTTAGGAAAAAATAGATCCTTCATCCCAAGCTATCAACCTTGGTGCTATCCTACTAAGCCAAGCTATACATGAAGGAAACATATGCCTCAACTTCAAGCTATTCTAGACTAACATAATTTGATTCATTTTAGGTTATTAAGTCAACCTAGAATCCTTCTATGTGAAAGAACTTGAATCCCCTAGCATATTCATGTATAAGTGTGTAAGAGAGAAGCAACACACAAGAAAATCACATAATATTGACTTTACCCCCAAATCCCTAACCGTGATGGCTACAAGACCTACTATCAAGCTTAACTTCATTCAATCATGATCCATGTCTAAATTACAAGCTATTCAATCACATTGTTCATTAGAAGGTGACTCTAGTCATACTTGATCATAAAGGTTGAATTATGACTTTACAAGTCAAGATCCTTCCTATTCAATCAAGTCTAGTTCAATTCATGATTATATTATCCTAACTATGATCGATTAGTATTCATGACATTGATTTAGGAAGATCACCTTAGAACCTTCAACTTTGTCTCTAATGGCATAAACCTACAAAGATCACATTCATCAATTTAGATTAGGGTTTACCATATAAATCACATGAATTCATCATAATATCACTAAACAAAGATAAATCAATCATAATTGGGTGATATCCACAAGATTGGAATCAGACCCAAATCCTACCCACAATGCAAGCACAACGCTAGCTAGAATTGGGTTTTTAATTTCAGAAGTGTTGGAAACTATGGGGGCTCCATTAAACCCATGGATGATTAAGTTTCCAATACCTTAAATCAAATCCCTAAACAAATCTTGAATCAATGGTGAAAATCTCCCTATGCTATTGCCCTCTTGCCTTCTCTTCTTCCTCTTTTTCTTCAATTCGAGAGATATGATTTTTGCAGAGAATTTTGGAGTCTTTAGATGAATGAGTTAAAGTGATTAGTTTAGGGGTATATTAGGCTTATGTATTTAGTTAAATAACCAATTAACCGACCTACATTAATCCCTAATTAATAAATAACCTAACCCTTAAACACTCAACTAACACTTAAAGCTGAAACACTGCCATGACTCACTCCCTGCCATCCACGGACTGAGGATAGGACTACTATCCATGGTTTGGACCTGAGGCTTTTATTTTGCAGGACAACTCAGGCCTGACCTACTCCCATGACCTACGGGGAGTAGGTTGATATAGTGGGAGTGAATTGCTACCATAGGTCACAAAAATAAGCTTTTGTGGACTGTTTTGGGGTCCTCCTCAAGGACAACTTGGGTGGTCCTTGGGGGGTCGTACGCGGATGTTTAACCCCTAAACATGTCATTCTAAGTACGAGAGTCATTTATACAAGTTTTAACCCTCATATGACACTCCAAAACCTCACTACAAAACTCTAGAACTCCCTAGTTCAACTTACTAGATTACGGGTTGTTACAATATCCCCCACTTAGGTACATTCATCCTCGAATGACACTATAAACACTTCTTAAAGTCTAAAATCTAACTTAGCAGTCCATTATGCATGTACTACCTCTAATGCACACAATCAAGGAAGAAACTTCAATTCCAACAAACTAGGCATGCTCATAATCAACTCATGAAGTCTACATGTAATTTTATTCAAAGCACTACCTCATGATAAAAATAATTCATATAAGGAAATCATGGAAATATACTATTCACACATGACTTCACATAAAAGCAAATCAAGAGGAACTTATTATCTCAATCTTGAATAGGAGTAGAAGGAAAGGATGAGGACACTGGGACATATCATTGGCCCTTGGCCTCCCAAGTAGCACTCTTAACCAAAATCCTTAATAAAGAATAGTCCTCACTACCTCATGGAACACCTTCCTTGTTCTTCTATTTCTTAACTTGCAGGTCTAAGACCTCTACCGGTACTTCTAAATTAGAGAGGTTCTCACTAAGCAGCTATAGCTTATATGCAACATTACTAAGAAAACTCAAATTTCACATGAGCCTAACAAACCGAGACTAACCTTCTCATTCTCACTACACCTCTTAAGGTGAGAATTTCAAGCAAACTTAACTCATAAACATCAAGAACACTCAACGACCTTGTTATCTAAGAACATTATCCCCCCCTTGGGAGCAAGCCTGTACAACTCTTTTAAACATCTATCATATCCTAAAGGAAGCAATGAAGCATCATTCATACTAAAGAAAACATCAAAGTCTATCATCTCAAATCTACCAAGTCATATAGCCATAATTGGCATCTCAACAAATCTTTCTCCCTCGCTCCTTGTAGCATAAACCCTTCTAATAGTCACATCCTAAAGACCATCGGATATGGGAGAAGAGAGAGAGCGTATATATCTATGGCACGACTTGGAGAAAGAAGAAGTGAAGTTTCCTAAGCATCCAATAGCCTCCTATTCATAATTGTGGTGCGCTTTACATTTATGAACAAGACTCTATTAGATGTGGTTTGAGACATCCTAAAACCATCTCAAAACCTTATGCCCTAATCCAAAGTTTGTCACGACCCAGGGGTACCCCCTAGACGTAACATGGCGTACTTGACCTTGAAGGGGTCTCGTACAAGCCCTTAACTTCATCCTAAAATAAGATCATAGAAAAGTAGGGGAAAATTTAATACTTTCTTTTTATATAATCGAAAACATTTTCAGAAGCATGCGGAAGTCTTTGCTACATATTTGTCTCAAACATTCTATTTAAACTCATGAATAAAAGTCTTTGGGACGCATCCCATACAAAGTCTAAAACATGAAGAAAAGTCATAAAGGTAATAAGGGTTTGTCCTCGAAGCTATGAGGACTCACTAACTCTTCAATTGTTCTAGATCGTTGAAACCTAGCCTCCAACCCTACATTTGGTTATAATGTAGGCAATATGCGTTAGTACAAAATGTAACAAGTATGAAAACTAGCACAACACCATAAGAGCATCTCAAATGGTTAGTCAACATAAGACATACACATAAGAGACAATAACAAAGTCATAACATAATCATCATAGTCATAGCATGGTCTCCAACATAAGCATCACAAAAACAAAAGTAAACATGAGACATAGTTAATGAGCATAGGAGACAATTCATATTCACATAAGAATAATAGACTCTTGGTCATCTTTACCATCATAGTCTAAGTGCATGGTTAAGTCATAAGTCTTTCTACCATAAAGGTACCACACTTCTAAGTACCCTCAAAGTACACTTGTGCAACGTATGAAAGTCATCCCATACTACCCTTCACACTAAGCATAGCCTTGAAGTCATCTTAGTCATATTCGATCTCCTTTTGGTCATACTATTAAGCTATCTTCATATAGACAAGGGAATTACCACCTTAGTCAATCATATCTTGGGAGGCAACTATGTCAACAACCCAAGCTAAGTCATACTACATGAGGGAACACTTCACAACTAGCCTCAAGTCATACTTGTGGCATGTATGTATAGCATCCCATACTACTACCCACACTACGTACTTCTTTATACTATCAGGAATGTTCACTAGTTGGGGACTAATCCCTCTATTCTATTTGCCTCTATTCATATAACGTACATCTCTACTTAGTACTAGGTAATTCATCACACATGAATGAGTACAATACATCAATTCAAGGCTACCAAGGAATATCACCCTACTAGGCTAGACCAAGCTAATAATCTATATAATATGACCTTACTATGCTAATTCAAGCTACCATGGAGACATACTATCACACTAATCCAAGCTATCCAAGGAATAACCCTCTAATAGGCTAGACCATGCTATCATATTACTGACATCCTTAGGTTAAGCTAAGCTAACTAACTTGGAAGATGCACTAACATGCAAGTCCAAGCTACTCTAGGAAAAGTACAAGTGTCCTCTCCTAGCTACCATGAAATAGTCCTAAAACAACTAAGTCATGCTACCCTTACAAGTGTACTAGAATACAAATGCAAGCTATTAATAAGGGAGTATGATTCTGAATTGTTAGCTATCCTTAGGAGAGTATGAGTCCTAAATCTCAAGCTATTATGACTAACCTAACTCAAGCTATCCTTGAAATGCACCTTACAATGCAAGTCATGCTACCCTTAGGAGAGTATGGATCCTCAAAAGCTACCCTTAGGAGTGTATAAATTCTTCATCCCAAGCTATCATGAAATGGTCTTGGCCAAACCAAGGCAAGCTACCATGAAAGCATCCTAACAATGTTAGTTCAAGCTACCCATAGGAGAGTATAAATTCTCAATCCTAGGCTACCATGACTACTACTAAATAATGATACCATGACATGCATTCTACAATGCTAAGTCAAGCTATCCCTTAGGAACGAATAAATCCTCCATCCCAAGCTATCAACCTTAGTCTTATCCTACAAAGCCAAGATATACTTGAAGGAAACATGTGCCTCAATTTCAAGATATTCTACACTAACATAATTTGATTCATTTTAGGTTATTAAGTCAACCTAGAATACTTCTATGTGAGAGAACTTGAATCCCCTAGCATATTCATGACTAAGTGTGTAAGAGAGAAGCAACACACAAGAAGATCACATAGTATTGACTTTACCCCCAAATCCCTAACCTTGATGGCTACAAGCCCTACTATCAAGCTTAACTTCATTCAATAATGATCCATGTCTAAATTACAAGCTATTTAATCACATTGTTCATTAGAAGGAGATTCTAGTCATACTTGATCATAAAGGTTCAATTCTGACTTTTCCAGTCAAGATCCTTCCTATTCAATAAAGTCTAGTTCAATTCATGATTAGATGATACTAACTATGATCAATTAGTATTCAAGACATTGATTTAGGAAGATCACCTTAGAACCTTCAACTTTGCGTCTAATGGCATAAACCCTTAAAGATCACATTCATCAATTTATATCATGGTTTACCATAGAAATCACATGAATTCATCATAATATCACTAAACAAGGCTAAACCAATCATAATTGGGTGGTATCACTAGATTGGAATTACATCCAAAGCCTACCCACAATGCAAGCACAACCCTAGCTAGAATTGGGTTTTTGATTTCACAAGTGGGGAAACTATGGGGGCTCCATGGGTGGAAGAACCAATCGATGATTAAGCTTCAAATACCTTCAATCAAAGCCCTAAACAAAGCTTGAATCAATGGTGAAAATCGGCCTAAGCTACTGCCCTCTTCTCTTTTATTCTTCTTCAATTCTAGAGAGATGATTTTTGGAGAAACTTTTGGGGTCTTTAAATGAATAAGTTAAAGTGATTAGGTTAGAGGTCTATTAGGATTATATAGGCAGTACAATAACCTATTAACCGACCTACATTAACCCCTAATTAATAACTAACCTAACCCCTAAATACTAAAACTAATACTAAAAACTGAAAAACTGCCATGACTCCCTCCATGCCATCCACGGACCGTGGATAGGAGGACTACTGTCCGTGGTCTTAGTCCGTGGTTTGGACCTGAGGCTCATATTTTGTAGGACAACGCAGGCCTGACCTAGGCCCATGACCTACCAGGCGTAGGTTGATCTACTTGGTGTGGATTGCAACCGTAGGTCACAAAAATCAACTTTTGTGGACTATTTTGGGTACTGTTTTAGGTCCTCCTCAAGGACCCCTTGGGTGGTCCTTGGGGGATTGTACCCAGACGTTTATCCCCTAAACATGTCATTCTAAGTACGAGAGTCATTTATCCATGTTTTAACCCTTAAACGACACTCCAAAACCTCACTAGAAAACTCTAGAGCTCACTAGTTCAACATACTAGATTACGGGGTGTTACAATGTTGTCTAGCTGTGGTCAATGGATATATATATATATGCTTTGGGGTGAGGTTCCCCAAAATAATGCGCCTGTGTTTGTGCTCCTGACTATGCCTAGCAGTGAGCCTTTCTAGAGTGTGCAGCCAAGAGTGGATGATCTTTCTAGAGTTGATATTGTAGATATTGATTATTCTGATGTTGATAGAGAGGAGGATAAGGCCGATGATAATTTTGTGTAGGAGCCTAACAAGGATGAGTTGAAAAGAGAGGATGAGCTAAGGATTTTTGTGACATTGATAGAGTTGCAAGATATAGAGGAGACAATGGTCAATGTGGCATTAGGGACGTATCTTGAAGATACCTCATAGTGGCACCAGTGGGGTCTTTTCGGACTCTACCATTCCTCCTATTGTTGTGTCATTCAATGATGCCTCTGATGAGCCTACATTGCTACCTCCTCTAATAATATTGTTGGGCGACCCAGATGATGGCATTCCTCCCGAGACTCTTAATGAGAGCATTCCACATGCATTGCCAGTCAAAGGGACTTTTTACCTTTCCTTTCGTACACTTTTTTTTGCATTAAGGACACTACTGTTAATTTTTTGGTGGGGTGAGGGCACTTGTTCCAATATTCCCCTTTTTATTGTATTTTGTATTTCTCAAATTTAGATGATATAATAGTTTGTTTCATTATTATTATAGTGTTCTGATTGGTTTATCTTAGTGGGTCTCTTTTTTTCTCTCCAATTTTCAATTACCCCATGAGTTTTGGAGATCATAAAATGCTTGAGTCTTCATTGATACGAATTCTAGGATCGTTTGTGTTCAATATCGATGTCTTGCATAGTACTCATGATCAACCTGTTGTATAGTGTTTGCGTTGCAAGAAAGAAATCGTTGTGATTGCATTTTTGAGCTATCTTTTGAATTTTGTGTTGATTAGCTGCGTTTTCATGTGAGCCTTGCAATGAACATCACACATAAGCTTTTTTATCTTTTCGGGTTGTGCTAAATGATTTTTTTTGATGTGCAATGTTTAGTAAAATATGTTTTACTTGGAAACATGCTTGTGGAATTCTAGAATTTTCCTTGTTAGTCTAGTTGTCTACCTTTGGTAAGTGTAAGGAATGATCTTGGGGTGAAACATTAAGAGGGAACCCGAATTTCCATATACCTGTGTGACTATCATGTGAGGGTGTGCATCCTTTTTTGAACCATTTGACTCTAAACCATTTGTTTACTACCATATTGAAACCCTTTAAGCAAAATAGTTTCTAACTTCTCACACAAAATCTTTTTTGAAGCATTGATATGTTTGAATTGCCAACTTAGGCCAAAGTCCTAAGTTAGGTGTGTGGAATTGAAGAAGCAACAAAAACCAAGTGAAAGGCAAAGAAAGATAAAATGATACTCAACTTAGAAGTGTGTTACAAAAACAAGGAACCACTCCTTAAAAAAAGAAGAAGAGGTATTGTGATAAAGAACCTTTGAAAAGTTTAAACCAAAAAGAGAGTTGGTGGAATAAAAAAGGGTTCCCAATAATGTGATTGACAAATCGATGCTTAAGTTCTAAAATGAAACAGAATGAAAAGAACTTGAGAAATGGTGAAGATGATTGTAATAATGCTCAAAAAGGTGAAGTCACTAAGCCAAATTAAGCATACCTTAATCCTCAACCCCTTTACAAACCTAAAAGACCCTTTAGATCTTGCATGAAATAAGTTGTGTGATGATTGGAGATAATGAGCAAATTTATGGGATAACGATTGAATGTATTTCTATTTTGGGAGAGTGAGAGTTTTGTTGATTCTTTACTTCTTCATTGATTTGCTTTATGAGAGCAGGAAATCATTCTTAATGTAAGGGCAATTGAATGCATTTGTTGAAATATGATCTTGCATTATAATAGAGGCTATAGTGAGCTTGAGCTAGGTTTGATATCGGCTAGTAATCATTTGAAGCTTCTTGATCATGATTGAGTGTAGCATGTTTTTTGGAGTAATCTTCTAATGGATCTTGCATGTTAGCTTGATGAGTCATGAAGTTCAACTCATTTAGGGCTCATTATGCAATGAATTACTGTCCTCAATGCCTATTTTATAGTCATAACTTATGTTAATATGCTTATCGAAGGCAAAGAAGGCTTAAGAAAAAGGCAAGGACATTATAATGCGAAAAGGAGCAAAAAATTTTGAAAGTTGAAGAAAAGATGAGTCAGAGCTCGCAAAAGCCTCTCGGCGACTCACCTACTAATCCTACGGCTCGCCTAATCTTCCAGTAAAGTAGCCAATGGATCAGGGAAACTTGGCGAGTCGAAGTACACCTTAGCTTTGCACCGAATGGAATGGTGACAACGATCCAGCTCATCGAGTTTTCCAGAACAAGTTGATGTAGAAGTAAAGCTAAAGGATGAAAACATGTGCACTTCGGCGAATCGCCGAATCGTTCGGTGATCTCGACTAATGCCGCCGATTGGACTTCGTGCAAAGATTTATGTGAAGTTTTTGGAAACATATAAATTGCTTTTTGCAAAGAGAAAAGGGAAATCACAAATAATGTTAATCCAGTTTTGAGAGCTTTTACATAGTTTTATATTGTTGAACATTCTTGGAGATAATTTGGATCTTGGATTTGAAGATTTAGGATTCTATTCTCAATTTTTGCATTGGGCATCAGAGATTGTTTACAATTTTGATGGATTATCTTTTTGGTAATGATTTCTTTCTTTTTGCTATGGTTGGCTAAAACCCCTTCCCTTACGGGTGTGATCATGTTATGGAATAGACAAATTAGCTTGTGGGTATTGTTAATTGCTGATCTTAATGTTGTTTTGAAATGGGTTTAATTGTTTATTCGTGTTTTAATTTTTGAACTGAAGGTGTAAAGTTGGTTCTATTTTAGCTATGTATGCTTCCTCGAGAGAGAGTTATCACTACAAGAAAAATAGCTAATAGGGACGGAAAAAATGGTCCCTAAAAGTCTAATTCCGGTCCCTAAAAGTCAATAGAGACGAGTAGAATCTGGTCGCCACTCGTCCCTATAGGCTTCGCCGCTAAAAGCCTTTAGGGACGAGATTTTTTAACTGGTCGTTAAAGACTATTAGCGACATATACAATCCTGGTCCTTAAATGAATTTTAGGGACCATATTAGTGGTCCTTAAAACTACTTTCAGCTGGTCCTAAAGATTCTTTGAAGACCGAAGTTCTGGTCGCTATTCTATATTTATGCACCATAATCTTTGGTCTCTAAATGGAAATGGTCTTTTAAATTCTATTTTCTAAATATATAAAATCAAATGCATAAAGACAACATTGTTAATAACATACTACTTTCATATACTATAATATTAAATGAGTAACATTGCATTAGTGTCACTGTACGGATACATAGAAAACAATGTATTTTTTTCCTAATAGCTCTATCAAAATAATATCTATTTAGTCAACTTGTATGAAGTCTTTAAAAGCTCCATCTCCCACTATATATTCAAGTCTTCAAAACCTGTAAAAAGATATAAAATAATTTTTGTAATGAGAAAACATCACTACTAATTATATAGTAAGCATAGTTTAAAATGAAAGGGGTGATTACCATTCTTCAAAACAAAAAACTCTAAGCAAAAGAATATAGTAAGCATAGTTTTTTAAGAAAAGAAGGGTAATTACCATTCTTCAAAAATAAGAAAGCTAAGGAAACAATCATTAAATAACAAAATTATTTTCTTAACAACAATCTATACTAATGAGACTGAGTTCTGATTGAAGCAAAATAGATCCCAATCAAATACTCACAATCAATAAATGACATAATAAGATTCTAATTAAAATACAACAATATGGGTTTGATATACCATTTTAACTCTTAGCTATTTGTGCATTTTAAAACTTCACATACAACATATTTTTTAACAGACCATGGTAATCCATTCACTGACATGGAAACTGATATCCAGTGGATTGAATTTTTTCAAACGTTGATATGTGAATCCCATTTGCTACGCCATCATATGATGTACTTGCTCCCATTTTATCAGTATAAGCAAGTGTTTCTTAGTTGTAATTTATTTCCCATCTATAAGGTTTACTACAATATCTGTAACATCTTTCGGTAGCAATTACAATCAAGATTAATGTATTAGATGTTTAACAACCTTAGCTATGTGTAACCCGTACTATCATCAGTCATTACAGAATGTTTTTGTTTTCAAAAGCATGGTTACATATATAAATAGTAACATGATCCATTCATTTTTCATTCAACACATAACAATTTAAGCAATATCAAAAGAGTGAATGGACCTTCAGATTTAGCAGATTGGAATTGAGAGGGACAAGCAATAAAAAACTTCTTGCACATAAGAACATACCTGCCATCGCAAAAGTGATTTATATTCACCTTCCCTTTAGCATCAGATAATATAAGTTAAATCACCACAACATTGCGTCCATCGCCAACACTCTGTACTCATTACATGAGTGTTTGTGCTTTCCCCAAAGCTTGAACATGAATGTCAACATTCGAGTCTCGTCTTGTATAATTAAAATGACAGATAACATTTAAGTAGTCAGTATGTTATCAGATGCAAAGCAAAACATTTGTTTCAGAAGAGAAATTTATCTACCTCATAAATGTGACAAATTAATAAAACATTAAATTCAACTGAGTTAGCACATGTGAAAAACTTACGTATGCCAGGTGAACCACTTATTCAAGTGTTCATTCTTTAACACTAAAGCACGGTGAAAGGGAAACAAGCATTCCAAAAACTTTCTTAATTACATTATTGGTTTTTATTTCTCTCAAAATATGCCATAACACTGCCCTAGTGTAGACATGAAAATTATAAATTTTATAACAATGTGTAGACATGGAAAAATTGGGCTAGATTATATTAATAATCTAATCAATCTATCCATAATTTTTCTTAACTTATGCAGGTTTCTGGCATTTAACACAAGGCTATACATACTTAAAAGACAGAGGTAAATCAATGTCTTTGCCAAAATAAACTTTCGAAAGGTACTAATGGGTAGAATCAAAGATACAAGATATCAAACAAAGAAATCTTAATGCAAATACAATATGAAGGTGAATCATTTAGTGAAATTACTAAAATGCTATTTATCTAGATGAGCTTCGAAAGGAGAGACATGAAAGCATGACAGAGAGTATAAAAATAAGTTCAGGAAAAAACATGCTTACTACTATTAGGATAAATAATTAATTGATATTGTACTTCCTCGAGATGCATAGAGTTACTGTAGTTTAGGAATAGATGACCAATTGACTTTGTTACAAGCTCACAGCAAGACAAACCTTTGTTTCTGACAGGGAGTACCTCTGTTTTATAGCGTCCAATTGTACCTGACGTCAAACCTAACAGAAAAATTATTGTAATGTATAAAAAAGAAATATTCACAAAACTGCAAGTTCTGATTAAATGAGAGAGAAAACAAATTTCAACATCGTTATAAGCTAAGATAGAGATAAAACTTTGTTAATGAAAGGAGTGAAGAATCTAACATATAATAGATAGTAAACCCTCCTCATTTGCCTTGGACTGACACCGTTTTGTTGCAATATAAGTGTAATTCAAACACATGTGGAGTTAAGAAGTTTAGTTAGTTTCTTATTGAAATAGGGATCTTTTTTTTTGGCAAACTTGTGTGATAGACCTTATTACTCATAGCATGGTCATGTGACCATTTCAAGTACCTATATGCAACCAATCCCAACATTGTGTTGCTAAAGATAGTAGTGTTTCTATCAATTGCACAATCAGATTATCTATGGGAAACCTTTCTGAATAATCTGATCATACACTACATTATATTAGTTCTGCTTTTCCTTACAATGGAATTTATCCAATAAAGTTGGTATCTGAATCTTTGACCTCACCATTATTAGCTAACCTGTCTATGTGTAAAATTTCAATATTCAAAGTAAAAAAAAAGCTACTAAATTTGCAACTCTTTTACTACATATCAGCTATTAAGAAGATATTGATACCCAAAAACAGAGTTCTTAGGTCAGGTTGAGAGACTTAAAAATTTAGAGAATATAACATGTGAGTATACTTTTGACCTACTTAGGTCAACATGAGTTTCCCAAATTTGAATTTCGGTGAATAGTTGTGCAGAAAGCAAAGGATAAAACATAGCTAAATCTTAGGAAAATAAAAAATGAGTTTAAGCAAAGTGAGAGGATGGAAAATAGACAAATTCAATCTTGAATAGAAAATCAATGAACGCATAATTAGTTGGACCTACCATTCCAGCCACTGAATCAACAAAATGAAAAAATATACAACTTACCAAAAAAAAAAGAAACCTTATGCTTAAATTTTCTCAACCATACAAAGTGCTAGAAGTTTATCCATCCAAAAAATCATTTTCTTTTCAAGTTTAAGAGTAAAGTGGATGAATGTCTCTTGAGAGACCTTAATCGAAGGAAAAAGAGAGCTGTGAAAGAATTAGTTACCTAGTGTAGCAGAACTCATTGCCGGGAGATCATTAAAATTGCTCAAAACGACAAATCTGAGGATGAATTTTGGAGATTTGAAAGGGACGGGGATCTAGGGCTTCCAAAGAGATGAGAGAAAAGTAAATTTGAGAGACGATTTAATTCTTTCTTATTTTTTTTTGCAATATTAAATAACATTTTAGTCCACTCACATTAGTTAGACTATTTAGGGACCGGAATATTTTCTTTTCAGCGAACAAATTTTGCCACAACTCGAATTAAAATGAAAATACTAAAAAGTAAGGACCGTATGAAAATCTATTCCTAGTAAGTACATTTTTAGGGACTAGATTTTTGACTGGTTGCCACATGTTGGTCTTAAATAAGCCTTTTTCTTGTAGTGTATATAGTAGAATGAATGGTTGATAGTTGTATTGATTTGAATCTTTACAACCCAGTTTGAGAAAGTGGGTTTAATTATGGAATTTGGTTGTTTCATTTTATTTAGCTTGTTCAGGTTCCAGACAACTTACTCGAAACATTATAGCTAATCGAGAGATAACTTTTATTTCAAAACCTATCATGCCCATTGAGGTTAAGAATCTTAAAGCAATTAATAATTACCCATTTAGTGAAATTAGTATTCGATTGCTCACGATCCTAAGTCCTCTCTCTAATCGTTCAAATCTTATGTTACTCATTTTTGTTAGAACTTGGTTACTAAAATTCCCCCTCTTGATATTGATAATTGAAACTTCGTGATTTATTTTATGTTGTGTATTCGTTTTACTTTAAAAAAGATTAGAACACATTTTCACATCATACTTAAATTCATTACTGTATTACTCATTGTGGGATCGACCCCAACTCATCGTTGGATTTATACTTGTTAGCGACCACCTACACTTTGAATAAGAAAAAGTGTAGTTGAGCGTTATCAAAAATAGCTCCGCTGCTGGGGAGTGTTGTTTAGAACTCTTTTATTACAGTGTTTTAGTGAACTAATTTTGTCATAGTAGAATTTTCTAATTTGTGTTTCTTTGTTGATTGCTCTAAACAGGTGAAGAGATGAGTGTGAATGGGAGTAAGGTAAATAAATTTGGGAACAATGATAACATGGAAAACTTGCTTGATGTCAATGAAGATCAATTGGGAAGTGCTGGTGCTTGTTAATTGCCTCCAACTGTGGGCGATGTAGTTTTTCATGTGACCAGTACTATGTTGCAGGTGTTGCAAATGACAGGTCTATTTGGGGTACTTGCTCATGAAGACCCTTATGATCACATTCCCAATTTCGTGGATGTGTTTGGACTGTTTTCCTTCAAGAACATAACTCAAGAGTCAGTCCAACTCTGTTTGTTTCCCTTTTCTCTAATGGGGGAAGCAACAAAGTGGTTGACCGAACTACCAATGTAGTCTATCACTTCTTGGGAGGAGCTCACATATGTGTTCTATAAAATATTCTTCCCTCCCTCGAAGATGGTTAAGTAGTTGATGGATAATATCCTGAACTTCAAGTGGATTGATGGTGAGCCCATCCATGAAACGTGGTTGATGTTCCAAAAGTTGCTTCTTCAATGTCCTACTCATGGGTTGCCGGACAATGTGCTATTGCTATATTTTAACCAGATTCTTGACAACATCAACAATGGTGTTACCGAGCATTTCATTCGGGGTAGAATCATGAGATAACCACTTGACATACGTTAGCTTTGCTTGATGAGATGACCAAAATTAATTGTGCATGGTACATAAGGGAAAATCATGTGTCTTATTTGAATATTGGGCTGACGAAAGAACAATTGGAAAAGAATCAAGAGCGTGATATAAACATGGCCAAGATAATGACCAAAATAGACATATAGACAAATCATGTCATGGGAGGGGGTAATAGGGATATGAACAAAGTTGGTGCTAATAGGGTTGTGAGCCCTGATGAAGCACAATTTCAGGCCATGTACAACGTAGAGGTATAATTCTTATCAAACCAAACAGTGGTTTCTCGTCCAAGCTATGCAAGGCCGGGAGGGAATCATGGTTGGAATAGAGATCTTGATGATGATTGGAGAGATCAGGATCTAGATTGGCGTGATCGTGGTGTGAATTGGAGAAAGAGAGTTGGTGAGAAAGATCGTTATGTACCTCCTAATGAATATATCCAAAGTCGAAGGAACCAAAGGCTGACCCCGAAAACTTTCTCATCGAGGATATGCTTGCCCGCATCCTACACAAGATGGAAGGATCGGATAAGGTACTCAAGGAGATGAAGGATAATGTCTCGTCTTTAAATCAAACAGTGACCTCACACTCGGTCTCCATAAAGGAACTTGAGACTCAAATGGGTCAAATCTCAGCTCACTAAATCCAAGACCGAAAGGTGGTCTTCCTAGTGATACCATAGTTAACCCAAATAAGGAGGCTTGAGTGCATTACCACGCATTGCCATGACGTTAAATAAGACACTTTTTGGGAAGAAACCTACGTTTTACTTCTTGTTATTTGAATAACATTTTTTTGATATGCAGGTTGAAATTCAAATTTTGGATAAAGAGGCAATTGGCGAGCTCATAGCTCACTCGGTGACTCACCAAGTGGCTCGGCGAGGCCGGTACAACTCTCCGTTTGAACAAACTGATGGGCTGGTGTTCTGGTAAATTCGGTGGACTAAGATCCACTCAGTGACTCGGTGAGTGGATCGGCGACATTAGTACGTCTCGCTGATCAAGGCGCGAACTATAGGGTAAAAATCCCTTCAACCATTTTAAATTCAAATCTTCATCTTATTTTGAACTTTTAGACTCTTGCACTCTTTCAATCAAACTCTAGATTATTTTTTTAGCTTAAATTTCATGGGTGTCCTCGTTTGTGGTTGGAATCTAAAGTGTTGTCCATCCTTCCCTCTTTGCCTAAGTGTTCACCTTTCCACATCTGAGGTTGATTTTACAAAATTTTTTTAATTTCCAAATTCTTATTGAGCATACTTATGAGTAGTTAACGAATGTTTTGTGTGCCTCAAATTTGTGCCTAATTACTCTTTGAAATTTTGTTTGAAATAAAGCATGTTAGATAACTTTTTTGGGCCTAATTTGTTTGAGTTTCACGTTTGAATTGTTCGAATTATGGGTATGAATGTTTGGTAGTGTACGCATGAAGTCTGAGTAGCCTAAATTTGACTAAAACACTTTAAATTTCCCGATTATTTATTAGGTGATGACGTCTTTCTTAAGGGAAAAATCATCATTTGATCGAATTTTAATCAATAGGGGGGAAGTTTGAGTACCCCGACCTAGCAATACATGGTGGGTAGGCTAGAATGTTACTTGAAATAGTTTGTCATAGGTTGTTAGGATTGAACTGAAAATTGGGTTGTGAAGGCAACATGTTGAGCAATTTGGCGAGATGCATCAAGCTCGCCCAGTGACTTGGTGAGTCACCTAATGACCCCCTTTATCACCTAGTTGACCATAATTATTGATAAGTTTTTTGTAACTTTCGGCGATATGCCTTTGCTCGTCGAGTAGAATCAACGACTCTATGAATAACTTTGGTCTCACCTTTATGACTTTCATTTTCGTTTTTTATTTCTATAACATTCGGTGAGTCACTCTTTGAACGCCGAATGAACTCGGAATCTCACCAAATGGTCCTTCGTGTCGCCCTTTTGTACTGTATCAGTGCTGATCTTTCTGTAACATTCAACAAGTTCCCTTTTAACCTCCAAATGTGTTGGCGACTCGCCGAACATGTTGACGAGTTTTCCTGTAACTTTTTGAAAATGTTATTTCAATAAACTTTTGCAATTGCATGCATTATATTTGTGTTTTCTATAGATATGGCTAGACCGAAGCTTCCCGTACGAGGTCTAGCACCCCGGAAGAAGGCCAAAAGGGTTGTAATAGCAGCGGAAGTTTAGCCTTCCCTAATCACTCGCCCAAAACCTCGTCAAGTGAGTGGTATGGGCAATAGTACGAAGTGGGTAGTCACTAGTTCCAGTCCAAGCTCATCAGACGGTATAAGCATCAACTCCACCTATCTCACCTCCCCTGAGTTTAAGAGAGGAAAATGCGGAGTCTCGACAACAGAGGGAGAGTTTCTCAAACTGAAGCGCTCAGAACTGCATTCTAAAGTAGTTCATGATCCATTGGCCAGACTTCCAGCACTTCTGACGCCTCCAACACCTCTAGTCTCTCATGCACCTCAAGTGCACTCGGCCCTAGAACAATCGTCTTGGTCTATGAATAGACTGAAAGCCACTGGCTTGCGGAATATTTTGAAGGAGAAGCCTTTGTCTACTGATGGTGTGGTGAAAAGGTATCTAGTTGTGTGGGAGATGTTGCGTTTCCACAAATTCAAATAGTTCACTAATCCCTGAAATCTGTATGTACCTTTATGGGTTTGGGAATTTTATGACAGGTAAGCAAATTTGATCTCGAAAGGGAAGAAGAATACTCAGTCAATGGCATCGGTCGACTTTGTTAAGGTTCGAGGTAAGCAAGTGAAGTGCAGCGAGACTGATATTAATGATGAACTAAATTGCATAGTCCGCACTATTCACTCTTTTGCCGACATTGTAAAAATCAAGACATTAGGAGTTGTGAAGGGATGGTTGGCCCTATTTCTAAATGATATCACACTTCCTTGGATAGAGACGGGGGTTGTAATTGAGAAGAAGGACTTAAATATTGCTGCTTGGTATTTATTTCGGTTCATTTCCACTACCTTGATGCCTTCACAAAATAAGTCTATTATCCGGCTTCTAAAGGCTGCACTTCTGGGGTGTATCATAGCTAGGGAGAGGCTGAATCTCGGGGCCATCATTTCACAAGAGATGTAAATAAGGGCCAACCAGAACAATACCTTATTTCCATATCCAGTTCTTATTAGCGATTTGTGTTGCGTACATGGTGTGCCCTTATTGGTGAAGATGAATGCAGAGGTTACTCCGACATTGTCTACTGATACTCGCAGAATTGAAGCTGAGTACATGAATGATGAGAGTGAGAGAAGGAAGAAGGCTCTGGTAAACACATCTCCTGTTGTCGATGTCGAGTCCATGGAGGTCGGGACTACTCAGTCCACTCCAACAAATGTGCAGATAGATATACCTAACTCCTCCACCTCTAATGGACCAGCTCCTGCTACTACTTTCCGTCCCTCGTTGACGCAGGCCATGATATACAAAATGGGCAACCTTGCCCATTCGGCTAATGTGCTGGCTTCTCGAGCTAAGGCGGATGTCCCGTCTATGATTGGTTCTCATTAAGAACTGTTGTAGACACCTTTGTTGAACTAAATGTGTTCTTTATTTACTCGAGGACAAACAAAAGTTTAAGTTGGGGGTATTGATAATTGGTAGATTTACACTAGTTTGAGGCCTATTTAGCTCAACAATATGTGTCTTCAATGTCTTATTTGTCTAATTCTAAGGATATCTTGACGATTTGTATCTATGAAGGTTAAAGGAAAATACGATGATAAATGTGTCAAATAAGGGCCAAAAAAGTTTAAAAGAAGTGTAAACTCCACATTGGTGATCGCCTAACATGAAAGGCGGATCGCCTAACCTCGCCCAAGTTGACAGCGCAAAAAGGTTGAATTAATTGAGGTAGGTCGGCGGACATAAAAAGGAAAGGTGACTCGCCAAATGCAAAGAGGGAACATGAGGACTATCGCCGAAGGGGACATTATTTGAAGTAAATTAAAGGCTTGGAAGGCGAACAAAGGTTTTATTCACAAAACAAAGAATGTGAGAAGCATACTCGAATTAGCTCGTTGATTGAATTAAAACGCATGTATCCTAAATCAAGAAAAGCCAGAGATAAAAAGCAGTTGGTGATTCTCCTAATGTTATTGGCGAGCCTGACTAATGTCACCCAATGGGTCACGCATTGAGTTTCGAGCCAAATTATGGGGAGATTCTAAATAGCCTAAAGTCGACAGAAAAAGTAAGTTTTTGGGGAAGTAAAATATTCAAGAAATGAGAAACTTAGAGAGAGAAAAACATTTATTTTACGAGGAGCACTTTTCTAGTTTGGGGTTTTTCAACCTTTCTCTTGGAATTAAAAATTTGAAGTTGAAATTTACGTGGGTAATTGCTTAATTTCATGTTACCCATGACTACTTTGATACAAAGTATAATTTCTTTACACTTTGTAATGAGTGGCTAAAGTCTCAATGATTAGGGTACAACTATAGGGTTGGGTGTTGATTTATTGTTGTGATAATTATACTGTGCTATGTTTTGTTGTTGTTCATAAATGGATTTGGGCTAATTAACATGGGGTTAATTTATCGATTAAGGTTTCAAACATAATTCCTACTTCTGCTATTCGGTTTATCCTTGAAAGAGATTGATTGTAGTGGCTAATTAATTTGATATTTGCAATTTAGGTTTCATATTTGCAATTTTCTTGAAAATAGACATTACGGGTGATATATATTTGCCCTATTTCTGCATCGGAAGAGAGAATAGTGTAAGGTAGGTTTGTTTAATTTTGCACAAAGATAAGACCGAAATGAGATTCTACAAATTGATGCTATGAGCTGTAATTTAAGATGACCTAGCCTATCCATTAATGCTCATTACTATATAGCAACACAATTACCGATATTTAATATCAATTTCCAATCCCCACACCCTTTCATTACTTGTTACTTATTTGAACATTTAGTTTAATTATGACTATTGATAACTGAAACCCTTTTAGTAAATTTGGTGAAATTATCCACCCACTTGTTCTCATTACTACAAATTAATACATTAACATTCTAAATTTCTTAATAGAATTCTTTGTGCTATATCATTCTCTGTGGCATTCGACACCCTGACTCTTAGATTGTTAATTTTATTGACAATGACCACTTACTCTTTGTTATGGATTTAAAAAGTAGTTTAAGAATTATCATTAATCCTAATCATTTTACAAATCTAAAAACTCATTTGGGAGGGGGGAGTAATTAGTAGAGAAACAAAAGTGATATTAATTGCAAACAAAGAGAAAGGTCTAAGAACTAGAAGTGGCATTCACCCAACAAAAAAGAAAAATGTAGTGTCCTCAATTAAAAAATTGAAAAAGAAGAGAAGTAGGTTGAGTGACTCCCTGTTGTACTTAGTATGGTAGTTTGTCCATTTTAGGTGAAGTGAAATGGAGCTCACCGATCTAGTCCATGAATTGTAACAGATCTCGCCTACCTAACCTGCGAATTGCCGAAAAGGTTAAACTCATGAAATCTTGTCATTAGTTCCGTGAACATGATGGTGACCTCCAAAAGGGAACAGTGAATCCCCGAAACATGTAGTTTATCACTAAAATTGACAGTACACTCCTTATGAATTTTGGTAAAACAAAGCGAACTGAGTCCGGTCCACCAAACATGTTTGGTGAAGCTCCAATTATACCCTCACATCACCAAAGTTTACAATACCTTTAACAATTCAAGCTATTCCAAGAGAGAACCCTGATGAGGTTCACCCATTAGGTTTGGAAAATCACTGAAATATGTCTCGGCGCGCCAAATATTTCTCTCCTTCCTACACAAGGGGAAGTGCTTAATTTAACATCGTGGCACAACCTGGACAAGCTCTCAAGCATTGTCCAAGAACACCCCTTCAATAACTCGCACCTCACAACCTTCCCCAAAATATAATTTCGACCTTTGGTCATAGACATTGAATTTGTTCACGACCTAGGGGTATCCCCTAGATGTAACATGGCATACAAGACCCCGAGATGCCTCATACAAGACAATTTTCATTCATAATCAAGATAATAGAAATCAAAGAGATTTAAAACATTATTACAACATAACCAAAATGTTGAATTGCAAAGCGGAAGTGTAAAACACTTGTCTCAAAAACCATCTAATACAATAGAATCTCTGGACATAGCACGTACATCAATGTTCAAAACTCAAATGAAAAGAACATAAGAAAAGTAGTGGCCAAACCCTTGGATGAATAAGGACTCACCAATATTCAACTCTTCCTCTACTATAGATCCTAACCACGGGGATGAGAATCGGGAATGCCGGACCCTGCATCTGGATAAGAAATGTAGGCAAGAGTATGTGTTAGTACAAAAAAGTACTAAATATAATAACATGCATAAACATAACCTAATGGTTAGACAACATAAGTCATAAACCATAATCAATGCACATAATAGATCATCACAATATGTAAGGAGTATTTCTTGAAATAACCTTACTTAATCTTTAGTCAAGACAAGGGTAACCACCTCTAGTCTTACTCATCATGGAAACCAAACTCAAGCAATAATCCAAACTAATCACCTATCTTAACATATCATAGCTTATCTATTAAGGACATTGGGAATCACCTCCTACTTTACTATAAAGAATCATCGGTAATTGCCTCTTGCCCTTCTTACTTTGGGATCATGGGTAATCGCCCTTTATCCTTCTTACATTGGGATCATGCGTAATTTCCCCTTGTCCAGCCTGCATTATAACATCGTTGGTAAGCACCTCTTGTCCCACTCTAAGGATTTTAAGTAATCGCCTTTTATCCTACTCTAAGAAATATGGATAATTGCCTCTTATCCTATTCTAAGGAATATGGGTAATAGCCTCTTATCCTACTCTAAGGAATATAGGCAATCGCCTCTTATTCCTCACATTTAGAGGTCATGGGTAATCGCCTCTATCCTCATCATTTTCATAGTTCCTTAACCTAGATTCATTTTAGGTGAGAAATCCTTTCAACCTAGAATCATTCAATGTGAGAAATCCCTTCACATTCCTACATAAGAAATCATGTGGTAAAGTATTTTCCACAACAATCAAATCAATAATCAACAATTAATAACATATGCTTCTCTCTCAAAGAAATTCTTATCGTAAATCATCACATATGCTTAAATGTCAAAGAAATTCCTAATGTACCTTATTTATCATATAAGAAAAAGCATAAATCCATAAATTCTCCTTTCTTAGACTAAAACCCATTTTACATCAATTTCTTCTTAGAAACATGGGTTAAGCATGGGTACATGGAATTTCATCATAAAAGCATAGAATCCTCTCAATTCATGCAGAATCAATCATAATTCTATCAATTAACTCACATTCATAATAACCCACAACTTAGAAGAAAATCCTAACTCAAATTGGGTTATTTCTATTTTTCAATTGGGAGAACATGGGGGTCCATGGGTGCAAGGATTCCATGGATGAAAAGCTATCATACCTTGTTATCAAAGCCCACAAGAAATTGGAGAATGAAGACTTGACCTTGAACCCTAGATTGAATCTTCTTCTTCAAACTTCTAGAGAGAGAACTATTTTGGAGAGGAAGAACTTTGGTCTTCTTTTGGAATTTTAGGAGAATGACTTGAATGAACTAATTTGGGGTTAAAACCCACTTATAAAGGGGTCTTAGGCAAAACGACGTTATACAGGGATAAAATAATTAGGAAAAGACCAAATTGCCCCTGAAAATAACTGCCAACCCACCACCTACAAACCCTGACCGATGAACTGTGGTCTGGCCGACAGTCAGTCCTACACAACCGTCGATTATATGGGGCCCTGACCTATGGACCCTTAACCACAAATTTTGGATTCAACGATAGTCCGTTGGTCTGGCCGTGGTTCCTGACCTCTTATCATTTTGGGTGGCCAATCGACGAACCACAGCTATGGTCCGTGGTCTAATCTAGGGGCCGTGGTTGGCCTCCGTCGGATGGCACCAAGAAGTTCTGAAAAATGCTACTTTACCCTTGCTCGAATCTGAGGTGTTACTATTTGACACCCTTAACATCTTCAATTTCAATCATCCTCCTACAAGACTCTCTAGTTGACTTATACGGACCAGTCCACTTTGAATTTAGCTTTCTCAGAAAAAGCTCAAACCTAGAATTGAAAAGGAGAGCGTCCTCAACTACCCAAATATCCTTTTGTAGGATTTTGACATTGTTTTACATTCTCTATATATAGAGAGGACTTCTCATATACTTCTATGCAAAATTCATCCAATTCAAGTAGTTGGTTTGCACGGTTCCTCAAATCTATCTCCCAATCTATGTTCACCTTCTTCAATGTCCATAAGGTTTTGTGCTCCAATTCAATGGCAAGTGATAGGCCTTCCCACACACTATCTTTTAGAGGAGACATGCTAATGGGTGACTTGAAAGTTGTCTGATATGCCCTAACACATGCTAATGGGGGACTTCTCGGATACCTCCATGTTGCCCACCACCTTGTGATGCATGGAAAGTCTCAAGGATATCTTTCACGACAACTTCATGAATGCAACGCCTGATTATGTGATAAACACACTCATTAAAGAGATAGGGTCCATCCCAGACATACTTCATAACATCAAATAGGAACTTCTTCTTTTGATAGTTGTTCAGTCCTTCAAGAATTAATCTACACACTATAAAATTTTCACAGTCGGCATGTCGTGTAATTGAGGTTTGAAAGATCCTCATCATTGTTTATCGGGAAAAGCATCATCGATGCCTAGTTCTTTCACCAAAGCAATGCTTAGTTCAGACCTTTATAGACTGTCCGCTACCTAATTTTCACAATCTTTCCTTTCCTCTATTATTTGGGGATAAATTGAACCAAACATACCTATTGGATGTCTGCAATAGGAGATATCTAATCATTCCATTATTTTTGGGCTTCCATCATCAAGGTATGTGTGTATTCACCCATGGAGTCATTTCCTCCATGGGGTTTCTAAGGTTTCCAAGTTCTCCTTTCAATTTCAATTGGTTCAAGTTGGGGTTTCAATTCAATATTATGGGTATTATTACATTGTGATTGATTGTTGTTGAAAAACTCTCCACATGAATCAATGTTAATACATGATATTTAGTTGAACTTATTTTGACTGATGTTTGCGTAATCAAGACACAACTTCCAATACAAGTCTCTACGATCGTGCAGTAGTATAATAACCCAACCAAAGGTTGGGATCATCCCAAGAGAATGATTTTGTGAATAATAAAATTTAGTTCTAACTAGTCGTAGCTGAAGACATTAACGAGTAAAAACACAGTAAATTGAGGGGGTGACACAAAGGTGTCAAATATCAAATGGGTGTTTTGTCACAAGTAAATAAAAATAGCAAAATAAACTAGGGAATCTAAACAATGAGAGGGGGATTCTTGGGTACATGCTTTTGATAGAAAATTTATAAAGTAATAGTGACTAGGCTAAGCTTTATGTGGAAATAAGTTCTCTCTCAAGCAACTTACCCCGTTTCAAATGGGTTCCTCTCGGACACCCACTTGTTGTATGAAAACCAGCCTACGCTTTACCCCTCTCACTTTGTCGAGTTGAGTGTTAGGATATGGGACTAGGGTTCACCCTCTCGAGCTGAAACTCATGTTCACCCACTCCTTAGGCCATCAATCTAGTAGTCTTGGTTTTACGACCTCTCTCTCGAACAAGTCGAAAACACATAGATAAACTTATATTTGCAACTACAAATTCATTAGATTCATACGTAACTACTAGAAGAAATCACCATTAAACTATATCTAATCTATCAACAAGCCAACAACAATCTTAACTCATATTCGCTAAATCACACCCCAAGAATTAGGTTTTAAGCCACACATCAGGAGATAGAAATTTATACCTAAATCAGCTTGCATTCAAATGGGTATGAAGATTTAAGTCTTGTTACAGGCCAAGAATGAAGAATCCAAGAGACCCAACTCCAAATCTTGACGATGAATACCCTCTTCTCCTTCAAGTCTACAAAACCCTCTCAAACTTAGAGAAAAAAATACCAAAATGTACTATTCTAATCTGTAAAATATAATAATGGTTCGACTCTGCTAAAATTAATAAAGAGTTTAGTATTTATAGACTTCAGAAAATAGTGTTGGCGGATCGTTCGGCGAGGTTAGTCGGAATCACTGATTAACTTGGCGATTCTCCCCTTGGGGTAGTTCATCGCTGTNACCAAAATGTACTATTCTAATCTGTAAAATATAATAATGGTTCGACTCTGCTAAAATTAATAAAGAGTTTAGTATTTATAGACTTCAGAAAATAGTGCTGGCGGATCGTTCGGCGAGGTTAGTCGGAATCGCTGATTAACTTGGTGATTCTCCCCTTGGTGTAGTTCATCGCCGTCTTGCACCAACCTTCAGCATCGTTGTGCTTTATGTCATTGGGCAACATAGTACTGCTTCGCGGAACTATTTGACGATACACCGATTGCTCCCTCTCTTTGCCGACTTGATCCTTTCTTTGAGTGCTCAGCACACTTGAACAAAAGGCGAAGTAAGAGCATTCGACGATTCACTAAGTGGACTCGATGATCCTCGGGCCTTCATTTCTTCGTCCTTTTCATTTTTTTTGCTACGTAGTGTTTATGCTTTCCTTCAAACATCAAATACCTGAAACTTAAGGATTTTCATCAGATATTGAGATGAAATAAGCATTTGAGGACACAATTTCTATTAAAATAAAGCCCTAAATGAGTCCAATTTGTGGACTCATCATTGACCCATTCCTAAATTATGATTTCCTAGTATAAGCCTGTGATTACCCAAGAACCTATGAATTATTAATTTGTGAAGATATGCATGTTTTTATAATGTTATTGTAATTGAATTGATGATGCTTTGAAAGAAAGTATTGGTGCTATTGTGAAAGGATTTCTCACTTACTATGATGGTCATGATTGTGAAATGTATTTCTCACAAATGAATTCACATTGGTGAAATGTTTTCTCATCCATTTTTAATTATGTTTAAGGAGTTATTCAATGTTTTGATCTTGAAAGATGTGTATTGTAAATACCTTTCATATATCAAATTGATAATTGACTTTTATCTATTTGACTTGGATTTACACTTAGCACCAAGGTGGCTTGAGGTGGAGGCTCAAATAGGGTAGTCTCTAGTAGCAACCTTGATCAGTCCACAAATTGGACTCATTTAGGGCCATATTTTAATAGAATTAGTGTCCTCAAATGCTTTTTTTATCCCAATATTTGATAAAAACTCTTAAGGTTCAGTTATTTGAAGTTTGAGTGGAAGCATGGACACTTAGGCGCAAAAAGGAACAAAAAGGCTGAAAAGAACGAAGAAACTAAAGCCTGAGCATCGCCAAGAACACTTGGTGAATCGCCGAAGGGATGTACTTCGCCCTTTGTTCCAGTTCACGGAGCCCTGAAGGAAGAGGATCAAATTGGCGGTAAAAAGGAGCAGCCGGCGCGTCACCGAACAGTTCCGCGAAGTAGTACAATATCGCCCAATGGTCCAGGATGCAGAGATGCTATAGGCAACCACAGAAGGCGATGAACCAGATGATGGTGAATCGCCGAGTTGATCCATGATTCCCACTTACCTCACCGAACGTTCTGTCGCAACACTATTTTTGAAAAGCTATAACTACTAGCTCTCTATTAGTATTAAAGCAGATCTGAACATTATTGTAATTTTTCACTTTCACTTTCATATTTTCTCTCAAGTTTGGAAAGGGTTTTGTGGGAGACTTGAAGATGAAAGAAGTTCATCTTCCCCAAATTGGAAGTGGGTCCTCTCTATTCTTCTAACTTTGCTTAAATCAAGGTTTAATTTCTTCTACCCATTTGATTGCTCTATCATTTAATGTATAATTTCTTTTTTCTTTATGTTTGGCCAAAAACCCCATTCTTGGGGTGTGATTTAGCAAATATATGTTGATATTATTGTTGGCTCTTGCTTGCTGTTATGTTAGATGCATTTTAATGGTGATTTCACCTAGTGGTTTTGGTCTAATTTAATGGGTTTGTAGTTGCAAATACAAAACCACCTATGTGTTTTCGTCTTGCTCGAGAGAGAGGTCGCGAAACCAAGATCGCTAGACTGATGGCCTAAGCAGTGGATCGACATGAGGTTTAGCCTGAGAGGGTTAGCCCTAGTCTCATATACTAACACTCAGCTCGAGAGAGTGAGTGGGGTAAGGCGTAGGCTGGACTTCATGCGGCAAATGGGTGTCCGAGAGGAACCCATTTGAAACGGGGTAAGTTGCCCGAGAGGGAAGTTATTTCCATCTAAAGCTTAGCCTTGTCACTATTATCTCGCAAATTTCCTATCGAAATCATGTATCCAACGATTTACATCAAAATATATAGCGGTCACACCCCAAGAACTTCTCCCTATACTTGAATTTTCTCTTTATTTTTGTTGTTTTATCTGTACTTGTGACAAACCCCCATTGATATTTGACACTTTGGTGTCACCCACTTAAATTTACTTTGTTTTTATTCGATAATTTCTCAAACTACAACTAACTATAATGAAATTCTAGCCTAACTACTATTTTCACTACCACTATCGACGATCATAAACACTCATACCGTAGGTTATGAGTGTCGTTGGTCACGATAAACATTAAAATGGCGCCGCTGCCGGGGAGTGGTGTCACGTGAAAATGTAGTTCACTAGAGCTTTTTGTTCTTTTTAGTGTAGTTTTTACTAATTTTACTTTTAGGGTGTGTTTGGTATGAAGGAAAATGTTTTCCATGGAAAACAAGTTGATTTTTGACTTATTTTTTCTCATGTTTGGTTGGTGAGTAGAAAATATTTTCCGGAAAAGATTTTGTATTTGATTTATGAATGATTTTTTTTTTTTGAGAAATATCTTTTATTTTTACTAGGGTAGAAAATAATTTTTGAAATTGAAAATATATTTTAAAAACAAACTTAAATTATTTTGGGGGTGGGG
>NC_064291.1:16467248-16574103 GCF_019186545.1 Solanum stenotomum | reverse complement strand
TTGGTTGGGGGGCTGGTTTGAGGGTAAGGACAAAATAAATTGATTTTTTCAATAATTTTTTTTTAATTGAAAGTTGAAAGAAAGTTTTGGAAAATGTTTTCCTTAAGCTTTGAAGGGAAGTCATTTTCCTTAAATTTGAGGAAAATGAGTTGATTTGGAAAACATTTTCCAAAACATTTAACCCAACCAAACATGAGAAAATTGGGAAACATTCCTTCATACCAAACACACCCTTAGTTTTGTTCTTCTTTGTTTAATGTTTGTGTATGCATGTCCTGTACCTATAGACAAAAGAGGGATGGCCTCATAAAAATGAGGCAAACTTCACTAATAAAACTTGAGTGAGGAGTTGTGTTGGGCCACGATGATAAATAAGACGCTTCTTGGGAGGCAAGCCAAGGTCATAAATTTAGGATTTTACTTTTATAAATAATGGTGTGGTGATGTTTCAGATAAACCGAGGAAAGTGTGGAAAATCTCAGGTTGGCGAGGAAATTGGACTAATTTAGGGCAATATTTTAATAGAATTAGTGTCCTCAAATGCTTCTTTTATCCCAATATCTGATAAAAACTCTTAAGTTTCAGGTATTTGAAGTTTGAGTGGAAGCATGGACAGTCAGGTGCAAAATGAAACAAAAAGGCTGAAAAGAAAGAAGAAACTTAAGCCTGAGCATCGCCAAGCACACTTGGCGAATCGCCGAAGGGATGTACTTCATCCTTTGTTCCAGTACGCGGAACCCTGAAAGAAGAGGGTCAAATGGGCAGTAAAAAGGAGCAGTCGGCGCGTCGCCAAACTATTTTGCGAAACAGTACAATATCACCCAATGGTCCAGGACATAGAGATGTTGTAGGCAACCACAGAAGGAGATGAACCAGATGATGGGAGAATCGCCGAGTCGATCGGTGATTCCCACTTACCTCGCCGAACGATCCACTGTAGCACTATTTTCTGAAACTATAAATACTATCTCTCTATTAGTTTTAAAGAAGAGCTGAACATTATTGTAATTTTTCACTTTAGCTTTCGTATTTTCTCTCAAGTTTGGATAGGGTTTTGTGGGTGACTTGAAGAAAGGAGTTCATCTTCCCCAAATTGGAAGTGAGTCTTCTCTATTCTTCTTCCTTTGCTTAAATCAAGGTTTAATTCCTTATACCCATTTGATTTCCCTATCCTTTTAGGTATAATTTCTTATTTATTGATGTGTGGCTAAAACCCCCTATTCTTGGGGTGTGATTTAACAAATATGTGTTGATATTATTGTTGGGACTTGCTTACTGATAGGTTAGATGCATTTTAATGGTGATTTCACCTAGTGGTTGTGGTCTAATTTAATGGGTTTGTAGTTGCAAATACAAAACCACCCATGTGTTTTCGGATTGCTCGATAGAGAGGTCACGAAATCAAGACAGCTAGACTGATGGCCTAAGGAGTGGGTCGACATGAGGTTCAACGTGAGAGGGTGAGCCCTAGTCCCATATCCTAACACTCAGCTCGAGAGAGTGAATGGGGTAATGTGTAGGATGGCCTTCATGTGGCAAATGGGTGTCCTAGAGGAACCCATTTTAAACAGGGTAAGTTGCTCGAGAGGGAACTTATTTCCATCTAAAGCTTAGCCTAGTCACTATTATCTTGCAAATTTCCTATAGAAAGCATGTACCCAATGATTTTTATCAATATATATTGCGGTCACACCCCAAGAACTTCTCCCCATACTTGAATTTTCTCTTTATTTTTGTTGTTTTAGCTATACTTGTGACAAGCCACCATTGATATTTGACATTTTGGTGGCACCCACTTGAATTTACTTTGTTTTTATTCGATAATTTCTCAAACTACAGCTAACTAGAACGAAATTGTAGCCTAACTACTATTATCACTACCACTCCGTTGGGACACAACCCCAACCCTTGGTTGGGTTACTATATTATCAACGATCGTAGACACTCATACTGTAGCTTAATGTCGTTGGTCACGATAAGCATCAAACCTCTAGTCTAAAACTATGTGCCCTTATAGAATGTCTTAAAGTACATAACTAGTGGGTCCACTTTAGAAAATGATGATATGTACTGATTCTACCTTGGAAAGTAGATTCCCCTTCTTTCGGTGTGAGGAATGTGCCGGATTCCATGATATAGCTACCATGGTTTTATTATCTCTTAAAGCTAAGACCCCACAAAATGATTTTGTTTCCTTCAAGCTTTTTTTATGTCCTTTATTTCAAATGCATGGATATATCCTATGATATTCATGTTTCTTCCTCATGTTTAAAATGTCCAAATATTGATCATGTCTGCATGTTTTAAACCATTTATACAATTATATTCATGTGAATGCATACTACTTCATACTTAGTACATTCAATGTACAAATGCATACTTTTACCTACATTATCTCATGAATGTAGGATCCGACTTTCCTACCCCGCACACTCCTATTCTGAGGACCGAGACACTTTATAGATTTATGTCATTTCATTTCAAACTTTGTATGTGATGTATGGGTTACACCCCGATCACTTTCCTTGTGATGCATTATATGGATTTGAGACTTATGTTAGACTTCCTCTTTTTTCAAACTCATTTGTTATATAAAATTCTATCTTTTAACTGTTTATTTCTATTATCTTGTATGATGTATCCTAAGTGGATTTTGTAGGGACACTATGGGTCTTATATGCCATGTCATGTCTAGGGTGAACTTTGGGTCTTGAAATTCCCATGTTTATAGCTTATTGTTTCTTATTTATTATTTTCCACATGATAGCCCATTGCTTATGGTTATGGGCTAGGAGCTACTAGAGGAATGTAATAGGTGATATCTTGACGTGAGAAATCATGTTGTGACAACCTAACACTCGACCCTGACACGACCTCTGTTTAGTTTATTTGAGGAAAATAAGTTGATTTGAAAAGATTTTCAAAAATAGTTAAGCCAATCAAACATGAGAATATTAGAAAACATTTTCCTTCGTACCAAGAACACCCTAAACAAGATGACTTGTTACTTATTGAAGGTATAGCCTTGTAGAAGGTAATATTCAAAAGAAAAAAATGTATTGAACATATTGTAAAGAAAACACATCTTAATCATTTCCAAACAAAGTTACATATCCCATCACAATAAAAAGTCAACGTTTCAAATTAATGCAAAACTAAATTTAGAGAATGTGTGTCATGAATTAGTACACAAAAAGTCATATATCTAAGAAAACAAAAAAAAATTATATAAAAAGCCTAAAATCCTGAAAAAATGATTCCAAAATTGAAAAAGAGTTGTCAAATAAAAAAAAACAAAAAGAATACCAAAAAAAATTCTTTCCCTTTGTTTGTCATAATTACATAGGCCGAAAGAATAAATTCTTTGGACATGTAATTTGAAATGCTATTTTTAAGAAATGATTTATCAATATAACTTTAATATTTCCAAAGCTAAGAAACTTCTGTTTCATCTTAATATAATCCTTAGAAACATCATTCATTTTTTATTTGGCAACAACGTCGAACTTTTCAACAGTGATTACATGCTTGAGAAAATATTTTACCAAGGGTAGTACCGACTTAATTTTACATATTAGTCAAAAATAAGAAATGATATTGATGGTCTAGACTTGTAGAAATGGGCAGTTAAAATTACGTGTCTCAAATCTCTCGCCTCATTCTCATTTGTGTAGTTTGATAACATGTTTCACATGAAAATATACACTACTTTTAGAAATAAAATTACACCGGATGTTTCTATGAATTAATATGTTTATGGAATATATGTTCATCACCTCTTCAGTTTATCCACAATAACCTTTTTCGGTTTTCAACAATCCACAATCACCATCAAGCATTAAGTCGAGACCCTCCAAATTAAGACACCACAAAAAAAGGATTGGTACCTTGATGAGGTTGTTATATAAGAAACACATTTGTCAAAACACACAACTTTCTCTGAAATTGATGTTACAAAGTAATATTGAATTAGAAGATAAATATGTCTCCTCATTCTTACTATTCACAATGGTCTCTTTTCCGTTAATACAAAGCTAGATTCCTTTCATAGAGCACATCCACTCAACATCCCGACAGAACCTCAAACCTAGTTTATCATAATCAATCATATTTGGATCCATTTCTAGTATTTCTTTAGAAATTCAGTACAAGGGTGGAAGCACGTCCCTAACGTATTCCAATGATATATCTTTCCTAGAAAATTGCAAAAAGAAGGTGCAATCAAACATAAATATTGTTCCTACATTAAACATCAAAGCCAATGGCGATGGAATCTGGGACAAAGGACTTGCAATATCTCTCTAGATCTGGCAAAAGCGAAAGACCCCCTAACATAATTCGAATGGAGGCTGACCGCTGAGCCCACTCAATCCTCGTGGGTAGGCGACAAAGACAAGGGTTCTATCTCGCTATGAATAGTTTCTGTTTGCGAGAAGCGTCTGTTTCGCTTTATCCTTTCAATAATTATGTTGAATAAAGACAAATTCATCTATTGGTATTTCGACGCTTGATCTTTACTCCTCGAAAGATCAGATGGTGATACCACCACCTTTGGCGACATGATCCTTTCTTAATCACTTGTGCTGGTGGTGGAGAGGGCGGTACCTATGCTCTGGCTCTGGGGTGGGTCTTTCCTTTCTCAATTATGACATACTCGGTTAGGTTTCCATCTAGGTCTCGGTCGGGGGCGATTTCCATGCAATCACCATACAGTAGCAAGGACAACTACTTGATGTTTGTTCAAAATATTTTAATAGTTACCCGTAGCTTCTTCATCTTTGAATATTAAAATTTGCGAGTCCAATTGTTTATTAAACTCAATCATGATAAAACTATTGGGCCTTGTGTGTTGAGGGAGTTGTTTTTATTAGTATGCCAAGAGATCATCAGCCCTTAGAACATTCTCTTTAGCGCTTTCTGAAACCATCATAGATGGTTTTACTCAAATATTCTTAACCTTTTATATAATTTATATACCTTATAACTTGTTTTTTGTAATTTTGTTGTTTGTTTCAATATGAATGAATATTGTTTTTTGATTAGTATAGGTGTAAAGTCACTTGACAAAAGGAAGATGTGAAACTATGATCCCTCCAAATGTAACTTTCTTATCAATAAAAAATAAATGTGTTTTTACATCTTCTAGATTTTGCGGATATAGAGGAAGCTATAATAGATCTCGTCATTAATACCATGAATGTTACGCCCCGAGGCAACCCCCTGGACATGGACACGGGACCTAGGATGACGAGTGACCCCAAGCTAACCTGCTGGCATAATCATAACCATACTAAAGATAAACTGAGAAATAAAACTATGGGAAAGCTAAATCATATGACAGTCTTAAATGAGGGGGAATACTTATATTGTTAGAATAAATGAAAACTGAGAGTTTGAGTACAAATGAGAAATAAAACTCCAAGACTAAAGCTGAACTAACTATGTCTAAAATATGGCCTCTACTGACTAGATATGTTGGGACATGCCCTAGCTAGATCTAGCAAAACTAAAACTAAAGCTAAAAGCGAGAAAATAATCATATCACTAGTCCTCGAAGAATGAGGACTCACTACTGATGCTACTGAACTAAAGACCAAGAACAGATCTATGCGTGATCTAACTACTGAGGACCTGAACCTACATCACGAGAAGATATAACGCACAATATGGGTCAAGGTACTGAGCATGTTGGATAGAATAAAACCGAACAATAACATAACTGAATCAAAGCAAATATCTGAGCAATGACATGATATAAGCATGATGCAAATAAGAATACTGAACATAAAATACTGGATGCAATGACCAAATTTATAACATGCTGTGACTGAATACTGAACTATATTGATAACATGGGCAATACAATAGAGTCTGACTGAAGTGTAAGCTACTAATAACCGACATAAAATCACATGAGCTAAATGTGGAGTCTGATGTATTATACGCCCCATCGAGAGGACCCAATATACTCTGCCAGAGGTATAGAGGCATGCTAGACTGATCACTAAAATGATGCCCATAGAGGAGACTTAAAACATATAGGGCACATAGTTCTACGACTTGAGGGTGACTGACCCTAGTCAACTTGGCATTAATTTTCCCATATGATTAAGTAATTAACACTTTATGACTGAAATGTTGTAATATTGGATAGTTCAAAATACTGACATGCAAACTTCGAATGCAACATTAATATACTGATAATAATGCATTCAAAACTGAGTCATGTTAATAAATATCTGGATTTACTGACCTAGCATGTGCAATTCATGAACTAAAAGAACTACATAGCTAGGGTTCTGAGTTATTGAATGAATCTGGGCAAAATAGAACTATAACATGATAATATGATTTGGATCATTCTAACAACTAAAAACCTATAAATTCTAACATTCAAGAAACCCTAGGTCTAGATAATATCGACGGAATCAAAATTCTAAATGAAATTTAAAGACCTAATGGGTGAAAGGAACCCACTAGTGAGATCCCACATACCAAGTAAAGAATTCCACGGAAAAACCTTTCTATTTCGGGGCAAGAATTGTTGAAACCTTGTTGCGTGTTCTTGAGGAAAACTGGCACCTCTTTCTCCCTCTTTTGCTCTAAGTTTGAATGATTTAGGTGAATGGTTGATTAGGTTAGGCTCTAATTTAGTTACTAGGCTAAAACTGACTAAAACCACGTACTTTAGGGGTTAAACGACATAGTTTAGGTGTCCAATGAATAGTATAAAAGATGAAATAACCCTACTTAAAAATCTAACAGGACTGACCACGGCCACTTTCACGGACAGTGAAAGGGATAATGGACCGTGGGACCGGTTGTGGTCCTTGGCCAGTAGCTACTGTTCCTAGGGTCTTCACGGCAAGCCCCTACCACGGCCCGTGTGGAGGACCACGAACCGTGAGTTCCCCGTGGTCCTCACTTGGGCTGAGGTCTGGAGTCTCACATTTGAGGGTCTCTTGGGTAGTATTCAAGAACGCCCCCATGACCCGTTGTCAGGACCATGGATTATGAAGGTCCCCGGGTCCTTACTTGGGCGAAGGGGTCTGAGTGCTAGGCTTTGGACTGGTTCAACACTATGTACGACACCACGGTCCGTTGTCAAGACCATGACCCGTGAAGGGTTCCATGGTTTGACGTTTGGGAATGGTGGAGTTTTACTCTAGGCCACGGGAGGTCAACGAACTGTGGACCCTATCACAGACAGTGAACCCTGTCATGGTTCACTGGTTGAGGTAAGTTTGTACAATTTTTTTCTAGTTCTGGTTTTCAAGGTGTTACAATATCTCCCCCTTGGAAACATTCTTCCTCGAATGAAAACTAAACTAGCTGGAGTAGAGGGGAGGGCTGCAGACCCTACCACTAACTACTGGAAACTGATTTCTGACTGAGCGAAGTTCCAAGAACATGCAAATAAGCTGAAAATGCAAGTACACACTGAAGGAACATGATACTAAGACTGAATTTACTCATGAATGACTGAGAAAGTGAAGAGGAACTATTACCTCAAGCTGGAATGGAATCGGAAGGGAAGAGGTGAGGATACTTGGCCTTCATGGTTGCTCATACTTCCCAAGTAGCTCCCTCTACAGATTGACTCCTCTACAAAACCTTGACAAAAGCGACTTCCTTGTTTCTTAACCTTCGAACCTAATGATCAAGAATCTCGACTAGTACCTCTTCATAAGTGAGACTATCCTTCACATCCACACTTTCTTAAGGCACAATAGATTCTGGGTCACCCACAAACTTTTTCAGCAACGAAATGTGAAAAACTAGATGCACTATTGCTAGTTCAGTTGGCAACTCTAACTCATAAGACACATTACCAACCCTTTCCAAGATCTTGTAAGGGCCTACATATCTAGGACTGAGCTTCACTTTCTTGCCAAATCTTAACACCCCTTTCATAGGCGACATTTTCAGGAAAATCCAATCATCAACTTAGAACTCTAGTTCCTTTCTCCTTATATTTCTAGCGACTCTAGGCTGCCTTAAGTCTATCTTTAATGAGTTGCACTTTCTCTATAGCATCATGAATTGAATTTGGCCCTATCAAGGCTACTTCTCCTACTTCAAACCAACCAACTGGAGATCTACATCTAAGCTAATACAATGCCTCACAAGGGGCCATCTGAATGGTGGAATGACAACTATTATTGTAGGCGAAATCTATAAGAGGGAGGTGATCATCCCAACTACCCTTGAAGTTGATCACACAAGTTCTCCATATGTCCTCTAAGGTCTGAATGGTACGCTCTGCCTGACCATCCGTTTGTGGATGAAATGTTGTGCTAACTATCTGAGATAATAGACAAAGAAATACCATGCAACCTAACTATCTCATTAATGTAAATCTTGGTGTAGTCCTCCATCAAATATGTAATCTTGACAGCCAAAAAGTATGCAGACTTAGTAATTCTATCCACAATCACCCAAATGGAGTCATGTTGTCTGCATGTGCGAGGTAAACCTGTGATGAAGTCCATGTTGATCAATTCCCACTTTAAAGTAGGAATATCGACCTCTTGAGTCATACCTCCTGGTTTCTGATTTTCTACCTTGACTTGCTGATAATTGGGGAACGTAGCCACAAAATCCGCTATGTCCCTTTTCATACCATTCTACCAGAAGACTTCATGCAGATCACAGTACATCTTAGTGGCGCCTGGATGAATAGAATATCTAGAGTTATGTACTTCTGCGAGAATTTGTTGTCTCAACTTACCTACCTTAAGAACACATAATCGACCCTGATAGCGAAGCACACCATCTCCCCCTTTGGAGAAAACCTCAACTCTTTGCTGATGGACTGCACGCTTTAGTTGAAACAATATCAGATCACTATCTTGCTTCTTAACCTTCACTACCAATGCAGATTCTGACTCATTTTGAACCTTTACACCACCATATGATATGCTCATAAGACGAACCCTTAAGCGAGCAAGTCTATGAACATCCTTTGCTAGCTCCTTTCTTTCTTCCTCAACATGTGCTACACTACCCATAGATAGTCTGCTAAGAGTGTCTGCTACTACATTGGCCTTACAAGTATGGTAATTCACACTCATATTATAATCTTTGAGGAACTCTAGCCATCTCCTCTGGCAAAGATTCAACTTTTTCTGGGTGAGTACATACTGGAGGCTCTTATGGTCTGTGAGCACATCTACGTGAACACCATACAAGTAATGTCTCGAAATCCTGAGTGCAAACACCACTGCTGGAAGCTCGAGGTCATGAGTTGGATAGTTCTTCTCATGTACCTTAAGTTTTTTAGAAGCATAAGTTATAACCTTACCTCGCTGCATCAACACATAACCTAGGCCGACTATGGACGCATCACAATAGATCACATAACCATCTGAACACTCTAGCAGAGTCAAAAGAAGAGTTGTAGTCAACCTAGTTTTCAGTTCTGCAAAGCCTTTCTCACAATCATCTGACCATTGAAACTTGACTTTCTTCTAAGCCAACTTAGTCAATGGAGAGAGAGGCTATGGATGGAAATTATTCCATAAACCTTCTGTAATAACCTGCTAGACCCAAGAAGCTTCCGATATTTGTAGGAGCTGTACGCTTGGGCCATTGTTTCACTGCTTCTATTTTACGAGAATCCACTCGGATTCCTTCGCTAGACACAATATGACCAAGAAAAGCAACACATTGCAACCAAAACTCACATTTGCTAAACTTAGCGAATAATTGACGATCTTTGAGACTTTGCAGAACAACCCTCAAATAATTCACATGTTCTTCCTCATTCCTAGAGTAAATGAGGATATCATCAATAAAGATGATAACAAACAAGTCCAAATACTACTTGAAGACTCTCTCCATCAAGTCCATGAAAGCTGCAGGAGCATTGGTTGGTCGAAATGACATAAGTACAAATTCATAATGACCATACCAAGTTCTAAAGGCTATTCTTAGAATGTCACCATCTCTGACTCTTAGCTGATGATAACCGAATCTGAGGTCTATCTTTGAGAAATGACTAGCACCTTGAATATGGTCAAACAAGTCATCAATACTGGGGATGGGATACTTATTCTTTATTGTGACTTTGTTCAACTACCTATAGTTAATGCACATTCTGAGAGAACCATCTTTCTTCTTCACGAACAATACCAATGCACCCTGTGGAGAAATACTAAGCCTGATGAAGCCCTTATCTAAAAGGTCTTTCAATTGCTCTTTGAATTCCTTAATCTCTGTTGGAGACATTATGCAAGGGGGAATAGAGATAGGCTGGGTATTTGGAAGGAGATCAATTCCAAAGTCAAGTTCCCTCTCGGGGGAACTTTGAGAAGATCTTTTAGAAACACTTCTGTGAACTCATTGACTATTGGAACTGACTCAAGAGTTGGGGTTTCAGAGGTTGAATCCTTAACCTGAACTAGATGATAAAGATACCCCTTAGAAATCATCTTTCTGGACATAAGGTAAGAAATGAATTGACCCATACGCGCTAAGCTACTACCCTTCCATTCTAGGAATGGTTCGTTTGGAACTGAAAATGAGCGATCCTAGTTCAACAATCGATTGAGGCATAACCAGAATATAACCAATCCATGCCAAGAATGACATAAAAGTCTACTATTTCTAACTCTACAAGATCTGCTGAGGTGACTTTCTGGGAGACTTCGACAGAGTAATTTCTGTATACCCATCTAGCTATAACTGGGTCATCAACTGGAGTAGAGACTGAGAAGGGTTCTGAGAGAGTTTCTGGACTAACACTGAATTTGACTGCTATATAAGGAGTTACAAAAGACAAAGTAGCCCCTGGATCTAACCATGCATAAACATAAAGGTCAAAGACTCGTAACGTACAAGTGACTACATCAGGAGAACAATCATGATCTTGGCGAGCCTGGAGAGCATACAATCTATTTTGGTGCTGACAACCACTTATACTACATGAGTTACCCTGCTGAGTCGGGCGACCTACTGGTGCTGTTGAAGTTGTGGACTGCGTTTTACAATTATTACGTGTTTGACCCTGCTTAGAAGAATAATCCTTCAACCTGTGACTAAACTGACCACATCCAAAACATCCTTCCTTTCCTGCTAAACACTTGCCCGGATGGTTCTTACCATATTTCAGACAAGTTGGGTAGGTTCTGGTGCCTAGAACAGTACCTTGAGTCTTAGAGCCTGACGCCCTACCTTTCTGATCATTACAGACCTTGGAGGATGGAACACTAGCTGATGAAGGTGCTGGAGCTGAAGACTTTTGTTGAAACTGCGAGCGATTTCCACCAACCGATTTCTTTTAAGAATAGTCATAGGTACCTGTACTAGCTTTGTTATTCTCCTTGGCATGTTCCCTAAGCTTATCACCCTCAACCTACTGAGCATGAGTCATAAGCCTAGAGATTTTCATATCTTCAAGTAATATGGCATTCCTACAATATGTTTTCAAATGATCGGGTACCCCGTACATGAACTTGTTCATTTGAGCCCTAGAGTCAGCAACCATGTGAGGAGCATACCTGGAGAGTTGGGTGAATTTGATTCCATACTCTTGGACTGTCATAGAACCTTGCCTCAGATTCATAAACTCCTGAGCTTTTGCCTACCTCAACTCTCTTAGGAAAACCTATCCCGAAAGGACTCACTAAATCAATCCAAAGTGATAGGAGCTGCATCTGTACCACCCCTGTTCTCTTTAAACCAAGTATATCATATATGAACTACATCCTTAAGCTGGTAAGCTGCCAACTCAACTCGATCATTCCCAGTTACATGCATCACTCCATATATATTCTTGACCTCTTCAATGAAGCTTTGGGGATGCTCACCAATCTGCGATCCTAAGAACTCGTGGGAGAATGAAGACCGTCGAATCGAGGGCATGAAGGCTATAACATAGAGTTGGAGGCCTTATTTCTGGGACATCCAGAAAACCCCATCTAAGAAGCCCCTACTTATACCCATGCTCCCTCTTATCCTTGATGGATCAATTGAACAACTTTACAAAAGAAAATAGAATTCCGAACCGCTATAGAAGTGAACGACTTGATCGCGAATTATAGTCTTTGTTTGTTTGACTGACTGATTCAAATCGATTGGGCTTCGTTCCGGGTAGTGTTTAGTCATAAGCCTGTCTCTTTTGGTCTTCACTTTTCTGCTTTCATTCCACTCCTTTCCAATTCATTTCTCTGGTTCAACAATTTCAACACCGCGCCCCTTCCCCAGGGTGGCAGAGGCGGATTCTTCCTAACAAAATCCTGAACTCTAGCTGCAGCTGACCCAACATTAGCACTTGCCGGAATTGGAACCTGCTGAATGTTCTGGTTGGTCACACTCTGAGCCAACAACAGGATAGCTTTCCTAAATTCTGCATTCGAAACTTCCTGATTTGGGACTTGAGGAACTGCATTTGCATTCCTGACATTCACATTTCTTGCGTCTTTACGAGGAGGCATGATCTGAAAGTGCACAACGAATGATTAGCATGAGGAATTAGAGCATACCTTACGCACGATAAGAGTAACAAAGAAATTGAAGTTTTCCTAAATCACTTCGTAGCCACCTTCTCATTAGATGTGGTGCACTTCACAACCATTAAAAAGACTATACTTAGTGCGGCTTTTCAGACATCCTAGGACACTTAAACCTAGGGCTCTGATACCAAGTTTATCACGCCCCTAGGCTACCCCCTGGATGCACACATGAGACCAAGGATCACGAGTGACCCCAAGTTAACCCTGCTGGCATAATCATAAGCATACGAAAGATAAACTGAGCAATAAAACTGTGTGGAAGCTAAATCATATGAAAGTATGAAATGATGGGGAATACCCATATACTGTCTTAATAAATGAAAACTGAGAGTTTGAGTACCAATGAGAAATCAAAATCCAAGACTAAAGCTGAACAAACTATGTCTGAAATTAAGCCTCTACTGAATAGAAATGCTAGGACATGCCCTAGCTAGATCTACCAAAACTGAAACTATAGCTAAAAATGAGAAAATAATCATGTCACTAGTCCTCGAAGAATGAGAACTCACCACTGTTGTTGCTAAACTAATGATCGGGAACTGATCTATGCGCGATCTAA
This sequence comes from Solanum stenotomum, assembly GCF_019186545.1. Lineage (NCBI taxonomy): Eukaryota > Viridiplantae > Streptophyta > Magnoliopsida > Solanales > Solanaceae > Solanum > Solanum stenotomum. Next base: position 16,561,029 of record NC_064291.1, on the reverse strand, counting down.
CTGCTGAGGACCTGAACCTACATCACAAGAAGATATAGCGCAGAGTATGCGTCAGTACTTAAAAGGTTCTAAGCATGTAGCATAGAATAAAACTGAACAATAACATAACTGAATCAACGCATATACCTCAGATTTGAGATGACATAAGCATGATGCAACTAAGTATACTGAACATGAAATACTGGATGTAATGACCAGGTTTATAACATGCTGAGACTGAATACTAAACTATACTGATACTATGGTCAATGAAATAGAGTTTGACTGAACTAGAAGGGAGCTACTAATAACCGACATAAAACTACATCAGCTAAATGTAGAGTCCGATGTATACGCCCCAGCCAGAGGACCCAATATACCCTCCTAGAGGTATAGAGGCATGCTGGCGTGATCACTAAAATGATACACACAGAGGGGACTTAAAACCTACGTGCCACATAGTTCTGGGACTTGAGGGTGACTCACCCTAGTTCACTCGGTATTAAGCTTCCCATATGATTAAGTTATTAACACTTAAGGACTGAAATATTGTGATACTAGATTACTCAAAATACTGACATGCAAACTGAGAATGCAACATTTATATACTGATAATAATGCATTCGAAACTGAGGCATGTTAATATACATATGAATTTACTTACCTAGCATGTTTAATTCATGAACTGAAAGAACTACATTGCTAAGGTTCTGAGTTTATGCTTAAACCTGGGCAAAAACAATACTATAACATGATAATATGATTTGGATTATTCTAACAGCTAAAAACCCAATATTTCTAACATTCAAGAAGCCCTAGGTCTAGATAATATTGAGCGAATCAAGATTCTGACTAAAATCTAGGAACCTAATTGGTGAAACGAACCCACTAGTGAAATCCCACATACCTGGTGAAGAATTCCACGAAGAAATATTTCAATTTCAGGGCTGGAATTTTAATGAAACCTTGATGCATTTTCTTGAGGAAAATTGGCGCCTCTTTCTCCCTCTTTTGCTCTTAGTTTGAATGATTTAGGTGAATGGTTAAGTATGTTAGGTTCTAATTTAGTTACTATGCTAAAACTCACTAAGATCACGTAGTTTAGGGGTTAAATGAAGTAGTTTCGGTGTCCAACGAATAGGGAAAAAGACCAAAATAATCCTACTTAAAAATCTGATGGGGCAGACCACTGCCACTTTCACAGACAGTGAAAGGGACCACGGACCGTGGGACCGGTCGTGGTCCTTCGCCAGTCGATATTGTTGATGGGGATCTTCTCCATGAGTCGCTACCACGGACCGTGAAGGTCCCCATGGTCCTTACTTGAGCTGAGGTATGGAGGCTCAGGTCTGAGGGTCTCCTGGGTGGTATTCACAGACGCCCCCATGACCAGTCGTCAAGACCATGTACTATGAAGGTCCCCGTGGTCTTTATTTTAGCGAAGGTGTTCGAGGTCTATGCTTTGGGGTCTACTAGTTCAGCACTAGTGACGACTCCACGGTCCATCATCAAGACCACGGCCCATGAAGGGTCCTGTGGTCTAACGTCTAGACCGTGTGGAGTATAACCCCAGACCGCGGGAAGATCAACGGACCATGAACTGTCCCTTGTTTCACTAGTTCAGGTAAGTTTCTACAAATGTTTTCTAGGTCTGGTTTTCGAGGTGTTATAATAAATAAGTTAAAATTGTTCTTACTATTTGAATTTAATTTATACACATCAACAATTTATACTTGAAAAAACTTAGATAAATTCATTACACCCTAATTATTTCTACTTCTCTAGTAGGATGAATGTGTTGGTTTTGATGTATAAAGTACAAACTGAAGTTGTATTTTAGCGCGCACCTTCTTTTCAGAATTGGATAGGAAAGACATATCATTCGAAGACATTAGGGACACAGTTCCATTTGTACAAAAGTGGTAACGAAATACTAAAAATTGATCTAGATGTGGTCGATGAAGATAATCTAGGTATGTGGTTCTTTTGCGATATTGAGTTGATGGGCTACATGAAAGGGATCGAGCTTTACCCAAAGGAAAAAATACCATTGTGGACAGTAATTAAGCATTACTTTGTAACATCAATTGTAGAGCATCTCACTTTTTTCCAAAGGTTTAACTAGTATTACCACCTATTCAAGGCACCAGTCCTTTTCAGGTGTCTTAATCTTGATGATCTTCTTTTAATGATTTTTGTGATTTTTGATAAAAATGTAAAAAGAAAAGAAGTTGAGTTTGGATAGAAAGAAGAGGTAATGAACTTTTAGATTCAAGGAACATATCAAATTCTTAGCAAATAATATAAATTTTTACGTGAACAACATCTAATTCAGGTGGGGCCTGTCGAACAAATTGGTATATACTAACTATGAAATATACTGCTAAAGTAATTTTTAAATTAGTGTTATGATTTTTTTCCTAGTGTACTGGATATCATAAATTTATGAATATGTATCGTCTTCTTCTTTTGGTAATAGTTAATTAATATTGATAACATGAAGTAACAAATGTTTGGTAATTCTATCCGTCCGTGACAAAAGTCTCAAGATCCAATGAACTTAATAGAGATCTGCAAATTCAAGGGAAATCAAATTCATCAAAGGCTATGATAATCTGTAAGAAATTTTTGACAGATGGTGGAGGCCGCCACCCGTCCAAATCCAACAACAAAAATATGAAATATAGGTAGCATTTGATAGTTTATTGGGAAAGTTTCAAACTCATTTCACCCCTAGAAAAATACACCCCTTTAAAAATGCAAAACCCAAAACTAGAGGAAATTGATCCTGAAGTATGCTACTATGCAGCAGATACTACTAGTTGCTAATACTTCCGCTCCTTGAATACATAATCAGTTTGTGCTTGATAGAATAATGGCGAGTTGTTGCGGGTAAAGAAAGCAATGACATGGAGATTCATAAAGAACGAGAGATGAGAGTTGTTGAAGCAATTTATCTACGAAATCCTTCATTACTCCAAAGTACGATAATTCAATCTTGTAGTTTTTTTTCATTCTTAGCCAGTTTTGATAATACGTTGTTGTGTTGAGTGTCTTGGTGTACACATCATATCTACCCTAGAAAGTTAGGATTAAGGTCTGTGTACATTCTACCTTCCCCATATCCTGCTTGTGGGATTACATTGTGTTTGTTGTCATCATTGATTTGTTTCTTCTAAAAACATTTCCATTGATCTTATTTTAGTTGTGGATGTTACTTCTTTAAATTGGTGTTTATTTCCACGCAGTCCTTCTATAGGTTCTAGAGATGAGACTCTTCATAATGATCAACCTTTATACCCATAACTCCTATGCTTCAACATGACTTATGGGCATACTAGGTGTGTGTCGATCATTATAAAAAGTCTCGTCTCTCGGACCCATATAAGGACTGTGTGGAAATAAAAATCAATTAAATAGAAGCAACATCCAAAATAATAAGATAATTGGAAAAGATTTTATTTTAAAAAATATCTTTTAAGAAGAAACAAACCAACAGTAACAACATACCCAATATAACCCCCCAAAGCGGGATGTGGGAAGGGTAGGATGTATGCAGACCTTACTCCTACTTTTGTGCCACAGATAGTTTGTTTTGCCTAAGATCCTCGACACAACAACCTATAGTTAAAACAAGCCATAAATAAAAAAATCCCTCAAGATTGAAGTAACATACTTTGGTGGAATTCAAGATTCTGTGGATAAATTGCTTCAAGAACTCTAATCTCCCGTTTTTTCTAAACCTACATGTCATTGCTTTCTTCACCCGCTACCACTCTCCATTTTGAATCCAACACAAACTAATTTATTATCAAGGAAGATAAGTTTTAGGAACTTGTACACATAAACTATCCTCTATTTTTGGGTTTGGCAAATTTAATGGGGGTATATGTTTCTAGGGATGAAGTGAGTTTGAAACGCCCCCAAAACAATTATCAAATGCTACCTCTGTTTCATATTATACATACTTAATGAATAACATTATAATTATTGAACAATTGAAGGTTTTTTAGTATGTACAAAAATGTACTATTAAACACTTAAAAAACCTTTCACATGGCTTAAAGACTATTATCAACGTAAATGCATCTAACATTTACAAACTATTTATTCTCCGTATTACGGAAATTCCTCCTTATTATTTGAAATATCAAGGTGGAAACCGACTCTCTAGTTCCAAAGAAATCTGAACTTTACAAATTATTTATTCTTAGTGTTTATCATCCAAAATTTTACCGAAAAGGTCTTAATTAAATTACTTTCCACTTTGCAACTAAAACAACAATAACATACCAAGTGAAATTCAACAATCTTCCACTTTGCAATTACATTTCTATAAAAATGTATTTTCTTTAACATTAATCAAATTGTTATCATATTTTATATATATTATCACTACTAATGTTCATAAACAAAAATATTTAATAACAATTAAGAAGTCCCAAATTGCAAAAAAATATATATCCTAAATTTTGTATAGGGTAGAGTATGAACAAATTCTCTACCCTAAAACCAAATTCCTCAAGGATGTATTCTTATATGCAATTTGAGGAAACTCATATGTATCCCTAAATAAAAAGTCCATAGTAAATTTTTCAACATTTGCAGGTTTCGTTGTAAAATATATCGATAAATCAAAATCTTTAAGAAATTTCTCCTAGAAAATATAAAAAACCAAACACTTTTCTTAAAAGACATCCAATAATGAAGCTTTTTTGAGTGGAAGTCACGAAATCTACAAACTCAATTTTTTTTGCTCACTATAATGGGCTAAACAAGAGGATTCAAAATTGAGTGATACCTCAATGTGCTTGGAAAGACACCTCCATCGCCTCGATAATACACTATTGCTCGCAACTTGTTTTGCTTCTGGCAAGATAGAGAGAATGTAGATTAAGATTGACTCCGGCTAATCACTTAGTCGGTATTCTCCCACCATGATTCTTCTATGCAATTCCATGAAGTAAAACCTTCAATTGAAGTTTTTTATGGTTGGAAGCTCCTTTGAATGTATGATGATATAACCTAGGTTTGTTCGGTTTAGACCAATTGGAAAGATGAGGCATTAATCTACCTAATGCAACGTTTTCAACAAAATGTTATATGTCTCTTTTACCCTTCAAAAATAGATTTAACACTAGACATAGTAGTCATTTTCTTATTTTCCCTTATACGTAGAACTATGAAATAAACTAAATCTTTGTATACTAAATAATTTCTTATTCGAAATATGTAAGAAATCTTACCATTATATAGTATCAATAACATTAATTAAATCATTTTCAACTAGGTAGCGTAGGGTGCAAAATATAATTATACTAGCTTAAATGTTAATTTTTCTAATATTGAGAGCCTTTAATTCAAAAAAGTAATCTATTTATTAAATTTTATCCTTATTTGATAATACTAAAGTTTTTCTTATACATATATAATTCATACATATATACTTTTAGTCTTTGAATAAGACTCTAATTAGAACTTTGACTGAACCACATAGTTTTGATGACAACAAAAGGGACAAAGATATCTGAGTAGACCCCTAATACATTAACCAAGAGAATACAACATTAGGAATATAATTTAAATGTCATGGCAAGTAAGTGTACTAGAATCAAGATATATCAGAAGCACATACTTTATGTTAATCAAAGATGAAAAAAATTATATTTGATTGAATGGAAGATTCCAATGTCCGTGTGTGAGAAACTAATTTAATCCTTGATAAAGAAGAGTAATCAAATGTTCATGTGGGTGACTTTTTAAGAATTATGTGGAGTATTTAATTTGTATTATTTTTTCATTTGTAAAATTAGTATGTTCTATCATTAGCATTTTATTTTCCAACTCAATTATGAATCAAATCGAGAGATAATCGACTTTCATTGTAATGACTCAAAACTCGATCATGAGTGTGGCTACCATAAACCCCAGTAGGCAAGGCAAACCCAAGATACCATACGCTAAATAAAACTAGAAATAACTGAAGTGGAACGAATAATTAGATGGGCCCAAAATAGACTGAGAAAGATGAATATATACAAGCACCATACCACATACCTAGTTTTATAGGTACAAGAGCACGTAAACTACGAGGATAAGACTATACAAAATATAATTTTCTAACAAAATACAAAATATAGACAAAAAAATACCAAAGGAAAAGAAACAAGCATCTAGATGCCAATAGCTCACTAAAAAGAAGAACAATGGGACCTTGAATGAGAGAAGATCAACAAGGATGACTTGTACTAGGCATTGCGTTATACAAAGATGTAGAAGTGTAGTATGAGTACCACAATAAGAGGTACTAAGTAGGCATCATGGCCACCTAGAACAATAGATAATATATAATATAAGAAGCATGATAGTAATAACATTAAAATCCAAAACTATACTAGAAAATTGAACTCACAAAAAAATATAGTGAAAATAATAATTGTAAGAAAATTCATACTTCATCTATGCATATTAGAGAATGCCATGGATTATGTGATGTTTCAACGCATGTGTGGCTAATAAAAAAACTAAAAAATCTAAAAATCTCATTGATGGCTGCCCGTAGGCTCCTTGAGACATTTCTTTGACCCTGTCGAAGCTCAACTACAGATGGAATAAAGTAAGACTGAAAATAATCCCCTTGGCAATGTGGAATGATCCCTCAGACACATAATAGAAAAGAAAAATTTGAAAGGATCCCCTAGCAATCCAACATGTACCATGGACTCATAAAAAACTATAAAAATATTTAAGAGTCTTGGTAGAGTCAGCGCAAACCAAATGTGAAAGTATCTTATCTTTTAAAATCATAAAAACCTAGTAAAATTTAAGGGTAAATCTCCTTAAAATCTGAAGATCTCATGAAACTAGTATATCTTTCATAAAACCATGTTTGAAAAATAAAGTGTGTGATAGGCCTCCTCAGAGCCTAAATCTAGTAAAAATAGAGACATATTAGTCTTACAAGAATAAAGTCAATATTTCTTGCCTCTAACTCATGTTATGTGATGAGTGGTAGATTTACACTTATTTGAGTCATATTTAGCTCAATAAGTAGTATCCTTAATGCCTAATTATGTCCTATTCTAAGAATGTTTTGATTATTTGCAGCTATGAGGGCTAAAGAACAATGCAAGGATGAATGTTTGAAAGGATGACCAAAAATATAAAAAGATGTGTAAACTCCACATTGTTGATCAGCTGGAAAGAAGGGTGGATTGCCCAATTTGTATGACCTCGCCCAAATAGAAAGTGCATAATACTTGAATTAATTGGGAAAGGACAATGAATAAAAAGGGGAGTCTCGACTCTCCAAATAAGAAAGGATAAAATGATAACCATCTCCGAAAGGAACAATACATGAAGATAAATTGAAGGGAACAAAGGTGGTACTCGGTGATACACCAAATGTGAAAGGCAAACTCGAACAAGCTCGCCGATTGAGGTTCAAACAGCTGAAGCAAGAGAAAGGCGATCTGGAGAGCAATTGTCAATTCACCTAATATGATCGGTGAGCCCAACTAACGTTTCCATGTATCACACAATGAATTTTAGGCCAAATTTTAGGGAAATTATAAATAGTCCAAAGAACAGAGAAATTAAGAGTTCAGAAATTGTAAGTCCTGAAAGATAGTAGAGAATTCTTAAGCTAGTCTTAGAGAGAGAAACACTTTACTTTGTGAAGAACACTTTTAGTTTTTGGGGGTTTTCCAACTCTTCTCTGAAAATTGATAAATTGATGTTGGATCCATAGTGGGTTTTCTTGTAATTGTGTAATTCTATGTTACGCATGGGTCCATTCATAAAAGTTAGAATTTGTTTACTCTTTTTAAAGGATGGCTAAAATCCCAATATCTAGGAGTGCAATTATGTGTTTGGGTGTTGATTTAATGTAGTGTGCATTGTGTTATGTTCTATTTTATTGTTTTTCATACATGAATTTGGTCTAATTAGCATTTATTTAACTTATGGGTTAGGTTGGAAACTTAATTCCTTTATTCGATATCTAATTAATTCTTGAGAGGGATTGATTGGAGAGGGTAATTAGTTTCATACTTGCAATTTAGGTTTGATGTATGTAACTTGTTTTAAAATAGAGGTTATGGGTCAGATCTATATGCGCTATTGTTGAATTGAAAGAGAGACTAGTGTATGGTATTGGGTTATTTAATATAGCACATAGAAGACACTGAAAGGAGATTCTATGAAATGATGCTATGAGATCAAAAGAAGATTAGTGTCATTGACGATGACCTAGCCTATCAATAAATTTTCATTACTATAGAGCAACACAATTACTCCGATGTGAAATCAATTTCCAATCCCTAAACCCCTAGATTACTTGTTACCTATTGAATTTCTGAAACTTTAGATTAATTGTGATTTTTGATAACAAATATTTTTTATTAAATTTTGTGGAATCATCCACCCACTTATTTTATTGCTGCAAATGAATGAACATCATTCAACCCACGTGAGCCATCCGGATACCTCCCATAATCAGGACGCAGTTTTTCATGTAACGGGAACAATACTACAATTACTCCAATTTCGAGGAATATTTGGTGTTATAGCTCCCGAGTCATTTGTGTTCTAAAACATCTCACAAGAGTACGTAAGGTTGAGGTTATTCCCGTTCTCTTTTACAGGTGAAACCAAAAGATGGTAGGCGGAATTGCCAAATGACTCTATCACTTCTTATAAGGAGTTGAATGAAGATTTATTAGAGAGATCCCCCCCCCCCTCCCCTCGAACATATTTAAACTCAAAACCAAATCCAAAATTTCAAAAGAATTGGAGGTGAACCTGTACATAAGACTTGGTTACAATTCAAAAAACTACTCTTGCCATGTATAAGACATGGTGTCTTGGACAATTTGCTACTGCAGTAATTCTATTGCAACCTTGATTTAGTCAATTTAGATGTGGCTAATCATATGGTCGAAAGGGGATTTATGCGACAATCGTATACAATAGCAATGTTGTTGCTAGATGACATGAGAAAGGTTAACCGAGGATGACATACTAGGAAAGACCAAGTGTCTACTCCATAACTGAGAAAATAACAAATAGAAAAGAAAAATGAATGAGATGAAAACATGAGCAAATTTATGACCCAACACGATTTTTCTTCTAAACATGTCATATGAGGAGGAATTAAATTGGTAAATGCGATTGTAACAAACATTGGGCAGTGCCTAAGTGATGTCAAGTTTGAGGTATTACACAATGAAGAAGATCAATACTTGGGAAACCAAATTGGGCGTTCTCACCCAAATTAGTAACAACAAGGTGGGAATCAATGTTGGAAGAAGTAGTGAGATAACGATTGGAAATATTGGAGAGATAGGGAGGACGGAAAGGATAGGTATGTCCCTTCCAATTATCTTGTACAACCCAAAGAACCAGCTAGTCTAGAAGGAAACCGAACTAAGGAAATGCTCAGAAGGATCGTCAACAAGGTTAAAGGATCCGAATAAGGTGACCACTGTCGAATGTGATAGAAGTTGGAGAAAAATTGAACGTCAGAAAGGTGAACAGAGGTGCTACTCGCTAATATCCCGAATGTATAATCGAGACTCAAACGAGCTCGCCGACTGAGGTTTAAATACCTTAAACCTAAATCAAGAGAAAGGTAAGCTGAAGATCAGTTGGTGGTTCACATAATATGAATTGTGATCCTGACTAACTTCGCCCGATGAGTTATACATTGAGTTTTGGGCTAGATTTTGGGGAAATTATAAATAGCCCAAATGGAAGAAAAAGGTATGTTTTTGGAGAAGTAAATTTTTCCAGAAGTGACAATGTTTTTAGAGAGATAAATACTTTCATTCTGTGAAGAACACTTTTGTTGTTTTTGGGTTTTGAATCCTTTCTCTTTAAATTTAAAACATGAAATTGAAATCTTAGCGGGTATTGCTTGTAGTTGCTTAATTTCATGTTACCCATGATTGCTTTCATCCAAGGTATAGTTTCTTTACCCTTTGTGATGTGTAGCTAAAACCACAAAATCTAGGTGTGCAATTTGGGGTTGGGTGTTGATTTAATGTAGTGGGTATTATGTTATACACTTTTTTTGTTGTTGTTCATACATGGATTTAGGCTAATTGGAATGGGGTTAGTTTATGAGTTAAGGTTGCAAACAAAATTCCAACTTCTGATCTCTGATTAGTGCTCAAAAGAGATTGATTGGAGTGGGTAATTATTTCAATACATGCAATTTAGGTTTGATGTTTATAAATTTCATGAATATAGATCGATACATGCAACTCAGGTTTGATGTTATAATTTTCCTGAATATAGAGATTATGGGTCAGATCTATTTGCCCTATTTCTGCATCGAAAGAGAGACTAGCTTAAGGTATTTGCTTCATTAGCATATAGGAGACCGGAAGGAGAATCTATGAACTAATACTATAAGATAGAATGAAGATTATTGTCATTGAAGATGACCAAACCTATTGATGAATGTTTATCACTATATAGCAACTCAATTATCCCTATGTGATATCGATTTCCAATCTCCCACCAGTAGACTACTTGTTACTTATTTGAAATTTTTAGTTTAAATGAGACTATTGATAGCCAAAGACTTTTAGTACATTTTGTGGAATCATCAATCAAATTGTTCTCAATACGACAAATAAATGAATTAAAATTACAAATTTCTTGATAAATTTATTTGCGCTATATCATTTTCTTTGGAATTCAACTCCGACTATTAGTTTGGTATTTTCATTGATGAAGACCGCTTACTCTTTGGATTGGTTTAAGAGATTAGTTTGAGCATGATAAAAAATGGTGCCGCTGCAGGGGAATGATGGTTGAAAATTTCATTTGATAAATTAGTTTATAAATTTGCTTAGTTATAGTGAAATTGTCACTTGGTGTAGTTGGTTGATGATTTGCATGCTTACAAATATGAGCAACCAAGGTAGTTACAACGATAGTCAATACTGTCAAAATGAAAAAATGGGTGATTTGAATGACATTCACATGAACGTGATTCAAACCATGGAAGGCATCTAGTTACCTCTCAGAACTGGAAGGACATTTTTCATGTAATCGGAACAATGCTACAATTGCTCCAACTACGAGGAATGTTTGGGCATTTAGCTCATGAAGATCCCTGCGAACACTTTAGGGTGGGTCGTTTCTGTTCAAACACATATCACAAGATCTATAAGGTTGATGTTATTCCCGCTCTCTTTGATGGGTGAAGCTACTAAGCGGTTGGCAGAATTTCCAAATGATTTTTTCACTCCTTGGGAGGAGTTGACTGAAGTCTTCTTGTAGAGATTCTTTTCCCCCATGAAAATTGTTAAACTTTGGAAAAAAATCCAACATTTCAAAGGATTGGAGTTGAAACTGTATATGAGACATGGTTGCAGTTCTAGAAATTAATCATGCAATGTCCAACACATGGTGTTCTGCACCTCTTGTTGATGCAATACTTCTATTGTAGCATTGATTTAATCAACCAATGTGTAGTTGATCAACTTGTCCAAGGTGGGATGATACAACAACCATATGAGGTAGAATCGTTATTTCTTGATGATATGACCAAATTTAACCGAGCATGGCATACTAGAGAGGACCAAGTGACTTCCTTGCAACTGAGCATGAGTAAGGAACAAATTGAGAAAGAGTATGAGCGAGATGAGAAAATGGCTAAAATGATGAGTCAAATTGATTTGTTATCCAAGCATGTAATGGGAGCTGGATCGAAATCAGTGAGTGCCATTGGAAAAGTAGTGGGAAGTGCCCAGAGGATGCTAAATTTGAGGCATTGTAAAATGAAGAAGTTCAATATTTGGGAAACCAAATGATGGGCTCTCAACGAAACTACCAAAGACAGGGTGGGAGCCAAGGTTGGAACAAGGAATCAAATAATGGTTGCAAAGATTGGAAAGGTCAAAATTGGAGAGATAGGGAGGCTGATAAGGATAGATATATTCCACCCCATGATCGTCCACAACCAAAAGAGCCAGCTTTTCTAAAAGGAAAACCAAATCAAGGAAATTAATACAATGATCTTCAACAAGGTTGAAGGATACGACAAAGAGTTGAAGGAATTGAAAAATGACTTCTCCACCTTATCTGTAACACCTCATAGTCTAGTAGGTCAACTAGGGATAAGCATGAGGGTAACAAGATCAAAGGAAAAAGGGGCAAGAGCCAAGGCAAAGGGGCAAGGGCCAAAATCGTCCCAAACATGCCAAGCATTGCCTCATCTTCCCGACAACAAACTACGACCAGTAGTGAGGATCACGACTGATGGAGTGGTCCGTGGTGACTACGGCAGTAGCTACCTTGAGTCTGCCCAAGAAGGTTCATCTTCACGAGCCACTTCATAGTCAGTGGTGAAGTCCACGACTCGTGGGAAGGCCCGTGAAGATGCCTTAGACTTTTGGAGGCCAAGCCTTGGTGGCCTATACACTTGACCAAGGACCACGGGTAGGACCACGGCTCGTGGAGCCTGGTGTCGTGCTTGGTACTAGGCTGCCCAATTAGGGGCATTTTGGGAAATTCCTTTTTAAATGGGTATTGGGTGAGGTCATTTTGCTTTGATTTTGTATACCAATATAAGCGATTTTAACCCTTTAACCTCACTAATTAAGTCATTATTTCCAAAACCCCAAAAAAATCCCAAAATTCATCCTCTCAAATGTTCTCTCTTTAGAAAGTTGAAGAAGAAGAAGAGGGTTCAAGCTAGGTTAAGTCAAGTCTCTAATATTCCAAGCTTGGTAGTCTTTGTAATCAAGGTATGATGGATTATTCATTCATGGATTCCTTTCATCCATGAAGCCCCCATGTTTTCCCTAATTTAGAAGAAGAATTCGCCAATTCTAGTTAGGGGTTCTTCTAATGTTATGGGTATTGATCCAATTGAGTGGATTATGGTTGTTTATGATTAAGTTGATGGAATTGTATGTTTTTAAGATGATTTTACAGATACCCATGCCTAACCGTTTGCTAGGAAGATGAAATTGATGTAATTTGGCTTTATGCCATGAAAGGGGAAATTAAGGATTTAGATGTAATCTTCTAGAATTGATGAAGTATATTGTAGAACTATTGATAAATATGCGTATATACATGAATTGAATGTGATTAATGCATATATGATGAATCATGATTAGTAGTGCTTGAGTGTGGAGGTAATATGATGAAGTATGAATCGATTGCTTAAGGTGAAAGCATATAGATGTGAATTTCTTACGATTAAGTATATGTAATGAGGTATAACTAGTATTCTTTTAGAATAGGATTGTATTGAGATTAAGGCATGTATGATAAATGATGATTTGTAGAGCTTCTATGGTGAAGCTTGCATGACCAAATATGATGACTAGGGCTTTGAGAGTAAAAATTACACTATAAATGTTGAATTGTTGATACGATTGTTGTGGAAGGACTTACCCATATGATCCATATTATGAATGTATGAGATTATGCATGTTTTAATGATATCTATGTAGATTCTTTGAGAACACTTTGATAGTGAATTGTTAATGATTATGTTATTATTGTTGTGTTGATTGAAAGGCTATTCTCATGAACACATAAGGAACTTGATGTGAAAGATTTTCTCACATAGAATGATTCTAGGTTGAAATGCTTTGTCACCTAGAACGAATCTAAGTAAAAGGACTATAAAAAGACATGAGGCTTGAGGTGATTCCCCAAGACCTTCTTATGAGAAGGATGTGGGGTGACTTCCCCTATTCCTAAGTTAGTAAACAAGAGATGATAATTGTGGGGTGATTACCCATGTCATGCGATAAGGAGTGTGAGGTGACTACCCTTAATCTATAAGTCCTAAATCAAGGAAAGAGGTGATAACCCATTAGCCTTTATTGTTGATCATGGAGGCAAATACCTATGATCCTTATTAAATGATGTGGAGGCGAATACCTATATCATATCAAGTTTGACATGGAGGTGAATACCAATGATCCTTGTAAAATGATGTGAAGGTTAATACTTATATCATATAATGGTCGGGCATGGAGGCGAATACCTATGATTCCCTAAAGTGGTCATGGAGGTGAATACATATGACTATACAAGTAAGGCAAGAGGTGAGTGCCCATTAGCATTTATAATAGACATAGAGAGATGAATCCCCATGTGTTGACAGTAAAACAAGAGTAATGTGAATTATGTGATGATGAATGAAATGTTTGGATTTTTGAGTGAATGGCCTTCCTTGAGAATGTATGACTATTGGTGAATCTCCATGTCTATAAAAGATAAGTGAAAGATGAGAATGATTGATGATGTGTTTGAATGAGGGCCTAAGGAGGTTTGCTTAGCATGGCTGAGATTTATGGGGTCTTGTCCATTCATTGCACAAGCATGCTTTGAGGTTACTTATGAAGTGTTTCTCTTATATTATGTTGATCTAAATGCATTGATTATGCCTATGACTATGTCATTGTCTTTATATCTGTAGCCTATTCCTTCTGTTGATTATCTCTTATGATTATCCTACACTCTTATCAAATGTAGGGTCCAACGATATTGACATCCAACCTCGTGGCCAGGTTAACAGTAGAGCAAGAAGAGAAGTTTTGGTGAGTCCTCATAGCATTCGAGGGCTTGATTACTATATCCTTATGTCTTCCTATTTATGTTGAAAACTATTGTATGGGTTGTGTACCAAATATATTCATGTTTTAGATGGTTTGAGACAAGTGTAATAGACTTCCGCTTCGTTTTATTAAACATTGATGTTATGAAAATTGATTTAAATTTCAACTCATTTCTCTTATCTTATGCTGGGATATGCTAAAGGGCTTGTATGAGGCCTCTCGGGGTCTTCTATGCCTTGTTACATCTAGGGGGTAACTCTGGGTCGTGAAATAATCTCAAATAGTGACCTCTCATTCGGTGTCTATCAAACAACTGGATGCTCAAATGTGCCAGGTCTCTACCAATCACAATCCAAGTCAAAAGGGAACATTGCCTGGTTACACCGTCCCAAATCCAAAAATTAAATGATAAGAAGAACTATGTTGTGTTACGAAGTTAAATAAGACACATCTTGGGAGGCAACCCAAGTTTTTACCTTTCTTTATTTCTTTCAATAACGTGTTTTGTGAGTGCAGTTTAAAAGGAAGAGAAAGTGTTAGGAAGGACACATTAGGAAATTCAAAAAAAACAATGGTGATCCACCGAAGGCATTACTAATACTCAATTTTTGTCCCCCTTTTAAGCTAGAAAATGTGAAAAAGTGTATTTTCAATTTAGGTGATCAGAGATTGAAATGGCGATTGACAAAGTATACTATGTTGATTCAACCGAGTCAGATGAATTAGCCTTTAGGTTTGGTACACGTTTAGGCTCTTCAGCGAGATTCAACTCCATTTAGTGATTCACCGAATTCACTCAGTGACATTTGTCGCGACCACCAAACATGCTTAGTATAAAAAGGTAAAGGGTCTTTTCATTTTCAAAACGAAAAGCCTTTGCTATCTTTGAGATTATTTTTTTCCTAAGTATACAAAGTCATATTGTAGTGTGTTAGATTCTATTTTAATATTCGAGGTTGGTGTCTTCTTCTCTTTGAGGTTGGTGTTAAATTTCTATTTTAATATTCGAGGTTAAAATTGTGCTTTCTGTAAATGGTCTATAGGCCATTTAATTCATGAAGTTAGTTGATTTTATTGGGTAGTGCAATATTTTCGGTATTGAGATGTGCCCATAAGATAGATATTAAAACGTTGCTTAAAATTGCAAAAATTAATTATGTTAGTTAATTCTTGAAATTGAGTCTTGATATTTGCTAGGTGTTGGTTGAATTGTGTATTGGTGAAGTTAGATTATCCCAGTATTGATCCGATTATATGATTTTACGTAATGATAGACAGAGTGAGTACTTCCTTAAGGGAAATTCATCAATTCGAGCAATACTTTGTGATATTTAGGGGAAATATTGAGTGCCCATGGGTAGAAAAGGATGTGGGTGGAGTTTAATGTTGATTGGGAACTAGGTATTATTGCGTATTGTGATTAAAATCGAAAAAAGGCATTGGGTTGCACATTGCCTATTTGGCAAACTGTCTTAGCTCGCCAAGCCAACTAAGAGAATCGTTGAACAAGACCTAGATCACTTTCCTTGCTTGAATATGTGACCTGGCCATTGTTCCATTCGGCGGGCTTTTCTTAGTCCACTGAAACCCATTCGGTGTATCACCCATTTGGAGTGGACATCACCATTTATGCCCATAATTTTTAATTTTGCACTTTAACAACTTATGGCAATTTTAACATAGCACGCCAAAATCGATTCGGTGAATCATCAAGTTTAAGTTGACTCCATCTATTGTGCCTGAGTTCTTTGAAATTGTGAATGGTCTATTTTGGTGAGCTCACCTGAGCTGGCGTAACCTGTTAGGCAGAACGCCTTCCCATTAAGCCATCCTTAATAGGCCCAAGAGTGCTGGGGAGTGTTCAATTCTTGAGGAGAGATGGCTCTCTATATATGGTGCATGAGTGACTACCCTATGATTTGGAACACAATTTTGTTCGACAAATTTGAGGGGTTCACAAACCCTCATAATCCCTATGTCCCATTGTGGGTCCAATAATTTTACACTACCTGCCAGCCTTACCAAAAAAGAGAAAGGGCACAATTTGGAAGACCTTAGATCAAGTTGAGGTGTGTGGTAAGAAGTTACAATACCACACACGTGCAATAATCACGACCCTAGGTAGTCCATCAAATTACGCTGTCATGCTCACAATATGTATGCACCATGACCTTGACTCTTTAACAAGTTTGTTTGTACCACTTATATCCAACATTTCTCCACCCTGGATGGATGATGGTATGAGAATAAAGACGGATTTGAATAATGGGCCCTATATTGTTTCAAATTCAGTAAGAGTAATATCATCCCTTCTCATAATGAATCAATCCTTCCGCATCCCAAGGTGGTGTTAGTTGGTACAATAATTGGCAGGGATCAAATTAATATGGGGTTGATTATTGTGGAAGAGATGTTGTTGAGGGACAGACAAGAACAAACGTCACATCCTTTTCTAGTCTTGACCAAAAAACTACCTCAAGACACTAGAATTCCCTTTCGAGGGAAAACTGATGTGTGGATCACCCCAGCCTCCTCCTATGATATCCAGAGGATTGAAGCTAATTATATATGGGATGACGTGGTTCTGAGAAA
The DNA here is from genome assembly GCF_019186545.1 of Solanum stenotomum. NCBI lineage: Eukaryota > Viridiplantae > Streptophyta > Magnoliopsida > Solanales > Solanaceae > Solanum > Solanum stenotomum. The sequence continues at coordinate 16,543,864 of NC_064291.1, read as the reverse complement.
GCCACCACCAGAAGACATTACATACATGCTTGATCCTTCCACACTTGCTTGTAAGGCCACTCCATCTACTCCTTCTATGGAGTAGTTAGCTATACCCTAGCCTTCATCTGTACCTTCTATTTCCACTTCCACTGTTACTAATTCACTTACCCGCACACGTATCTCCCGTCCCCATTGACCCATGCCATGATTTATCAAACTTGCAATCTTTCTCGATTTGTAAATTTTAGAGTTGTGAAGGTTGAGGTTGATTTGTCTAGGTTTCTTGATAAGGCTATCGAGAGATTTTTAGCTCCAATATGAGTTAGACTGACTCAATGTGAGGTTTTTATTGAGTATCATGCAGTGAGGTTTGATAACCTTACCGCAAGGTTAGAAACTCGAGAAAAGGCTGAGTGTAGTTTGATTTTACTATCTTATATGGAGGTTATATTGACACCGTGAGGGAAGATGTTTTCCAGTTGTGGTCAACGGATATTTGAATGCTTTGGGGTGAGGTTCCCCAATATGATGTGCCTGTGTCAGTTCCCCCGACTATGCCTAGCAGTGAGCCTTCTCAGAGTGTGCAGCCAAGTGGGGATGATGTTGTTAGAGTTGACATTGTAGCTATTGATGATTCTGATGTTGATAGAGAGGATGATAAGGCGGATGATAATTTGGCTTAGCAGCCTACCAAGGATGAGTTGAGAAGAGAAGAGGATAAGCTAAGGCTTTTTGTGACCTTGATAGAGTTGTAAGATATAGAGGTGACCATGGTCTATGTGGCGTTAGGGAGGTCTCTTGAAGATCCCTCCATAGTGGGCACCAGTAGGGCCATTTCAGACTCCATCATTGCTCCTATTGTTGTGTCATGCACTGATGCCTTCGATGAGCCTACATTGTTGCCTACTCTAATCATATTGTTGGCACTGATGCCCCAAATGATGGCACTCCTCCCAAGACTCCTAATGAGAGCACTCCATATGCATAGACTCTCTGGGGGGATTTTTACCTTATCTCCTGTACACTTTTATTTTAGCATTAAGGGCACTACTGTTAATATTTTTATGGGGTGAGGGAAATTGTTCCAATATTCCCCTTTTTGTTGTATTTTGTATTTTTCAATTTTTAGATGGTGCAGTATTTAGTTTCGTTATTATTATAGTGTTTTGATTGGTTTATCTCATTTGGTCTCTTTTTTCTCTCCAATTTTGAATTACCCCATGAGTTTTGGAGATTGTAAAATGCCTGAGTTTTCATTGATAATAATTCTAGGATCGTTTGTGTTCAATTTCGATGTCTTGCGTAGTACTCATGATCAACATGGTGTATAGTGTTTTCGTTGAAAGAAAGAAATTGTTGTGATTGCATTTTTGAGCTATCTTTTAGAATCTTGTGCTAACAAGTTGGCCTTTCATGTGAGCCTTGCAATGAATATCGCACATAAGCTTTTTATCTTTTCAAGTTATGCTAAATGATTTGGTTTGATGCAATGTTTAGTAAAACATGTTTTATGTGGAAATATGCTTGTGGAATCCAAGAATTTTCCTTGTTAGTCTAGTTGTCTACTTTTGGTAAGTGTAAGGAATGATCTTAGGGAGAAACATTAAGAGGGAACCCAAATTTCCATATGCCTATCTGACTACCGTGTGAGGGTGTGCATCCTTTTTTGCACCATTTGAGCTTAAACCATTTGTTGACTTCCATATTGAAACCTTTTGAGAAAAATGTCTCCTAACTTCTGACGCAAAATCTTTTTGGAAGCATTGATATGTTTGAATCGCCAACTTAGACCAATATCCTAAGATTGGGATGTAAAACAGAAGAAGGAAGAAAAACCAAGTGAAAGGAAAAGAAAGATAAAATGAGACTCATCTTAGAAGTGTGTTACAAAAAGAAGGAACCACTCCTTAAAATAAAAAAAAGAAAAAGTAGCAGAGGTATTATGATGAACAACCTTGAAAAATTGAAATGAAAAAGTGAGTCGGTGGAATAAAAAAGGGTTCCCAATAATGTGATTGAAAAATCGACGCTTTAGTTCTCAAACGAAACAGAATGAAAAGAACTTTAGAAGTGGTGAAGATGATTGCAAAAATGCTCAAAAAGGTGAAGTTACTAAGCCAAATAAAGCATACCTTAAACCGTAACCCCTTTACAAACATAAAAGACCCTTTAGACCTTGCATAAAATAGGTTGTGTGATGATTAGAAAATATGAGCAAACCTATGGGATTAAGCTTGCATGTATTTCTCTTTTGGGAGAGTGAGAGTTTTATTGATTCTTTACTTCTTTATTGATTTACTTTATGAGAGCATAAAATCATTCTTAATGTGAGGGCAATTGAATGCATTTGTTGAAATATGATCTTGCATTAGAATAGAGGCTATAGTGAACTTGAGCTTTGTTTGATACCGGCTAGTAATCATTTGAAGTTTCTTGATCATGATTAAGTGTAGCATGTTATTTGGAGTAGTCTTTTAATGGAACTTGCATGTTAGCTTGATGAGTCATGAAGTTCGACTCATTTAGGGTTCATTATCCAATGAATTGTGTCGTCAATGCCTATTTTGTGGTCATAACTGATGTTAATGTGTTTATATGAAGCAAAGAGGGCTTAAGAATAAGGGAAGGACATTACGATGTTAAAAAGAGCGTAAAATTTGAATAAAAAAGAAGCCAGAGCTCGCGAAAGCCACTCTGTGACTCGCCGAGTGAGCCTACGGCTTGACTAATCTTCTAGTAAAGTAGCTCATGAGTCAAGCAAACTTGGCGAGTCGAAGTACACTTCAGCTCTTCGCCGAATGGAACGACGACAACGATCCAGCTCGTTGATTTTTCCAGAACAAGTTGATGCAGGAGTCAAGCTAAAAGGCGAAAAGATGTGCACTTCGGTGAATAGCTGAGTCGTTTGGCGATCCCGTCTAATGCCACTGATTGGACTTCGTGCTAAGGTTTTTGGGAACTTTTTGGAAACATACCAATTGATTTTTGAAAAAAGAAAAGGGAGATCCCTATGAATGTTATCCTAGTTTTGAGAGCTTTTACAAAGTTTTACAATGTTGAACATTCTTGCAGAGGATTTGGATCTTGGATTTGAAGATTTAGGATTTTATTATCAATTTTTGCATTAGGCATCAGAGATTATTGACAAATTTAATGTATTATCTTGTTGGTAACGATTTCTTGCTTTTTTCTATGGTTGGCTAATACCCCTTCCCTTAGAGGTGTGATCATGTAATGGAATATATAAATTAGCTTGTGGGTATTGTTAATTGCTGAACTTAATTTTATTTTGAAATGGGTTCAATTGATTATTCATGTTTTAATTGTTGAACTAAAGTTGCAAATTTGGTTCTAGGTTAGTTCTCTATATTTCCTCGACAAAGAGATATATAGTAGAATTAATGATTGATAGTTGTATTTATTTGAATCTTTACAACCCAACTTGAGAAAGTGGGTTTAATTATTGAATTGGGTTGTTTCATTTTGTTTAGCTTGTCCAGGTTCCTGAGAACTCAATCGAAACATTATAGCTAAACAAGATATCACTTTTATATTCAAAAACCTATCATACCCATTCAGATTCAACATCTTAAAGCAATTAATAATTACCCATTTAGTAAAATTAGTATTCGATTGCTCGCGATCCTAAGTCCTCTCCCTAATCGTTCGAATCTCGTGTTACTCGTTTTTGTTAGAACTTGGGTACTAAAATTGTTGATATTGATAAATGAAACTTCGTGATTTATTTAATGTTGTGTATCTGTTTTACTCTAAAAAAATTAGAACACATCTTCACTTCATACTTAAATTCTTTACTGTATCACTCCTTGTGGGATCAACCCCAACTCATCGTTGGGTTTAGAATTGTTAGAGACCACCTACACTTTGAATCTGAACAAGAGTAGTTGAGCGTTATCAAAAATAGTGTCGCTGCTGGGGAAGGTTGTTTAGAACTCTTTTATTGAAGTATTTTAGTGAACTAATTTTGTCATAGTAGAATTTTCTTATTTGTGTTTCTTTGTTGATTGCTCTAAATAGGTGAAGAGATGAGTATGAATGGGAGTAATGCAGGTAAACTTGGGAACAATGATTACTTCAAAAACTTGCATGATGTCAATGTGGATTAATTAGGAAGTGGTGGTGCTATTTTATTGCCTCCAATTGTGGGCAATAGAGTTTTTCATGTTACCAGTACTACGTTGCAGGTGTTGCAAATGATAGGTCTCTTTAAGGTACTTGCTCATGAGTACCCTCATGATCACATCCACAATTTCATGTATGTGTTTGGACCGTTTTCTTTCAAGAACGTAACTCAAGAGACAGTGCAACTCCATTTGTTTCCCTTTTCTCTAATAGGGGATGCAATGAAGCGGTTGACCGAACTACCAATGTAGTCTATCACTTCTTGGGAGGAGCTCACAGAAGTGTTTTAGGAAATATTATTCCCTCTCTCGAAGATGGTTAAGTTGATGGATAATATGCAGAACTTCTAGCAGATTGATGGTGAGCCCATCCATTAAACATGGTTGATGATAACAGCAAGGTTAAGGGAGATCACAAATAGAGAANCCTTGGATGCTATCAGTTGAGGTCCCAAAAGTTGCTTCTTCAATGTCCTACTCATGGGTTGTCGGACAATGTTATATTGCAATATTATAATCGGAGACTTTACACCGTCAACAATGATGTTGCCAAGCAACTCATTCGGGGTGGAATCATGAGACAACCACTTGACATAGCGTTAGCTTTGCTTGAAGAGATGACCAAAATTAACTGTGGATCGTACACAAGGGGATATCATGTGTCTTCTTTTAATATTAAGCTGAGGAAACACAATTGGAAAAGAATCAAGAACGTGACTAAAACATGGCCAAGATAATGACCTAATGGACCTATTGACAAAATATGTCATGGGAGGTGGTTATATGGATATGAACGTGGTTGGTCCTAATAGTGGTGTGAGTCCTGATTACGCACAATTTTAGGCCATGTACAACGTAGAGGTATAATTCTTGTCAAACCAAATATGGGGTTCTCTTCAAAGCTATCCAAGGGAGGCCGGGAATCATGGTTGGAACAGAGATCGTGATGATGGTTGGAGATATCGGGATCGAGATTAGCGTGATCGGGGTGCAAATTGGAGAGATAGATATGGTGACAAAGATCGTTATGTACTTCCTCATGAATGTCCAAAGACAAAGGAACCAAAGACTGACCCCGAAAACATTCGCATCGAGGATATGCTTGCCCACATCCTACACAAGATGGAAGGATCAGATAAGGTACTCAAGGAGATGAAGGATGATGTCTCGTCTTTAAATCAAATGGTGACCTCACACTAGGTCTCCTTAAAGAAACTTGAGACTCAAATGGGTCAAATCTCATATCACTAAATCCAAGATTGAAAGGGGGTCTTCCTAGTGATACCTTAGTCAACCCGAAGAATGACGCTTGAATGCATCACCATGCCATGTCATGATGTTTAATAAGGCACTTCTTTAGAAGCAACGCAAGTTTTACTTCATGTTATTTGAATAACCTTTGTTGGATGTGAAGGTTGAAATTGAAATTTTGGAGAAAAAAGCAATCGGGCTAGCTCATAGCTCACTCTGCGACTCGCCATGTGTCTTGGCAAGCCTGATGGAACTCTCCATTTGAACCAACTGAAGGGCTGGTGTTCTGGTAAATTTTGCGGACTAAGATCCACTCGGCGACTGGGTGAGTGGATCAACAACGTTAGTAGGTCTCGCTGATCAAGGCGCGAACTATAGGGTAACAAACCCTTCAACCATTTTAAATTCAAATCTTCATCTTATTTTGAACTTTTAGACTCTTGCACTCTTTTAATGAAACTCTAGATTATTGTTTTAGCTTAAATTTCATAGGTGTCCTTGTTTCTGGTTGGAATCTAAAGTATTGTCCATCCTTCCCTCTCTGCGTAAGTGTTAACCTATCTGCATCTAAGGTTGATTTGCTGAATTTGTTTTAATTTCAAAACTCTTACTAAGCATGCTTATGTGTAGTTAACGAATCTTTTGTGTGCGCTGATTGTGTGCCTAATCACTCGTTGAAATTTTGTTTGAAATAAAGCATGTTAGATAAATTTTTTTGGGTTGAATTATTCGAATTATGGGTGTGCATGTTGGGTAGTGCACAGGTGAAGTGTGAGTAGCCTATATTTGACTAAAAAACATGAAATTTCCCGATGATGGATTGGGTGACATCTTTCTTAAGGGAAATATCATTCCTTGGTGAGGCACTCCCTGATCACCGAGTGAACTTGGCATCTCACCGAATGGTCCTTCGTGTTGCCCTTTTCTGTTGAAGTTTTGCTGAATCTCTTTGTAACATTTGGCATGTTCCCCTTTACCCACCGAATGTGTTTGACGACTCGCTGAACATGTCGGTGAGTTTTCCTACAACTTTTTGAAAATGTTATGTCACTAACCCTTTGCAATTGCATGCATTTCATTTGTGTTGTTCTACAGATACGGCTAGACCGAAGCTTCCCATACGAGGTCTAGCACCCAGGAAGAAAGAAAACCTCCTCAATTGAGTGGGAAGGTCAACAGTAAGAAGTGGGTAGTCACTAGTTCGAGTCTGAGCTCATCAGATCGTATAGGCATCAACTCCATCCATCTCACCTCCTCTAAGTCTAAGGGAGAGGAACATGAAGAGTCCAGGACTCCAATACATACACCGGCAACAGATGGATAGTTTCTCAAACGGAAGCACTCAGAGCTGCAATATAAAGTAGTTCATGATATATTGGCAAGACTTCCAGCACTTCCAATGCCTCCAACACCTCCAACGCCTCTAGTCTCTCACGCATGTCAAATGCTCCCGGCCCCAGCATAGCCGCCTCAGTCTATGAATTGACTAAAAACCACTAGCTTGCGGAATATTTTGAAGGAGAAGCCTTTGTCTACTGATGTGTGGTGAAAAAGTATCCAGTTGTGTGGGAGACGTTGCGTTTCCACAAATTCCAATAGTTCACTAAGCTCCAAATCTATATGTACCTTTATGGGTTCGAGAATTTTATGACGGGCATGCAAATTTGATCCCGAAAGGGAAGAAGAAAACTCGGTCAATGGCATCGGTCAAATTTGTTGAGGTTCGATGTAAGCAAGTTAAGTGCAACAAGACTGATATTAACGATGAGCTAATCTGCATAGTTCGCACTATTCACTCTTTGGCCGACATTGTCAAAATCAAGACGTTAGATGATTTGAAGGGGTGGTTGGCCCCGTTTCTAAGTGATATCACACCTTCTTGGATAAGATACGGGGGTTGTAATTGAGAAGAAGGACTTAAATATTTCTGCTCGGTATCCATTTCGGTTCATCTCCAGTACCTTGATGACTTCACAAAATGAGTCAATCATACGGCATCCAAAGGCTCCACTTCTGGGTGTATTATTGCTACGGAGCGGCTGAATCTTGGGGCTATCATTTCACAAGAGATATAAATGAGGGCAATACAAAACAAAACCTCATTTCCTTATCTAGTTCTTATAAGCGATTTGTGTTGTGGAGCTGGTGTGCCCTTTATGGCGAAGATGGATGCAGAGATGACTCCGACACCATCTACTGATATTCCAAGGATTGAAGTTGACTACATGAAGGATTAGGCCGAGAGGAGGAAAAAGGCTATGATAGACACATCTTATTTGTCAATGTCGAGTCTATGGAGACCGACACTACTCAGTCCACTCCAGTAAATGTGCCGATAGATATACCTAGCCCCTCCACCTCTACTGCACCTGCTCCTTCAACTTCTTTTCACACCCTATTGACACAGGCCATGTCATGACCCGAACCTACACCTTGGATGTGGGAGGCACTGGAGAACCATTGTTGGTCCCCAAGCGAACCCTCATCCTTGCTGACTACAAGCGAAAGACTAACTCAAGCATACAAAGTTTAAAAACTAAATAAAAATTCATGAAACTCAAATACAAAGCTTTAACTCAAATGAAAAACTCTGAATAAAAATAATATATTTAAGTCGCCACAAAATAGGCAATTTTATGTTTTTAAAACATTTAACAAAATAAATGAACAGACTTTTGTAACTCTAATGTCTATCTTTGAAGCCTCTAGCTGACAAAGATGGAATTCAGGACAAGACCCACGACATCCTAACAACTGATATAACTGAAAGAACAAGTGGGAACCCTCCAGAAGCAAGAAGGCTTACCATAGCTATCTCAACTGCATGCGGTATCAACGAAGCGTCTGTTGATGATCCTGAGTACGTGTATCTACATCGTGAAATGTTGCAGGCCAAATGGATCAGTACATGGAATTATGAGCATGTAAGGGGAATTCTAAAGAGTAAACATAAGCTTGAACTTGATAAAAAGGAAACATACTTACCTCCTCCCAACTCACTCAACTAAATTTAACTCAAGAATAAGATACTCAACTCAAGGATATGATACTCAACTCAAAGGAACGATACTCAACTCAAAGGTATGATATTCAACTCAAAGATATACTCAAGGATACTCAAAACTACTAAAACTTACTCAACATAGAAGTACTAAAGGATAAGAAATCTAACTCAGTAATAAGGTTCTCAACTCAATGAAACATAACTCAACTAAAGATACTCAACACAAGATAAAGCAACAATAAAAGATGCAATATATTGAAAACTTTTAAAATAGTAGATAGCAACTCAATGTATTGAAGAATACAATAACAATTTAATTTGCATATAATAAAATATGATACAACTCTGTGGGAGTTTCTCTAACCGATAACCATCACTATGAGTTATGTGATGATACCACGTCTCCCCCACGTTGCCAGAACTGTCCTATAACTTGCCGAGATATCAAATGCCTCAATGAAGTGTATCCACTAGTCTTTGGTAAAATCATTAAGGAATCATCTAAAAAGTATGTCTCCTTCTACCCACATTGGCTACATGATTTATGGAGACTTGAGTAATCTGAACTTGTCCCCATATCGGTGCTCAGTACTACTCCCAAAAATATACTCAACTCATATTTTTTAAAACATAACTCTCTGTTGTTTGAGATTATTCCTAAAAAAACTAGCTTAAAATCTATCTTGGAAATCAATGTTTCCTCTCTTGTTTAAATGTGAAAACATTTTACTCTTGGAAATACTTATTTCCCATATAATATTTTGAAGATGTGAACTTCACTCTTACTCTTACTCAACCCAATGCTCACATCTTAAAATAAGTTTAAAAATATTGTAAAAGACTTCTCGAAAATAAAGTTCATACCGAATTTTACACGTGAACGACTCAATAAATTGTTTTCAATAACTGTAACTAGAAATCAATATCAAGACTCAACAACTCAGAAGTAAAGAACTCGAATAATAATACTCGCTTCAAGAATGCTTGAATCATAAGGTTCATGCGAAATTATGGGCATGGACTACTCAACTCAAGGATTCAATGGTACTTCTCATCTCAAGACTACTTGGCTTTAGGGTTCATGGGGAATTATGGGCATGAACTACTCAACGTAAGGACTTCATGAGTAACATGTATTAGTCCCATGATTAGGAATATAATCTTGAAAAGGTTAGGATCTCGATACTCAAGACTTAGAACTTGAAGATACTACTTTTTTCAATGATACTCAATTTATGGAGTCCATACGGATGTTATGGGCATGAACGACTCGACTCAAAGATCTACATACCATTATGGAACTCGACTATACGACCCTTCTCATTCTCGTACTTACTTCCTCAAAACTTAGCTCAAATTGATAGATGATCTCAAAGGATTCACAATTGAACTAAAATACTTTCTTAGACTCTACTCTTAACTCTCTTTTTAATGTGAATTATTAATTCAATAGTTATGGTTCATGTTATAAAGTATCTAGCTGATAGTGTTGACTCATGAATACATTATCCTCACTGTCATGCTAACTTACATGAGTATTGAAACAAGTTATTAGAAATTGTAAAAAGACTCCTCAAAACGACTCAAAATGGACTTTCACAAAATGTTCGAAAGAAATCTCAAGGCTTGACTCTTAACTCTACCATGAATTTGAATTATGAATTCAAGGCTATGATTCATGTTTATTAATGATTTGTAGGTGTTTAGAAGTAGCTTAGAGTGTTTAGGATCAAGGGGGAGTAATGTTACCCTTTGTAAGAACTCAAACAGACGAAACAACGAAGAACAGTTGGGGGCAGGTGACCCTGGGGCACTGAGTGGCGCGGGGTGTCAGACCTCTACCTATAGAGGTGTGGTTGGGGCGCATTGGCTGGCGTGGGGCGCCACGCCCCAACCCAGATAATGCCGACAACTTTTTTTGCTTGTTTTCTCATCCTATTTTGCCTAGATTCGAACGGTTTCTTCCCCAATCACTTAGATTTGATTTATTAACATAAATACACACTAATCTAGTCAGTATAACCCTCAAAACACTCACTTTCATCTCAACAAATCATCAAAACCCCAACAAAACAAGTTTAAGAATCAAACCTCAAAAACACTTATCAAGAACCTAAATCTTTCAATCTTTATGGATAAATTGGAATGTGAAAAACATGTTTTTCGTGGGTGTGAATGAACCCAACAGTGTGGAAAGTTACATACCTCTTAAGAAGCAAACCCATGGCAAATATTCACAACACTTTGCAGTAATCTCGACGAACACCTTGATCCTTGCCTGTTTTCTCCTCTTTTCTCTTCTTGAACTCTCAACTAAAACCTTACTAAAATAAATTAATTCTGATTGGGGGTAAGGAAAAGACCAAAATATCCCTTACTATTTATGGGTAACTTTCTTTAAATGGACATGCTGAATTCAAAAGGGCATTTATCACTCATTCGAACTCTAAATTTAGCAAACTCGGTGGCATTGAGAAGATAATTCAAATATCCTTTATTTGATCCCCACTAGCCCACCTTACTCATGTTGTACTGAGAGTTGTGGTTGTTTGAAATTGACCTAAAACTTAAACTATCCTAGGAATGACTTGAATGAATTCTCTTTAGTTCTTCGTGGAATTCAAGGTGCTACATTTGGTGACCTTAACACTCAAGAAATTTTAAATTCCTCTGTAACAATCCTACTCACAACGAAGGATGGTTTGAGTCTTTGCTCAAGAAATTCATGGGTGCTACAATATCTCCCCTTGGTATCATTCGTCCTCGAATGACGCCTGGACTACGTATGGAATGGAGTTACTCTCATCATCTCTACCATACCAACTAGAATTTTCCCACATTACTATTTGGAACCAGTGAGTACTCTCATTTAACTATTTCTCATAGCAAAACCTCGTCCTTCTCTTTTATAACCTTTGATGGAATTATCACACCATCATCATCACGATAAGATCACTAACCTTCTCCTTTTAACATAACTTCACTACTAAAAGACCTCTGAAAATATATCTCCCATAATCTTTGGGACTCATTACTATCTTATTCTCAAACACTTGACTTGATTTCTCATATGGTCATCTCCCCCTTAGGTTTGAAACTGACACTTGAAAGCTATGGATCTATCCCATTATTATTAACTGGTCTACATTCTCTTTTACTCTAAAAGTACTCAGGAGAAGCTTATCTTATGACTACCAAACTCTCCATAAGCAGGTACTAAGACCTCTTTCTAATTACATACCCTCTCGGTACACCTCTTAATGCTCTATTTACTCTTGTGACTTAGCCACACTTCATTGCCCTTATCTAAAGGTTAGGATCTCTCACTGGTACTACTCATATTTATTGCAGCTAACATCCCAATTCCTCACCTACTCCATGTCAAGTCTGCCAGATCAAATCTCAAGACTAAATCATCACCCTTATGTTTCCATTATTTTAATCATGACACTCATCTGAAATTCAAGCTTCATATTCATAACTTAACCTGAATATCAATACGATTGCTCGCTTACTATGTTATACCCCATTACTGGATTAGTTCTATAACCTTCTGAACATCATGATCCTCTCAAACAAATCATAAAACCTAGCTTAGATCTATCACTTAATGAATACTTCTGCTTTTCTATACAACTCATAGACTTGGTCGTTACCTCCATAATGACACTTCATAAACTCCTTTCTAGATACAACACACACTAGCTCCTTTGATGGAATCTTCACAACTCATCACTTCTTAGTCTACCCTAAGAGAAAACTCCTCATCAACAACTTATTGGGTGCATGACTATAATAACATAATATGCCCCATCACTATCCCCCCTTAATAGATCTCTATACCTCAACATACTTTTCTCTTACTCTGGGCATTGTCACTACTACAACTCATGATCTCGTAACTCATGCAACCTTTTTTGGGTAAAAATACTACCCAAGCTCTAAACATACTCTCTCATAAGGATCTCAGCTGATACAAGACATAGAGAAGAGAGTACAACTCACTTTTAGCTCAAACGGAAGATTCATATGACTATGAGTGCATTTTCTTGAACTCAACACTTAACTCACTCATGGACTTCTCTCAAGACTCTATAGAGTCTCATGACTTTCTCAATACTTTTGCGAAGAGCATCTCTGTAACGACCTGAGAGAACCCCCTAGCCGTTACATGCGTATTCGACCTCTAGGAGGTCTTATACAAGCCTTAACATTCATTCATCGCATAGATCATCAAAATCACTAAGAATTTAAAACTTTTATTCAATAAAACCACAAGACTTCAAGAGTCACCAACATTTGAAAACATCAACATGCAAGTGGAACTACTAAGTCTGCTTAGACAATATTAGACAAGCACTTAAGACGTACTAAGGGACATGGCCCTTTACAAATGAAATGAAACAGAAGTGTCTATTACAATGACTAAGAAACTTCTAAACATAGACCTCGAATCTTGAGGACATACCAAAGACATGGAAGAGTGAAGCAATACAATCAACTCCAAAGCACAATCTCCTCCTAGTTACCACAGCCTACACGTGTAGTAAAATAGACGAAAGGGGTTAGTCCAACACATGTACTAAGTATGAGGATATGAAACACATGCTAAAAAGGACATTTTTTTGAACGTTATGCTTTCATGCCATTTTGATAAAATCTCATGAACATCAACATAATAGGCACCTTGCAAGTCACAACCAACAATACAAAGTCATATGCTTCACATTACATCATAAACATACATAACCCATTTACCTTTACCTTCTTGCCTTGGACATTCACCTTAAGTAACCCTTAAGCAATACATTTGCGCAATGTATGGATAACGTCCCATACCATCACCCACACTAAGGCACCACCTTAAGGTCACACAAAGTGCACTTACCATGCATACCTCAAACTTCCCCAATTAATCACATAAGACATATAAGCACATAAGCCAACGAGTCAGTTCATAAAACGAGAACACTTACCAAATGTCATCCCAAGACTCACCTAAGTAAGACATGGTGAGGCAACCCATACCACATCTCCATACCACACCCTAGTGATCCTTAGGGCTACATAAGACAAGCTCCATTCACATCTCAATATAAATCGTTCATTCAACTTAATGCATTTAGACAACTTCATTCATTAATGGCATAAGATGATACATACATTCAATTCAACATAAGCACTTACATTCAATTCATTACGACTCCGTTTCACATTAGCATGCTCAAAGACCAACACTTTCATTAATTAGCCCAATAAGACTCATTCATTCATTATCATTACTAAGACACACCAAGATCTCCCTTAAATGTCTACTTGTGCAATGTCTAGATGATGTCCCATTCCACCACCTATCCTAAGTAGTACACCCTTTAGAGACCCTACTTCATTCATTCATAATGTGGGGGAAGAGCCTTTACCGACAAAAACCATGGATCTTGACATGGAATCCCGGTAGTAACTCTTAGCAGATGAGGGATCCCCTCTTGCCTAAGGTAGGGTCATTCTTTTAGCCATTACGTGGTAGAGACCACTAGCTAGTCCTATGTGGGCACATAGCTAAGGCATAGAAGGATTGCTTCTAAGTACTCTCATCTCAACTAACGAATAAGGGTTGCTACTAAATACTCATATTCCAACTAACTGAGGAGTATCCACCCATCTTCATATCCTCTCGGTGCTAGACATTACTCACCAATGGAATTGGACATTTATTTCATTCATTTATTTATGGATAAGGATTGCAACTAACTACTCTCATCTCAACTCACGAAGGAGTACCCATCCTAGCCCAACATTCATGCATTTAGGGATAAGGATTGCTACTAAGTACTCTCATCTCAACTCACGAAGGAGTACTCATCCTAACCCAATATTCATTCATTTAGGAAGCTCCTGGATTCAAAGATGAGAAAACCTTTCATGTAGGAACCCCATTCATCTAAATGAGTAATTTATGAGACTATCCTTACAATAGACCCAACTTTCATTCATTAACATTAACTCCCATTCGTTTCATTCATTCTTCACTAGGTGGGAGAGTAGGTAAACATTGTCTATCCTAACCTCACCTTCATTATAAGTCATTCAAAGAAGACAACAACCAAGCATAACAGATAAAGTCTCTACACAAGGTTACCTTTCATAGTCTTAGACCACACACAAATTCACATCATATCACATTACATTCACATAATCAACATTACTCAAAACAACAATCATCCAACTTTGCTTACACGACTATGATCACAACATGCTAATAAAGTTAACACCTCCCCACTTTAAAAGGGATAATCAATAATCCATTCACAACTTCATCATCATCATCATAAACCATTGATTACAATTGCCCTTCAAGGCCAACATTCAATATAACAAAATTGACCATCAATTCCTCATATTTCAATATAGAACAATACATAAATCAATAGAGCATAACAATCTACACATTAATATCACATTATTAGCTCATAATCAATAGACCCACTTTAAACCCAAAAATTAGGATTTCAAGATATGCAAGGGTTCATGGAGTTTTTTATATTAAAACCATCAATATTAACCTAAATCATCATTTGAAATACTTTCATGCAAGAACCCAAGCTTACAATTTAAATTGGGGCTTTTAGTGTTTATGAAAAACATTGAAATCACTTTGATTTGGTTCTTTGATTGAAAGGAGAATCAAAGATAAAATCCCCATACCTTTGTGATTAATTTCCTTAGGAATTTAAAGGAGAAATCAGTAGGAACCCATCCTCTAGCTTGAAGATTCATCAATGTCTTCCATGGTGTTCTAGAGAGAATTTATTTTAGAGGGAAGGTTCAATTAGAAATAATGAGGTCTAATTCTAGGTTAAAGAGATTTAACTAATTTAAAATACCCAAAAATAGGTAAAATAGTCGTCTAGGGTCTTATTAGAACATCGGTGAATTTACCAATTCACCCCACACTTGGCCTAAACTTGGCAATGAAACAGGGCACCAAACGACGACCACAATTGATGGACCGTCCTGGTAGGTCGTTGTTTGGGACAGAGGCTCAACATTTGGGGGCTAAGCTCCCAGAACTAAGTGTGGAGCTATGCCCCCTTTTGACGGGCAGTCAATGTCATGACGAGGAGTCACCCTGGGCGTCAAACAAGACTGCCAAACACACTGCCTAGGCAGCCTTTTATGCCAATGTTTGGGTCGTCTCGAAAGACCCTTAAGGTGGTCTTTGGGGAGTCGTATCTGGACGTTGGGACCCTAAACATGCCTATTAGGATAGTAGGGTCACCACCACTGATTTTAGACTTCATACGACACATAAAAACATGCAAGACAAACTACCACACACTAGCACGCAAACAAATAGTTTTCAAACGTCTTCAACGTCTCTTTGACGTTTTACTTCAAACTCCACTAAACTGACCTATAAAATCATTTTCAAACATTTATACAAGTTTATCAACTACTAACACGCATGTAAAGTTCTAATTATCCTATTTCATTTTGAGGCGTGTAACAATATCCCCATTTGGAAACATTCTTCCTCGAATGACACTTCAAACATTATAGAGTAAAGACTCTAGGACTAGCAGCCTACCACAAGCATGTAATATCATTGCTACAACACACATCAAGGAGGAAACATCAACTCCACATAAAAAACATTACGACAAGACTTTCATGCAATTCAAGGAAGTAGGAATAACATATACCACTCAATATGAAAAAAACTTTACCATTTCCCATTTCTTTGGAGGAAATTCCCTCTCCATAGCATATCATGCTCATTACAACATTTATAGGCTCACCATACAATTTCTCTTAAGATCATAATCAGGAAACATCAACATCACATCAAGGCATGATCAACTAGGCATCTCATGGAGCAATTTAAACAATTCTTCGTAAATGCATATAAATCATGAGTGACATAATCATGAAAACTCATTTATTTATTTAAACAAGTATTCAACTAAAATATGCACATCATAAGAAGAATATGGAAACTCAATTCACATAAGACTCCAACATGCAACATGCTAATAAGAATTCTTTGTTTCAATCTTGCATTCGAATAGATGGAAAAGATAAGGATATCAACAACCTTACTACTCAACTCATCATCCTTCACTTGGGGTAAATCCATGTACGGTTATCATCAAATAACAAAGAAATTTACTTACCTTCATTTGTTCCCTTATCCTTGTTAGCTTGAAGCATATAGAAATGGTTCCACTTAGGAGCATTTTAATCTGCACCATCATGAGCAACTTGATTGGTCTCTTTCCCTTTTTCCTTAAGTGTAGAGCAATCTCTCATCTTATGACCCTTACTCCAACATCCAAAGCATATATCCGTGCCGGCAAGACACTTGCCCAAATGTTGCTTTCCACAAGTAGCACACCTAGGCCTCTCAAAAGTAGAACCACCTCTTTAGGTTTAAGGTCAAAGATCCTATCATTGTTGACCATTGAAGAATCTTGGTAATAGAACATCTTCTTAGACCTAGATTGGTTTTATTTATCCTGCCTAGCCCTCTTCAAATCTCTATTCATCCTCCTAAGCTTTGTCTCCTCAAGATTTTGAGCATAAACCATAAGCCTAGAGATATCCATATCATAATTGAGCATGACCGTAGGACACTCTTCTTCAACCAAATCGGAAACCCCCATCACAAACTTATTGATTCTAGCCCTAGAATTTGCTACCCAGGTAGGAGAATACTTACAAAGTTGGGTAAACTTGAGAGAGTATTCCTTCACACTCATATTCCCTTGTAGGTTCATGAAATCAACCAACTTTTTCTCCCTTAATTCTAAGGGGAAAAACCTTTCAAGAAAGGTTGTCTTAAATAATCCCCAATTTATTTGGTCAGCCCCTATGGGTCTCTCATCCCTCCATTGCTCAAACCACACTTGAGCTACATCCTTGAGTTGGTAGGAAGCCAACTCCGACTTCTCCCTAGGAGTCACTCCCATTGCATCCACAATCTTAAACACCTCATCCATAAAGTTTTATGGCACCTCATCTATCTTAGAACCAAACAAGGTAGGAGAGTTCATCCTTGTGAAATCCCTTCAACTTGAGGCCACGGTACTCTCAATTGCATCTCTATTTACTTGCGTGTCATGGCACGGGCCAGGGAGAGAAAAGCCTCTCTAATCTCCCCATTAGTCATATTCGGGGGAACCATCAGAACCACATTCTCTTGCCCACCTAAAGGAGCTTGGTCACCTTGCATTCCTTGGGGAGGAACTCCCCCTTCATCTATCTCCTCTTCTGCTCCCCTTCGGTTAGCCCTCATATTCATATCCTATAAACACAAGAGACAGCTTAGGAAAAGGACGCATATAGACCAAACTCTAAGGCATGACATCAAGAATAATGAAAGAAAGTGAAACTTCTGTCGTCCTATAGCCTCTCGCTCATAGATGTGTCGATACTCACAGACATGAAAAAGACCCTACTAGACGTGGCTTTCGAGACTTTGAACCTAAAAGTAATCTTTAAAACCTTATGCTCTTATACCAAGTTTGTAACGACCCGAGAGCACCCCCTAGCTATTACATGTTTATTCAACCTCTAGGAGGTCTTATACAAGCCTTAACATTCATTCATCGCATAGATCATCAAAATCACTAAGAATTTAAAACTTTTATTCAATAAAACCACAAGATTTCAAGAGTCACCAACATTTGAAAACATCAACATGCAAGTGGAACTACTAAGTTTGCTTAGACAATATTAGACAAGCACTTAAGACGTACTAAGGGACATGGCCCTTTACAAATGAAATGAAACAGAAGTGTCTATTACAATGACTAAGAAACTTCTAAACATAGACCTCGAATCTTGAGGACATACCAAAGACATGGAAGAGTGAAGCAATACAATCAACTCCAAAGCACAATCTCCTCCTAGTTACCACAGCCTACACGTGTATTAAAATAGACGAAAGGGGTTAGTCCAACACATGTACTAAGTATGAGGATATGAAACACATGCTAAAAAGGACATTTGTTTGAAAGTTATGCTTTCATACCATTTTGATAAAATCTCATTAACATCAATATAATAGGCACCTTGCAAGTCACAACCAACAATACAAAGTCATATGCTTCACAATACATCGTAAACATACATAACCCATTTACCTTTAACTTCTTGCCTTGGACCTCCACCTTAAGTAACCCTTAAGCAATACCTTTGCGCAATGTATGGACAATGTCCCATACCATCACCAACACTAAGGCACCACCTTAAGGTCACACAACGTGCACTTACCATGCATACCTCAAACTTCCCCGATTAATCACATTAGACATATAAGCACATAAGCCAACGAGTCACTTCATAAAACTAGAACACTCACCAAATGTCATCCCAAGACTCACTTAAATAATAGATGATGAGGCAGCCCATACCACATCTCCATACCACACCCTAGTGATCCTTAAGGCTACATAAGACAAGCTTCATTCATATCTCAACATAAATCGTTCATTCAACTTAATGCATTTAGACAACTTTATCCATTAACGAAATAAGATCATTACATACATTCAAATCAACATAAGCACTTACATTCAATTCATTACGACTCAGTTTCACATTAGCATGCTCAAAGACCAACACTTTCATTAATTAGCCCAATAAGACTCATTCATTCATTATCATTACTAAGACGCACCAAGATCTCCCTTAAATGTCTACTTGTGCAATGTCTAGTTGATGTCCCATTCCACCACCTATCCTAAGTAGTACACCCTTAAGAAACCCTACTTCATTCATTCATTAATGTGGGGGAAGAGCTTTAACCGACATAGACCATGGAGCTTGACATGGAATCCCGGTAGTAACTCTTAGCGGATGATGGATCCCCACTTGCCTAAGGTAGGGTCATTCTTTTAGCCATTACGTGGTAGAGACCACTAGCTAGTCCTATGTGGGCACATAGTTAAGGGATAGAAGGATTGCTTCTAAGTACTCTCATCTCAATTCATGAATAAGGGTTGCTACTAAATACTCATATTTCAACTAACGATGGATTTTCCACCCATCTTCATATACTATCAGTGCTAGACATTACTCCCCAATGGAATTGGACATTTATTTCATTCATTTATTTATGGATAAGGATTGCAACTAACTACTCTCATCTCAACTCACGAAGGAGTGCCCATCCTAGCCCAACATTCATGCATTTAGGGATAAGGATTGCTACTAAGTACTCTCATCTCAACTCACGAAGGAGTACTCATCCTAACCCAATATTCATTCATTTAGGAAGCTCCTGGATTCAAAGATGAGAAAACCTTTCATGTAAGAACCCCATTCATTTAAAGGAGTAATTTATGAGACTATCCTTACAATAGACCCAACTTTCATTCATTAGCATTAACTCCCATTCGTTTCATTCATTCTCACATTCTTCCATTCATTCTTCACTAGGTGCGAGAGTAGGTAAACATAGTCTATCCTTACCTCACCTTCATTATGAGTCATTCAAAGAAGACAACAACCGAGCATAACACATAAAGGTTCTACACAAGTGACCATTCATACTCTTAGACCATAAACAAATTCACATCATATCACATTACCTTCACATAATCAATATTACTCAAAACAACAATCATCCAACTTTGCCTACAAGGCCATGATCACAACATGCTTATAAAGTAAACACCTCCCCACTTTAAAAGGGATCAAACCACACAATTCTAAAATCTTTAACATATATATAAAATACTAGAATCAATAATCTATTCACAACTTCATCATCAGCATAAACCTTAGGTCACAATTGCCCATTCAAGGCCAGCATCAAACATAACACAATTGACCATCAATTCCTCATAATTCAATATAGAACAATACACAAATCAATAGCCCATAACAATCTACACAGTAATATCACATTATTAGCTCATAATCAATAGACCCACTTTAGACCCAAAAATTAGGATTTCAAGATATGCCCGTTCATGGAGTTTTTGATATTAAAACAATCAATATTAACCTAAATCATCATTTGAAATCCTTTCATGCAAGAACCCAAGCTTAGAATTGAAATTGGGGTTTTTAGTGTTCATGAAAAACATTGAAATAACTTTGATTTGGCTCTTTGATTGAAAGGAGATTCAAAGATAAAATCTCCATACCTTTGTGATAAATTTTCTTAGGAATTTGAAGGAGAAATCAGTAGGAACCCATCCCCTAGCTTGAAGCTTCGTCAATGTCTTCCATGGAGTTCTAGAGAGAGAATTTCTTTCAGAAGAAAGCTTTAATTGGAAATAATGACGTCTAATTCTAGGTTAAAGAGATTTAACTAATTTAAAATACCCAAAAATAGGTAAAATAGTCTTCTAGGGTCTAATTAGAACATGGGGTGAATTCACCAATTCACCCCTCACTTGGCAGTGAAATAGGACACCAAACGACGCCTACTATTGATGGACCGTCCTAATAGGTCGTTATTTGGGACAGAGGCTCAACATTTGAGGGCTAAGCTCCCACAACTAAGTGTGGAGCTACGCCCCCTTTTGATGGTGCGTCAATGGCCTGACGAGGCGTCACCCTAGGAGTCAAACAAGACTGCCAAACACAGTGCCTAGGCAGCCTTTTATGCCAACATTTGGTTCATCTCCAAGGACCCTTAAGGTGGTCCTTGGGGAATCGTACCTGGACATTGGGACCCTAAAAATTCCTATAAGGATAGTAGCGTCACCACCACTGATTTTAGACTTCATACGACAAATAAAAAATGCAAGACACACTACAACACACTAGCACACAAACGAATAGTTTTCGAATGTCTTGAACGTCTCCTTGCCGTTTTACTTCAAACTCCACTAAACTGACCTATAAACTCATTTTCAAACATTTATACAAGTTTATCAACTACTAACATGCACGTGAAGCTCTAATTATCCTATTTCATTTTGAGGGGTGTTACAATATCCCCCACTTGGGAACATTCTTGCTCGAATGACACTTCAAACATTATTGAGTAAAAACTCTAGGACTAGCAGACCACAACAAGCATGTAATATTATTACTACAACACACATCAAAGAGGAAACATCAACTCCACAAAAAAGCATTACGACAAGACTTTCATGCAATTCAAGGAAGTAGGAATAACATCTACCACTCAATATGCACAAAACTTTACGATTTCTCATTTCTTTGGAGAAACTTCCTTCTCCATAGCATATCATGGTCATTACAACATTTATAGGCTCACCATACAATTTCTATCAAGAGAATAATCATGCAACATCAAGATCACATCAAAGCATGATCCACTAGTCATCTCATGGAGCAATTTAAACAATTCTTCATAAATGCATATAAATCATGAGGGAAATAATCATGAAAACACATTTATTTATTTAAACAATAATTCAACTAAAGTATGCACATCATAAGAAGAATATGGAAACTCAATTCACATAAGACTCCAACATGCAACATGCTAATAAGAACTCTTTCTTTCAAGCTTGAATTAGAATAGAAGGAAAAGATAAGGATATAAAAAACCTTACTAGTCAACACATCATCCCTCACTTGGGGTAAACCCATCTATGGTTATCATCAAACAACAAAGAAATTTACTTACCTTCATTTGTTCCCTTATCCTTGTTAGCTTGAAGCATATAGAAACGGTTCCTCTTAGGATCATTTGGACCTGGGCCATCACGAGCAATTGTTTGGCCTCTTACCTTTTTGCCTTAAGTGTAGGGCAATCTCTCATCTTATCACCCTTATTCCCACATCAAAGGCATCCATCCGTAT
The DNA here is from genome assembly GCF_019186545.1 of Solanum stenotomum. Lineage (NCBI taxonomy): Eukaryota > Viridiplantae > Streptophyta > Magnoliopsida > Solanales > Solanaceae > Solanum > Solanum stenotomum. The sequence goes on along the minus strand of NC_064291.1, from coordinate 16,521,694 downwards.
CGGTAAGACACTTGCCCAAATGTTGCTTTCCACAAGTAGCACACCTAGGCCTCTCAAAAGTAGAACCACCTCCATTCCCTCTTTGAGGTTTAGGGTTAGACACCCTATCATTGTTGACCATTGAATAATCTTGGTTATAGAACCTCTTCTTAGACCTAGATTGGTTTTGTTCATCCGGCCTAGCCCTCTTCATATCTCTATTCATGCTGCTATGCTTTGTCTCCTCAAGTTGTTGAGCATAAACCATAAGCCTAGATATATCCATATCGTGATGGAGCATGGCCGTACGACACTCTTCTTCAACCAAACCGAATACCCCCATCACAAACTTATTGATTCTAGCCCTAGAATTTGCTACCAAGGTAGGAGCATACTTAGAGAGTTGGGTAAACTTGAGAGAGTATTCCTTCACACTCATATTCCCTTGACGTAGGTTTATGAACTCAACCAACTTTTGCTCCCTCAATTCTAAGGGGAAAAACCTATCAGGAAAGGCCAGCTTTAACACACCCCAATCTATTGGGTCAGCCCCTATGGGTCTCTTATTCCTTCATTGCGCAAACCACATTTAGGCTACATCCTTGAGTTCGTAGGAAGCCAACTCCGAGTTCTCCATAGGAGTCACTCCCATTTCATCAACAATCTTAAACACCTCATATATAAATTTTTGTGGGTCCTCATCTACCTTAGGACCAAAGAAGGTAAGAGGGTTCATCCTTGTGAAATCCCTTAACCTTGAGGCCACGATACTCTCAATTGCATTCACCCTAGGCCTCACATTTCTATTTGCTTGAGTAGTCATGGCACGGGCCAGGGAGAGAAAAGGCTCAATAATCTCCCGATTAGTCATATCCGGGGGAACCACCAGAACCACGTTCTCTTGCCCATCATCTATCTCCTCTTCCGCTCTCCTCCGATTAGCCCTCGTATTCATATCCTATAAATACAAGAGACGAATTAGGAAAAGGACACTTATAGGCCAAACTCTACAGCACGACATCAAGAATAAAGAAAGAAAATGAAACTTCTATTGTCCTATATCCTCTCTCTAATGGATGTGTCGCGACACACACCGATGAACAAGACTCTACTAGACGTGGCTTTCGAGACTTTGAACCTAAAAGTAATCTTTAAACCCTTATGCTCTGATACCAAGTTTGTAACGACCCGAGAGCACCCCCTAGCCGTTACATGTATATTCGATCTCTCGGAGGTCTTATAAAAGCCATAGCATTCATTCATCGCATAGATCATAAAACTCACTAAGAGTTTAAATTTTTCTTCAATAAAACCATAAGACTTCAAGAGTCATCAATATTTGAAAACATCAATACGCAAGCGGAACCACTAAATCTCTTTAGCCAATATTAGACAAGAACTTAAGACGAACTAAGGGACACTACCCTTTACAAATGAAATGAAACTTAAGTGCCTTTTAGAATGACTAAGAAACTTCTAAACATAGTCCTCAAATCTTGAGGACATACTAAAGACTTAGAAGAGTGAAGCAATCCAAGCAACTCCAAAGCACTATCTCCTCCTAGCTACCACAACCTACACTTGTAGTAAAATAGAAGAAATGGGTTAGTACAACACACGTACTAAGTATGAGGATATGCAAAACATGCTAAAGAAGACATTTGTTTGGAAGTTATACTTTCATGCCATTTTGATAAAATATCATGAACATCAACATAATAGGCACCTTACAAGTCACAACCAACAATACAAAGTCATATGCTTCACAATACATCATAAACATACATAACCCATTTACCTTTACCTTCTTGCCTTGGACCTCCACCATAAGTGACCCTTAAGCAATACCTTTGTGCAATGTATGGGCAACATCCCATACCATCACCCACACTAAAGAACCACCTTAAGGTCACACAAAGTGCACTTACCATCCACAAATCAAACTTCCCCAATTAATCACGTAAGACACATAAACACATAAGCCAACAAGTCACTTCATAAAACTAGAAAACTCACCAAATGTCATCCCAAGACTCACTTAAGTAAGACATGCTCAGGCAGCCCATACTAGGTCTCCGAACCACACCCAAGTGATCCTTAAGGATACACAAGACAAAATCCATTCACATCTCAACATAAATCGCTCATTCAACTTAATACATTTAGACAACTTCATTGATTAATGACATAAGATCATCACATACATTCAATTTAACATAAGGACTTACATTCAATTCATTATGACTCTCTTTCATATTAGCATGCTCAAAAACCAACACTTTCATTAATTAACCCAATAAGACTCATTCATTCATTATCATTACTAAGACATACCAATATCTCCCATAAATGTGTACTTGTGAATTGTCTAGATGATGTCCCTTTCCACCACCTATCCTAAGTAGTACACCCTTAACAGATCCTAGTTCATTCATTCTTTAATGTGGTGTAAGAGCCTTAACCGACATAGACAATGGAGCTTGACATGGAATCCCGGTAGTAACCCTTACCGGAAGAGGGATTCCCACTTGCCTAAGGTAGGGTCATTCTTTTAACCATTACGTGGTAAAGACCATTAGCTAGTCGTATCTGGGCACATAGTTAAGGGATAGAAGGATTGCTTCTAAGTACTCTCATCTCAAATCACGAAGGAGTACCCATCTTAAAGGTTGCTATTAAATACTCACATCTCAACTAACGAAGGACTATCCACCCATCTTCATATCCTCTCGGTGCTAGACATTACTCCCCCACGGAGTTGGACTTTCATTTCATTCATTCATTTAGGGATAAGGATTGCTACTAAGTACTCTCATCTCAACTCATGAAGGAGTACTCATCCTTACCCAACATTCATTCATTTAGGAAGCTCTTGGATTCAAAGATGAGAAAACCTTTCATGTAGGAACCCCATTCATTTATAGGAGTACTTTATGAGATTATCCTTACAATAGACACAACTTTCATCCATTAGCATTAACTCCCATTCTTTTCATTCATTATCACATTCTTCCATTCATTCTTCACTAGGTGTGAGAGTAGGTAAACATATTATATCCTGACCTCACCTTCATTATAAGTCATTAAAAGAAGACAACAACCAAACATAAGACATAAATTCTCTACACAAGGTCACCTTTCATACTCTTATACCATACACAAATTCACATCATATCACATACCTTCACATAATCAACATTACTCAAAACAACATTCATCCAACTTTGCCTTCAAGGCCATGATCACAACATTCTTATAAAGTAAACACCTTCCTACTTTAAAAGGGATCAAACCTCACAATTCTATCATCTACAATATATATATATATATAAAATAATAGAATCAATAATCTATTCACAACTTTATCATCATCATAAACCATAGGGCACAATTGCCCATTCAAGGCCAACATCCAATATAACACAATTGACCATCAATTCGTCATGATTCAATATAGAACAATTCATAAATCAATAGACCATAACAATCTACACATTAATATCACATTATTAGCTCATAATCAATAGACCCACTTTAGACCCAAAAATTAAGATTTCAAGATATGCAAGGGTTCATGGAGTTTTTGATACTAAAACCAACAATATTAACCTAAATCATCATTTGAAATACTTTCATGCAAGAACCCAAGCTTAGAATTGAAATTGTGGTTTTTAGTCTTTATGAAAAACATTGAAATCACTTTGATTTGGCTCTTTGATTGAAAGGAGAATCAAAGATAAAATCCCCATACCTTTGTGATTAATTTCCTTAGAAATTTGAAGGATAAATCAGTAGGAGCCCATCCCAGCTTGAAGCTTCATCTATGAATTCCATGGAGTTCTAGAGAGAGAATTTATTTTAGAGGGAAGGTTCAATTGGAAATAATGAAGTCTAATTCTCGATTAAAGAGTTTTAACTAATTTAAAATACCCAAAAATAGTTAAAATAGTCGTCTAGGGTCTAATTAGAACGAGGGGTGAATTTATGCTTGACCGAAATTTGGCAGTAAAATAGGGCACCAAACGACGGCCACCATTGTCGGACTATCAATTCATTGATGGACAGTCCCAGTAGGTCGTTGTTTGGGACAGAGTCTCAACATTTGGGGGCTAAGCTCCCACAACTAAGTGTGGAGCTATGCCCCCTTTTGGCAGGGCGTCAATGGGCTGACGAGGCGTCGCTGTGGGCGTCAAACAAAACTGCCAAACACTGCCTAGGCAGCCTTTTGTGCCAATGTTTGGGTCCTCTCCAAGGACCCTTAAGGTGGTCCTTGGGGAGTCGTACCTGGACGTGGGAACCCTAAACATGCCTATTAGGATAGTAGGGTCACCACCACTGATTTTAGACTTCATACAACACATAAAAATATGCAAGACACACTACAACACACTAGCACGCAAACGACTAGTTTTCGAACGTCTTGAACGTCTCTTTAACGTTTGACTTCAAACTCAACTAAACTGACCTTTAAACTCATTTTCAAACATTTATACAAGTTTATCAACTACTAAAAAGCATATGAAGCTCTAATTATCCTATTTCATTTTGAGGGGTGTTACAATCTCATCGATAAAGGACTTACTTTTTGTTTCAACCACCTCTAGTATGACGGATAGCCGAATGAATTAGAGAAATGCACGAATATGAATAAATCTCTATGACATAGCTCTATTGCACGATGAAGAGTATGAAAGAAAGGAAACTTTTCCTAAATGTTTGTAGTAACTTATTTATAGAAGTGGGGCCCTCACAACCACAAATAAGATCCTACTTGACATGACTTCATAGACACCATAAGACACTTGAACTCTATGCTCTAATACCAAGTTTGTCATGACCGGATCGTACACCTTGGATGTGGCTGGCACTAGAGAACCATTTATGGTCCCCAAGTGAACCTTCATCCTGATTGATTACAAGCGGAAGACTAACTCAAGCATACACAACTTAAAAACTGAAAAAAAATTCATGAAACTCAAACACAAAGCTTTAACTCAAATAAAAAACTTTGAATAAAAATAATATATTCAACTCACCACAAAATAGGCAACTTAAATCTTTAAAACATTTAACAAAATAAATGAATAGACTTTTGAACCTCTACTATCTATCTTTAAAGCCTCTAACTCACAAAGATGGAAGTCGAGACAAGACCCACGACATCCTAACAACTGATATAACTGAAAGTACAAGTGGGACCCTCTGAAGCAAGGAGGCTCACCATAGCAAACTTAAACTGCATGCAGTATCAACGAAGCGCTTGTCTATGATCATGAGTACTTTTATCTGCATCATGAAATGATACAGGCCAAATGGCTTAGTACATGAAATGTACGAACATGTAAGGGGAATTCTAAAGCATAAAAATAATCTTGAACTTGATAATAAGGAAACATACTTACCTCTTCCCAACTCACTCAACAAAACTCAACTCAAAAATGAGATACTCAGCTCAACGCAAAGGTATGATACACAACGCAAAGGTATGGTACTCAACTCAAAGGTATATTCAAGGATACTCAAAACTACTCAAACTTACTCAACTCAAAACTACTAAAGGATAAGATAGCTAACTCAGTAATAAGGTTCTCAACTCAGTGAAACATAGCTCAACTCAAGATACACAACTCTGGATACTCAACACAAGATAAAGCAACAATAAAAGATGCAATTTATGGAAAACTTTTAAAATAGTAGATAGAAATTCAATGTATTGAAGAATACAATAACAACTATATATGTATATAATACAATATAAAACAACAATGTGGGAGTTTCTCTAATCGACAACCATCACTATGAGCTATGTGATGATACAACGTCTCGCCCACGCTGCCAGCACTTTCCTATAGGTTGGCGGGATATAGAACGCCTCAACTAAGTGCATCCAATAGCTATGCTTAAAAGCATTAAGGAATCATATAAAAGCATGACCGTTTCTACCCACGTTGTCTACACGATTTATGGAGACTTCAGTTATCTGTATTCGTTCCCATATCGGTGCTCAATACTACTCCCAAAAATATACTCAGCTCATATTTTATAAAACATAACTCTTTCTGTGGTTTGATATTATTACTCAAAAACTAGCTTGAAATCTCTCTTGGAAATCAGTGTTTCATCTCTTGTTTAAATGTGAAAACATTTTAATCTTAGAAATACTTAGTTCCCAAATAATCTTTTGAAGATATGAACTTCACTCTTACGCAACTCAATGCTCAAGTCTTAAAATAAGTTTAAGAATATTGTAAAAGACTTCTCAAAACAAAGTTCATGCCGAATTATGGACATGAACGACTCAATTAATGGTTTTCAATAATCGTAACTAGAACTCAATACTCGAGACTCAATAACTCAGAACTCAAGAACTTCAATAATAATACTCGCTTTAAGAATGCTTGAATCAGAGGGTTCATGCGGAATTATAGTCATGGACTGCTCCACTCAAGGAGTCAAAGATACTTCTCATCTCAAGACTGCTCCACTAATAGGGTTCATGTGGAATTATGGGGATGAACTACTAAACTCAAGGACTTCATGGATAACATTTAATAGTCACATGATTAGGAATATAATCTCAAAAAGGTTACAACCTCGATACTCAAGACTTAGAACTTGAGTCCATGCAGAATTTATAGGCATGAACGACTCGACTCAAAGGTCTTTATAACAATATGGAACTCAAGTATATGACTTTTCTCATTTTCGTACTTACTTCCTCAAAACATAGCTTGAATCAATAGTTGATCTCAAAGAATTCACAATTGAACTCAAATACTTTCTTGGACTCTAGTCTTAACTTTCTCTTGAATGTGAATTATGCATTCGAGAGTTATAGTTCATCATATGAAGGATCTAGGTGATAGTGTAGACTCATGAATACATTCTTTTAACTCTGATGCTCACATAGTTGAGACTTGAAACAAGTTATTATAAATTGTAGAAGACTCCTCAAAATCATTCAAATGGACTTTCTCAAAATGTTTGAAAGAAATCTCAAGGCTTGACTCTTAATTGTACCTTGAATTTGAATTATGAATTGTGAATTCAAGGCTATGATTCATGTTTATGAATGATTTCTAGGTGTTTCTAAGTAGCTTAGAGTGTTTAGGATCAAATGGGAGTAAAGGTAACCTTCGAAAGAACCCAAACGGACGAAATGACGGAGAACGGGTGGGGGCAAGTGACCCTGGCACACTGGGTGGCACGGGGTGCCAGCTCTCTGCCTACAGAGGTGTGGTTGGGTCGCACTGGCTGGTTTGGGGGCACAAGGCCCCAACCCAGAAAATGTCGACGACTTTCTTTGATCGTTTTCTCACCCTATATTAACTATATTCAAACGGTTTCTTCCTCAATCACTTGGATTTAATTTCTTAACGTAATTACACACTAATCTATCTACTAAATACAACCCTCAAAACACTCACTTTCATCTCAAGAAATCATCAAAACACCAACAAAACAGGTTTTAAAATGAATCCTCAAGAACATTTATCAAGAACTTAAATCTTTCAATCTTTATGGAAGAATTCGATTTTGAAAATCTTGTTTGTCATGTGGGTGAATGAATTCAACAATATGGAAACTTACATACCTCTTAGGAATAAAACTCATGGTGAAAATCCACAACAACTCTTAAGAATCTAGACGAACGCCTTGATCTTTTCCTCTTTTCTCCTCTTTTCTTATCTTTTCTCTTCTTGAACTCTCAACTAAAATCCTATGCATAAATTAGAATTATAAAACTGAACCTAATAAGATTAGACCCCTAAAACCTTACTAAAACAAATTAAATCTCATAGGGGAAAGGAAACGACCAAAATACCCCTTACTATTTTTGGGTAACTTTCCTTAAATGGATAGGCTAACTTCAAAATGGCATATCTCACTCATCAGAACTAGAAATTTAGCAAATTCTATAGCGTTGGAAAGATAATTCAAAGATATTTTATTTGATACCTTTTAGCCCACCTAACTCATCATGTACTGAGAGTTATGATCATTTGAAGTTGACCCAAAACATTAAGGAACCTAGGAATGACTTGAATGAATTCTCTTTAGTTCTTCTTGGATCTCAAAGTGCATCTAGTGATCGCCTGACATGATAGGCAGATCGCCTAACCTCGCCCAAGTTAACAAGGCAAAAAAGTTGAATTAATTGAGGTAGGTCGGCAGACATAAAGAGGAAAGGTGACTCGCCAAATGCAAAGAGCGAACATGAGGACCAGCGCTAAAGGTGACATTATTTGATGAAGAATGGAAGCCTTGGAAGGCGAACACAGGTGCTATTCACGAAACAATGAATGTGAGAGGCAGACTCAAATTAGCTCGCTGATTAAAGTTAAAACACCTGAGTCCTAAATGAAGAAAAGGCAGAGCTGAAGAGCAGTTGGTGATTCTTCTAATGTTATTGGTGAGCCTGACTAATGTCGCCCAATGGGTCACGCATTGAGTTTTGAGCCAAATTATGGGGAGATTCTAAATAGCCCAAAGTCGAAAGAAAATGTATATTTTTGGGGAAGTAAAATATCCTTGAAATGAGAAACATAGAGAGAGAAACACTTTTATTTTGCGAGGAGCACTTTTCTAGTTTGCAACTTTTCAACTTCGCTCATGAAATTGACAAATTAAAGTTGAAATTTAAGTGGGTATTGCTTGTAATTGCTCAATTTAGTGTTACCCATGACTGCTTTGATACAAGGTATAATTTCTTTAAAAATTGTGATGAGTGGCTAAAGTCTCAAAGATTACAGGTACAATCATAGGGGTGGGTGTTGAGTTATTGTAGCGAGAATTTTGTTATGCTATGTTTTGTTGTTGTTCATAAATGGATTTGGGCTAATTAGCATGGGGTTTAATTTATCTGTTAAGGTTTCAAACATAATTCCTACTTCCGATCTCCGATTGATGCTCAAAAGAGATTGATTGGAGTGGGTAATTAGTTTGATTTTATAATTTAGGTTTGATATTTGCAATTCGCTTTAAAATAGATATTAGACGGATTTGAGACTTATGTTAAACTTCCTTTTTTTTAAGCTCATTTGATATATAAAATTCTATCCTTTGAACTGTTTTTTTCTATTATCTTGTATGATGTGTCCTGAGTAGATTTTGTAGGTACTCTCTGGGTCTTATACGCCATGTCATGTCTAGGGTACACTTTGGGTTGTGAAATTCCCATTGTTTACAGCTTATTGTTTCTTATTTATTATCTTCCACATGATAGCCCATTGCTTATGATTCTGGGCTAAGAGTTATACTTACCTACTAGAGGAATGTAGTAGGTGCTATCATGATGTGAGTAATCACGTTGTGACACCCTAACACTCGACCCTGACCCGACCACTGTCCGATTGATTTGACGAAAATAGGTTGATTTGAAAATATTTTTAAAAATAGTTAAGCCCATCAAACCTTGAGAATATTAGAAAACATTTTCCTTTGTACCAAACACAGCCTAAACGAGATGAATTGTTACTTATTGAAGGTTATAGCCTTGTAGGAGATAATATTCAAAAGAAAAAAATTTATTTAACATATAGTAAAGAAAAAACATCTTAATCATTACTAAACAAAGTTACAAATCCCAGCATAATAAAAAAGTCAACGTTTCAAATTAGTGCAAAACTAAATTTAGAGAATGTGTGTCATGAAATAGTAAACACAAAAAGTCATATATCTAAAAAACAAAAAATAATTATATAAAGAGCCTAAAATCCCCAAAAAATGATTACATAATTGAAAAAGATTAGTCAAGTCAAAAAACCAAAAGAATAATGAAATAATTTCTTTCCCTTTGTTTGTCTTAATTATATAGGCCGAAAGAAAGAATCCTTTGGACATGTAATTTGAAATACTTTTTTTCAAAAATGATTTAAAAATAAAACTTTAATATTTCCAAAGCTAAGAAACTTTTGTTTCATCTTAATATAATCCTTAGAAACATCATTTTTTTTTAATTTGGCAACAACGACGAACTTTGCTACAATGATTACATGCTTGAGAAAATATTTTACCAACGGTAGTACCCACTTATTTTTACATATCGGTAAAAAAAAATAAATGAAATTTATGGTCTTTACTTGTAGAAATGGGCAGTTAAAATTACGTGTCTCAAATCTTCCACCTCATTCTCATTTGTATAGTTTGATAGCATGTTGCACATGAAAAAATACACTACTTTTAGAAATAAAATTTTGCTGGATGTTGTAATGAATTGATATGTTTATTGAATATAAATGTTCATCACTTCTTCAGTTAATCCACAATAACATTTTTTGGTTTTCAACATTTTATCAACAATCCACAATCACCATCAAGCATTAAATCGAGACCCTCCAAATTAAGACACCACAAAAAAGGACAGGTACCTTGACGAGGTTGTAATAGAAGAAACACGTTTGTCAAAACACACAACCTTCTCTGCAATTGATTTTACAATGTGATTTTGAATTAGAAGACAAATATGTCTCCTAATTCTTAGTATACACAATGATCTATTTCCAATTGATAGAAAGCTAGATTCCTTTCATAGAGCACATTGACTCAACATCCCAAAAGAACCTCAAGCCTAGTTTGTCATTATCAACCATATATGGATCCATTTTAGTATTTCCTTACAACTTCAGTATAAGGGTGGAACCACGTCCCTAACCTCTTCCAATGCTATGTCTTTCCTAGAAAATTGCAAAAAGAAGGTGCGATCAAACACAACTCTAGTTTGTACATTAAACATCAAAGCCAATGCAATCATTATACAATAGCAAGCACATATAAGGGTCTTGTGTGTTGAGGGATTTTTTTTAATAGTTTCCAGTAGCTTATTCATGTTTGAATTTGAAAATATTCTAAACCAATAGTTTATTAAACTCAATCATGATAAACCTAACGGGCCTTGTGTGTTGAGGGAGTTGTTTTTATTAGTATGCCAAGAGATCATCAACCCTTAGACCAGTCTCTTTGTTGCATTCTGAAACCATCATAGAAGGTTTTTGCTCAAATATTCTTAACCTTTTATTTATTTTATACACTAAAACTTTTTTTTTTGTGCAATTTTGTTGTTTGGTTCAATATGAATGAATATTTTTTTGATAAGTATAAGTGTAAAGTCACATGACAAAAGGAAGGTGTGCAACTACATCCCTCCTAATGTAACTTTCTTATCAATAAAAAAATAAATGAGTTTTTACATCTTCTAGATTTCGAGGATATAGAAGAAGCTATAATAGATCTCTTCTTTAATATTATCAATAAATTAAAATTGTTCTTACTATTTGAATTTAATTAACACACATCAACAATTTATACTTGCAAAATGTTAGATGAATTCATTACACCCAAATTATTTCTGCTTCGCTAATAGGATGATTGCATTGGATTTGATGTTTAAAGTTCAAACCGGAGTTGTGTTTGAGTGCACCTTCTTTTTGGAATTGGATAGGAAAGACATATCATTCGAAGACATTAGGGACGCGATTTCATTTGTAAAGAAGTGGTAAGAAAATACTAGAAATTGATCCGGATGTGGTCGATGAAGATAATATAGGTCTGTGGTTCTTTTGCGATATTGACTTGATCGGCTACATTAAGGGGATCGAGCTTTACCCCCAAGGAAAATATACCATTGTGGACAGTGAGAATCAAGAGACATATATTTATATTCTAATTAAACATTAATTTGTAATATCAATTGTAGAGCATATCACTATTTTCCAAAGTTTTAACTAGTATTACCACCTGGTCAAGGCACCAATCCTTTTTCAGGTCTCTTTATCTTGATGATTATCCTTTAATGTTTTTTTGTGATTTTTAATAAAAATGTAAAAGGAAAAGAAGTTGAGTTTTGATAGAAAGAAGAGGTAATGAAATTTTAGATTCAATGAACATATCGAATTCTTATAAAATTATATAAAATTTTATGTGAACAAAAACTAACTCAGGTGGGGTCTGGCAAACAAATTGGTACATAAAAACTTTGAAATATACCACTATAGTAATTTTTAAAGTAGTGTTATGATTTCTTTTCTAGTGTACTGGATATCATAAATTTTTTGATATGTATTGTCTTCGTCTTTCAGTAATAGTTAATTAATATTGGTAATTGCATCCGTCCATGACAAAAGTATAAAGATCCAATAAACTTTTTAGAGATCTACAAATTCCAGGAAATCCAATTGATCAAAGGATATAATAATCTGTAAGAATTTGTAGCCTAATGGTGGAGGCCACCAACCGTCCAAATCCAACAACCCAAATATGAAACAGAGGTAGCATTTGATAGTTTATTGGGCGAGTTTCAAACTCATTTCACCCCTAGAAAAATACATCCCTTTAAAATTGCAAAACCCAAAACTAGTTGAAATTTTTTGTGAAGTATGCTACTATACATCAGATAGTACTAGTTTCTAACACTTTCTTTCCTTGATTATATAATCAGTTTGTGTTTGATAAAAAAATGGTGAGTTGTTGCGGGTAAATAAAGCAATGACATGGAGGTTCAAAAACAATGGGAGCTAAGAGTTGTTGAAGAAATTTATCTACGTAATCCTTCATTACTCCAAAGTACGATAATTCAATCTTGTTTTTTTTTTTAAATTTCTAGCCTATTTTGATAATACATTGTTGCGTCGAGCCTCTTGGTGGAAACATCATCATAGATTTGTTTCTTCTAAAAACATTTCCATTGATCTTATTTTAGTTGTGGATGTTACTTCTTTTAAATTGGTGTTTATTTCCACGCAGTTCTTCTATAGGTTCTAGAGATGAGACTCTTCATAATGATCAAGTGTTATACCCATAACTCCTATGCTGCAACATGAGTTACGGGTATACCAGGTGTGTGGTAATCATTATAAAAAGTCTCATCTCCCTGACCCATATATGGACTGCATGGAAATAAAAACCAATTAAATAGAAGTAAGATACAAAATAATAAGATAATTGGAAAAGATTTTATTTTAAAAAATATCTTATAAGAAGAAAGAAACCAACAATAACAACATACCCAATGTAACCCCCAAAGCGGGATATGGGGAGGGTAGGATGTATGCAGACATTTCTCCTACTTTTGTGCCATAGAGAGTTTGTTATTTCTATGACCCTCGACACAACAACCTATTATTAAACCAAGCCAGAAATTAAAAGAAATCCCCTAAGATTGAAGTGACATACTTTTGTGGAATTCAAGATTCCGTGGATAAATTACTTCAAGAACCCTAATCTCCCGTTGTTTCTGAACCTACATGTTATTGCTTTCTTCAGCCGCTACCACTCTCCATTTTGAATCCAACAAAAATAATTAATTATGAAGGAAGAGATATTTTTGCAACTTGTACACTAATGTTATGACTACCAGCTGCATAGTAGCAGGTTTCAGGATCAATATCCTTTATTATTGGGTTTGGCAAATTTAATGGGGGTATTTTTTTCTAGGGATGAAGTGATTTTGAAACTCGCCCAAAACAATTATCAAATGCTACCTCTGTTTCATATTATACATACTTAATAAATAACATGATAATTGTTGAACAATTCAAGGTTTTCTCAGATATATAAAAATGGACTATTTAACACTTTAAAAAACCATTCACATGTTTTAAAGATTATTATCAATGTAAATGCATCTATCATTTACAAACTATTTATTCTCCGTATTATGAAATTGCCTCCTTTTTATTAGAAATATTAAGGTGGAAGCCGACTTTTTAGTGCCAAAGAAATCTGAATTTTACAAATTATTTATTCTTAGTGTTCATCATCCAAAATTTTGCCAAAAAGGTCGTAATTAAATTACTTTCCATTTTGCAACTAAAACAATAATAACATACTAAGTGAAATCCCACAACCTTCAACTTTTCAATTACATTTATACAAAAATGTATTTTTTGAAACATTATTTAAGACTAGAGTTTTTGTGATGATGGTATATATCATTTGAAGAGAAAGGAAGAAGATCAGGTTCCAACGAGGACGACTCTGTGCTGACAAGGTCCTTAGAGAGATTGCAATGCATATTCATCTAAGAGGAGAACACAAGGCTAGCTGGACACCTATTCTACAAACTCTAAATAATATCCTTAGAATAGTAGTTCCTTTGTCTGAGATTATATTCTTGTTTTCTTTTTTGTATGATTAGGAAGTTAATAGAATGAGAAGCAGTTAGTCCCTTAACTGTATTGCTATGTAATCATCAATTTTTGGTTATAAATGAAATTCCTTGTAAAAAAATAAAAAATAAAAACAAAATATTTAATAGCAATTAAGAAGTCCCAAATTGCAAAAAAATATATATCTTGAATTTTCTATAGGGTAGAGTATGAACAAATTTCAGTGCAACATGGGCCTAAATATTTCTCAGGCATATCCCATGACACGTCCTTTAAAGATTAAACCCTTCATTATATGGAGCTGATATTTCAAGCCATACTTCACATTCATTTAATTTTTTTGCAATTTCACATTGTTGAATTCCATATGTTGAAATACCGCAAATTGATCTAATTCCAAGAACTCCAAATTGGAGCAATCAAATAATACTTTTTGCATTACCCCCTTAATCAAATACCTGTATCTATTAAAGAGGAACGAGACCACTCTAGTTCGAATTAGTGAAAGGGTTAAATTTGTGATACTCTAAATCGAAATTCTTCAAGGATGTATTCTTATATGCAATTTCAGGAAACTCATATGTATCCCTAAATAAAAAGTCCAGAGTAAATTTTTCAATATTAGCAGGTTTCGTTGTAAAATATATCAATGAATCAAAATCTTTAAGAAATTTCTCCTGGAAAATATTAAAAACAAAACTAAAATTTTGAACTTTTCTGGAAAGAAATCCAATAATGAAACTTTTTTGAGTGGAAGTCATGAAATCTAGAAACTCAATTTTTTTTTTGCTCACTAGAATGGGCTAAGTAAAAGGATTCAAAATTAAGTGATACCTCAACGTACTTGGAAAGCAACCTCCATCGCCTTGATATTACACTACTTCTCGCAATTTGTTTTACTTCTAGCAACAAAGAGAGGATGTAGATCAATGAAGTAAAACCTTCAATTGAATTTTTGTATGGTTGGCAGCTCCTTTGAGTTTATGATGATATAAACTAGGTTTGTTCAGTTTAGACCAGTTGGAAAAGTGAGAAATTGATCTACCTAATGCAAGGTTTTCAACAAAATGCTATATGTCTCTTTTACCCTTAGAAATATATTAAACACTAGATATAATTGTCATTTTCTTATTTTTCTCATATATAGAAATATGAAATAAACTAAATCTTTGTATACTAAATACTTTCTTATTTGAAATATGAAAGAAATTTTACCATTATAGAGTATCAATTACATTATTTAAATCATTTTTAACTAGGCAGCATATGGTGTAAAATATAACTATACTACCTTAAATGCTAATTTTTCTAATATTGAGAACCTTTAATTCAAAATAATAATCTATTTATTAAATTTTATCGTTATTTGATAATACTAAAGTTTTTCCTATACATATAATTCATACATATATACTTTGTCTTTAAATAAGACTCTAATTAGAACTTTGACTGAACCACATAGTTTTGTTGACAACAAAAGGTCCAATGATATCTAACTAGACCCCTAATAGATCAAATAAAAAAAATACAACATTAGGAATACAATTTAAATGTCATGGCAAGGAAGTGTACTTGATGTTATTCCATGATGTGCATCTAATTAATCAAAGACGGAAAAAATGATATTTGATTGAATGGAAGATTCCAACGTCCATGTGTGAGAAACTAATTTTACCCTAGATAAAGAAGAGTAATCAAATGTTCATGTGGGTGACTTTTTCAGGATTATGTGGAGTGTTTAATTCGTAATCCTTTTTCTTTTGCAAATCAGCATGTTCTATCATTAGTATTTTATGTTTCCAACTTAATTATGAATCAAATCGAGAGATAATCAAGTTTCATTGTAATGACTCAAAACTCGATCATGAGTGTGGCTACCATATACCCAGTAGGAAAGATACGCCCAAGAAAACATACAATAAATAAAACTAGAAATAACTAAAATGGAAGGAATAATTAGATAAGAAATGGGCCTTGGCGTTGACATATACAAACCAGTATAAAAAAATGAGCTAAAAAGATACTGATAATGATGAATATACACAAGCACTATACCGCAGACCTGATTTTACCAGTACAAGAGCACGTAAAATACGAGGATAAGACTATACAACATATATTTTTCTAATGAAAGAGAAAATATAGACAACAAATCCAAAAGGAAAAGAAGCAATCTTCTAGCTAGATAGAATAGCTCACAACAAAGAAGAACAATTGGGCCTCAAATGAGAAAAGATCAAGAAGGATGACTTGTACTAGGAATTGCATCAGAAAAAGATGAAGAAGTGTAGTATGAGTACAAAAATATGAGGTACTAAGTAGGCATCATGGCTGACCAAGATCAGTAGACATTATTTAATATAAGAAACATGATAGCAATAACAATAAAATCCAAAATTATATTAAAAACTGAACTCACAAAAAAAATATAGTGAACATAATAATTGTAAGAAAAATCACGCTTGATCTATGCATATCAGAGAATGTCATGGATTATGTGACGGTGCAACACGTGTGTGGCTAATGCAGAAAATTAAAATTCTCGAAATCTCCTTTATGGATGCCTATAGGGTTCTCAAGTCATTCCATTGGCCTTGTTGGAGCTCAGCTACAGATGGAAAAGTAACACACAAAATGATCCCCTGAGCAATTTGGAATGATTCCTTAGACTCATAATAGAAAAAAAAACCTCAAAGGATCCCCTAGCAATCCAAAATGTGTCATGGAATCATAAAAAATATAAACAATGTAAGGGTCTAGGTAGAGTTAGCGCAAACCATATGTAAAAGTATCATATCATTCAAAATCATAGAAAACCTAGTAAAGTTAAGGGTAAATCTCCTTAAAACCTGAAGATCTCATGAAATTGCTATATCTTTCATAAAACCATGTTTCAAAAATAAAATTTGTGATACTCCCCCCTCAGAGCTTAAATCTAGTAAAAATTGAGATATATTAGTCTTATAGGAATAAACACAATATTTCTTACCTCTAACTCATGTTATGTGATGAGTGGTAAATTTACACTCAATTAAGACCTATTTAGCTCAATAATTAATATCCTAAATGCCTAATTATGGCCTATTCTAATGATGTTTTTATTATTTGCAGCTATATATGAAGGCTAAAGAACAAAACAATGATGAATATTTGAATGAATTACCAAAAATATATAAAGAAGTGTAAACTTCACATTGTTGATCACCTAGAAAGAAGGGATGATCCCCCAATGGGTATGACCTCACACAAATAGACAATGCATAACACTTGAATTAATTGGGAAACTTTAGTGAATAAAAAGGAAAATTCGAACACACCAAATAAAAAAGGAAAAGATGATGGTAATCACTGAAAGGAACAACACATGAAAGAAAATTTAAGGCGAACGAAGATGGTACTCGTTGATAGGCCAAATGTTAAAGGCAGACTCGAACGAGCTCGTAAACTGAGGTTCAAACACCTGAATCAAGAGAAAGGCGATCTGGAGAGCAGTTGGGAATTCACCTTACATGATCGGTGAGCCCGAGTAACCTCTCCCAATGGATCACACATTGAGTTTTAGGAAAATTTTTAGGGAAATTAAAAATAGTCCAAAGAAGAGAGAAACTAAGAATTTAGAAATTCTTAGTCCTGAAAAATAGTAGAGAATTCTTAATCTATTCTTAGAGAGAGAAACAATATACTTTGTGAAGAACACTTTTAGATTTGGGGGGTTTCCCAACTTTGCTCCTAAGATTGACAACTTGAAGTTGAATTCATAGTGGGTTTGCTTGTAATTGCTTAATTCAATGTTACACATGGTTGCATTCATAAAATATATAATTTCTTTAATCATTTTGATGGGTGGCTAAATGTCACTCCCCAAAGCTACCCCCAGGATGCGAACATGTGACCTAGGATCGTGAGTGACCCCAAGCTAACCCTGCTGGAATATCATAAGCATACTAAAGATAAACTGAATCAATAAATACTGTGCGGAAGCTAATCATGAGAAATTCTGAAATTATGGGGAATACCCATACTAAATCTGAATATATAAATATTTAGACTTTAACAACAACTGAAAAATCAAACTCAAATACAAAAGCTGATTGTAACTATGTCTGAAATAAAGCCTCTACTGACTAGAAATGTTGGGACATACTCCAACTAGATCTACCAAATACAAAAATCTAAAGACTAAAAGCAAAGGAAAATAATCATGTCAATTGCCCTCGAAGAATGAGGACTCACTACTGATGGTGCTGAACTGAAGATCGAGAACCGATCTATGCGAGATCTGGAAGCTAAGAACCTGGACCTACTTCACGAGAAGATGTAGGGTAGAGTATGCGTCAGTAGTTTAAAGGTACTAAGCATGCATGATAGAGTAAGGGTGAAGAATAAACATAACTGAACCAAAGCATATATTTGAACAATGATAACAGATAAACATGATACCAAACTGAGAACACTTAACATTAAATAACTGAATGCAATGATCAAGTTATAACATGTTGAGACTGAATACTGAACTGTGAGTGATAACATGGTCAATGAAGTAGAATCTGATTGTAAATGAGCTAATTATAACCGACATAAAACCACACGACCTTAATGTGCAGTCCGGTGTGTAATCCCTATCGAGAGTACCTAATATGCCCTGCCCGAGGTATAGAGGCACGAATGGCGTGATCAGTAAAATGATGCCCATAGAGGGGACTTACAACCTACGAGGCACGTAGTTCTGGGACTTGAGAGTGAATCATCGTAGTCCACCTTGGTATTAAGTAACTGCCAATTTATTTTGTAATTAACAATTTATGACTGAATTTCTCTAATACTGGATAGCTCAAAATACTGACATGCTAACTGAAAAATGCGACATTAATATACATATAATGAAACATTAAAATCTAAGGCATGTATATGTGAAATAACTGACCTAGCATATGTAATTCATAAACTAAAAGAAAGACATAGCTAGGATTCTAAATTAATGAAAGAATCTACGCAAAAAAATAATACTAAAATAATGGTAATCTGATTAAGAACATTACAATAACTAATACATAATGATCTGTCAAAATTCTAGAAACCCTAGGTCTAGATAATATCAAGGGAATCTAGAATATTACTGAATTCTAGGGACTTAATGGTTGAAAGGAATCCACCATTGAAATCCCACATACATGGTGATGAATTCCACTGAGAAATCCTTCGATTCCGAGGCAAGCACTGATGAAAACTTGATGCGTTTTGGAGCTAGGGCTTGTCTACTTCTTCTCTGATTTTTGCTCTAATATTCACTTGACCTAGGTGAATAATTGATTAGGTTAGGTTCTCATTATTTTACTAGGCTAAAAATGAACAAAACTACATAGTTTAGGGGTTAAACGATGTAGTTTAGGTGTCTAACACATAGGGGAAAATACCAAACGACCCCTAACTTAAGGATCTGACGTGTTGACCATGGCCCCTATGACAGGCTGTCAAAGGAACAAAGGGTCATGAAGCCAATTGTGGTCCTTGGTCCAGGAGCTACTGGTTCTTGGCCTCTCTACTATGGTCCACTTCATGGACCGTGTGAAGGATCGTAGACCGTGAATGTTCTTGTGGTCCTTCACCAATGTGAGGGGCTGCATTGGCTTAACTTAACAGAAGCCACCACAGCTCGTCGTCAAGAACACTGCCCGTGAAGGGCCTCGTGGTCTGATCTTTGAGCCTGGTAGATTCTTCCTCACTTCCACAAGCACGATACGGATTATGTGGTGGTCCACACCCTGTGAAGGGTCTCGTGGTCCACCACTTCTGGGAATGGGCTAAGTCCACGGGCAGGTCAACGAACCGTGGACCCTATCACGGTTCGTGAACCCTACCGTGGTTTACTGATTCTGGTGATGTTTCTGCTATACATTTCTAAGTCTGGGTTCTGAGGTGTAACATTATCTCTCCTTTGGGAACATTCGTCCTGGAATGAAGTCTAAACTACCTGGATAGGGAGGGAAACAAGTGCAAACCGTGCCACTAATTACTAGAACTGATTTCTGATTGAACTAAGTTCCAAGAACATGCAAATAAGCTAAAAATGCAAGTACAAACTGAAGGAACAAGATACTGAGACTGAAACTACGCATGAATGACTGAAAAAACTGAAGAGGTACTATTACCTCAAGTTGGAATCGAATCAGAAGGAAAATGATGAGGATACATGGCCTTCATGGCTGCTTCTGCTTCCCAAGTACCTCCATCTACGGCCTGGCTCCTCTACAAAACCTCAACTGAAGTGACTTCTTTGTTTCTCAACCATCGAACTTGATGATCAAGAATCCCAACTAGTACCTCTTCATAAATGAGACTATCCTTTATAACCACACTTTTTAAAGGTACAATATATGTTGGGTCACCTGATGTTTGCATAAGCAAGACACAACATCCGATGCAAGTGTCTACAATCGTATAATTGTTTAGTAACCCAACCAAGGGTTGGGATCGTTACTAAGAGAGTGGTTTTGAGATTTAATAGAAAAATAAAATTTAGTTCTAATTAGTCGTAGCTAAAGACATTAACGATTAAAAACATTTTAAATTATAAGGGGACACAATAGTGTCAATTAACAATGGGGGGTTTTGTCACTAGTAAGTAAAACCAACAAAATAAACAAGGATTTCTAAGTAATGAGAGGGGATCCTTTGGATGTGATGGAAATACGGGTTAAGCTAGATTATTGGGTACATACTTTCGATAGGAGATTCATAGAATAATTGTGACTAGGTTAGACATTAACGGGGATACACTCTCTCTCAAGCAACTTACCCCATTTCAAATGCGTTCCTCTCAGACACCCACTTGCCGCATGAAGGCCAACCTACGCCTCAACCCACTCAGTCACTCGAGTTGAGTGTGTGGACATGAGACTAGGGTTCACTCTCTTGAGCTGAACCTTATATCGATCGACTCACACTGGCCATCAATCTAGTGATCTTAGTTTTACGACCTCTCTCGAGCTAATCGAAAACACATAAATAAACTTGTATTTGCCACTAAAATTTCATTAAATTCATCCACAACCACTAAACGAAATCACATTTGAACTACGAACAGACTACCAGCAAGAAAGACCCAACAATTATCTTAACCCATATTCTCTAAATCACACCCGAAGAATTGGGGTTTTTAGCCACACATGTATAATAGATAGAAATTTATACCAAATTCAGCTTGCATTCAACTGGGTATGAAGATTTAAGACTTGATACATGCCAAAATTGAAGAATCTAAGAGACCCAAATCTTCAAGTTCAGCAGCCGTTCAAAAAGGGTGTCTCGAACAGTGAGACACAAGACTGAATCATGAATGCACACAACAAGACTCAATTTACTTATGCAAGGATCAATTGTGCACTCAAAGATTCAAGTAGTGACTCACCAATATCAACTAATCTCATGCTCACAATAATTGCCTCAAAAATGCAAGTTCAAGCTCAACTAAATGGTTCGGCTGCCCTCACAGAAAGAATGATTCCAAATTCGCACATAATGGTTTACTCATTTAAAGTTCCGAAATCAATTTAAACGCTCACTATCACAAAGACAAAAACAATGCATGCTTTCATGCATAGGTTCACCCATATTTTCCAATCGACAGTTGTTTTATCTTACTCAAGATCAATAAGGTATTTTTAAGGCTTGTAATGGGGCTGAGAGCAAAGGTATGGTCATTTAGTCTTGGTGGCTTTCATCCTCATGAGATGTGGTAGTCACAACACTCCCCTTCATTTTCCTTCATTATTTATTCTAGTGCTCTTAAGTCATCCCATTATTCACTTCCCATGGATTGTTTGGAATCCTCATTTCTTTGGTACTTTATTCCACAATTTTCTTTCCATTTTCTTCTTTTTTTTATATGGAGGGGTTCCCTTTTTCTCAACACCACAGGTTAAGAGAGACTTTTCTTGCACTTCTTGACTCTCCCTTTTCTTTTCACCACACCTCCAACTTAGGCTTTTGGCCTAAGTTTTCTATTCAATTAACCACAACTCAAAACGATTATAGGTAGTGGATAAAGAAAGGTTTAGTTTTCATCAAGTTTCTTCCAAAGAAAGGTCAAGCTCAAGGGGTGTTCAACAGAGGTTCACGCATGCTCACAAGGTATGCCATAAAGGGGTATATATCAAATTGGTTCACACTCTTTAAATCTCCTAAGATCACATAAAGAGCTAGCCTTACTTAGTCGATCGGACCAACGGGGCAAATTCTAGGATCTATCATGCATGTTTCAAAGAAAGCTCATCACACTAGGCATCGACACTATAGTCAAACAAGACTCCACACTTTCGCTAGTGTGCAACGGTCATTACTAGAGACTCGATTTGATAGTGGGCTAGTCAAAACAAGATGCCAAGAGTTCACATATTGTGTATGAAACTTTATTTTCCCTCATCATAGCCACGCATTCATGTTCGTTTGATTGAGAGCACTATTCAAGTCGGTATTCATCGGGATCGAAAATTAAATTTTGCAACAGAACAGTAGCATTCATCTCACAAGAGGTGGCCAAAATTTTGGACGAGCTAAAATCATTATGCAATATAAAATAAAAGGAACCATAAGTTGAAACATCCACAAAAACAGTATATAACATCAGTTAAATAGAACAACCCAAATATAATTACAAAACATGAGTAGCACACAAAGGTGGGCCTCACCCTATCAAAACTAAAAGCATTTTTCCTCAGATGCACATGACAAAATATCAAAATTGACCATTAAAGAAAGACAGAGAGGGAGGTAAAGAAGGAATCTTGTCTAAGCGATCGCTCCATCTGTCTGGGCATTAGTTCTCGGAGTGTTGTCATTCTGCTTCTGGTTTTCTTTTTCTTTTCCCTCTTCTTCAGCTTCAGCAGTGATATTAACCTCGATTATATTGTCCAACTCGTGAGCTGCCACAAAGGCATGCATCGCATTGCTGAACCCCCAAGCCCATGAAGGGACATTAGGGTTGATGGGCATCCTCCTCGTCGAACTGGCTGTCTTGTTCTTGATCCTTGCAGTTCTTCTGAACTTTTGTGCTCTTATGTGTCGGGGTGGCATGTTTCTTCCTGCAACTTTTGGTCCGGCTATGTCTGCCAAGTCTTGAGATAGTGTTAGAACATATTTGACAACCAAAGCAAATACATTCAGCTGCAGATAGACTTAATAGTCCATTCGGTTTGCCGCCGAATACCTTCGGCGAGCCACGGACAATCCACCGAAGGTCACAGTGCAGAAGGAGTTAGGGGTGCAGACAAAGGGTGAACAAAAAGACTTTTGGCGAGTCGCCGAGTGCTTTTGGCGACCTCATGCGTCTCGCCGAAAGTTACAGATGCCACCATAAATAAAGCATGATATTAAGGGTGAGATAGGGTGTTTAGGAGAACCACAGAGTAGTTCGGCGAGCTCGTCACTCCTCGATGAAAGACCATCCGGCCTACTTTTGACCCAACTTCTCGAAATCAGCCCAGTAACCCTCGAAAATGCAATTTAAGCACAAATAACACAAATTCGACCAGTCCCAAAACATACGAACACCACTCATCACACATAAACCCCACTCTATTCATTGGAGAACAAGGTTTCAAGAGTTTAGGCAGTGCAAGCGAGGTTATAGAAGAAAAATCGACACATATACAATTAAACCCAATCAGGGAGGTTCAACAGATTTCAACAAGATCACAATATTTGCAAACGAGCACAAATTTGACAAGATAATCATGGGGTTAAGGGAGCTAACCTTATGTGCTGATAAATGTATATTGAGATGCTAGGAGGCACTGTAATCCAACTCCAAGCACTAATCAATCAACCAAAATACTCCGAGAATGCAAGTTATATTGAAAATACTAAATTGGTGCGAGTTTGTGAAGGTCTAAATTGAGGGAAAGTGTAGAGTTTGAAAGTTTAAGCCTTTGGCCTTTTAAGAAACCGTCCATTTCTAGCCCATTTGGCGAAATTAGTCGTGGTCACTGATCCATTCGGTGACTCACCGAGTGGATACATACCTCACTGAGTTTTACTGGACCTTCAGTTAAACTGGGGTCCAAACGGCGAAATAGATAGCAATCGCCGACCAGGTCGGTGATTCGCCAATACTTTCCTGGGCACACCGAGTTTTACAGACTCCACTTTGGAGTTGTCTTTAGTCCAATGGCGGTCTAAGTCAGGGTCGCCAACTTCTTCGGCGATCCGCCGTCTGGACCTTTGGCTCGCCAATTCACACTTTTCACTCACTTTCCATACTTCCACCTACACAAACAACACAACATTATTTCTTCAAGCAAAAATAAAGTGGTAAACCCTTTGATTGCTTCCCAAACAACGCCTTATTTAATGTTGTGGCATGACACAAATCCTCACTCAAGTTCCATTAGTGAGGTTTGCCTCATTTTCATGAGGCCACCCCTCATTTGGCTCTGGGTAGAGAGAAGATAGCACTTTATCCATTTGGTACCCATAGTAACCATTCATACTTATCTTTCTTATTTCAATAAACAAACAAATAAAAAAAAAACTAAAAATTAAGTTAGTAAAACTACAACTATTAAAAATAGAAATTCTACTTAACTAAGAATTCCCAATTAATACCACTCCCTGACAGAGGTGCCATTTTGACGTTTGCGTAATCAATACATAACTTCCGATGCAAGTTTCTATGATCATACGATAGTTTAGTAACCCAACCAAGGGTTGGGATTGTTCCCAAGATAGTGGTTTTTGAGAATTAATAGAAAAATAACATTTAGTTCTAACTAGTCGTAGCAAAAGACATTAACAATTAAAAACATTATAAATTAAAGGGGGACACAAGAGTGTTAATTAACAATGGGGGATTTTTGTCACTAGTAAGTAAAAACAGTAAAATAAATAAGGATTTCTAAGTAATGAGAGGGAATCCTTGGAATGTGACGGGAATACGGGTTAAGCTAGATTATTGGGTACATGTTTTCGATAGAAGATTCATAGAATAATTGTGACTAGGCTTGACTTTAAGGGGGATAAGCTCTCTCTTGAACAACTTACCCCGTTTCTAATGTGTTCCTCTCGGACACCCATTTGTCGCATGAAGACCAGCCTATGCCTTAACGCACTCACTCTCTTGAGCTGAGTGTGTGGACATGGGACAAAGGTTCAGTCTCTCAAGCTAAACCTCATGTCGACCTACTCACACTACCATCAATCTAGTGGCCTTAATTTTACGACCTCTCTCTCGAGCAAGCCGAAAACACATAAATAAACTTGTATTTGCAACTACAAATTCATTAAATTCACCCACAACCACTAAATGAATCACATTTAAACTACGAATAGACTAGCAAGAAGCAAGCCCCAACAATTATTGTAACCCATATTCGCTAAATCACACCCCAAGAATTGGGGTTTTTAGCCACACATGTGTAGGAGATAGAAATTTATACCAAATTGAGCTTGCATTCAACTTGGTATGAAGATTTAAGGCTTGATACAGGCCAAAATTGAAGAATCAAAGAGACTTAAATCCAAATCTTGAAGATGAAACCCTTTGGAACTTCAAGTCTTCAAAACCCTCTCAAACTTAGAGAAAACAATTATCAAAAAGTACTATTCTATATGAAAATTATAATAATTGTTCGACTATTAAAACTAAAACTCTAACTAGTATTTATTATTTTCACAAATTTGTGTTATAGCGGACCATTCGGTGACGTTAGTCGGAATCACCAACCAACTCAGCGATTCTCCTTTGGTGTAGTACATCGCCGTCTTGCACCATCCTTCAGCATCATCATGCTCTGGGTCATTGGGAGACATGGTACTAATTCGCTGAACTTCTCGATGATGTACCGACTGTTCCTTTTTTCCGCTGACTTGATCCTTTTCTTTAGGGCTCAGCACACTAGAGTAAAATGTGAAGTTAGACCCTTCGGCGACTCGCCAAGTGGACTCGGTGATCCTCAAGCCTTCATCTCTTCGTTCTTTTCAACCTTTTCGTTCCTTTTTGCGATGTAGTGTCCATGGTTTTCTTCAAACTTCAAATACCTAAAATAAGCATTTGAGGACACAATTTCTATTAAAATATAGCCTTACATGAGTTCAATTTGTGGACTCATCATCACCCATACACTTCTTCAACAACAAAATCTGAAAGACCGGATGCACTGCTGTTAGTTCTACGTCCAACTCTAACTCATAAACCAGTTTACCAATTCTTTTCAAGATCTAGTAAGGGCTTACATATCTAGTAATAAGGTTCCCTTTCTTGAGAAATATCATCACACCTTTATAGGTGACACTTTCATAAAAACCCAATCATCAACTTGGAACTCCAAGTCCCTTTTCCTTACATTTTCAGAGGATTTCTTGCAACTTTGGGTTATGTTAAGTCTATCTTTAATGAGTTGCACTTAATCAGCCAAAAAGCGCACATAGTTAGTTACTCTATCAACTATCACCCAAATGGATTCATGATGTTTGCGAGTACGAGGTAAACCTATGATGAAGTCCATGTTGATCACTTCCCACTTCAGAGTAGGAATGTTGATCTCTTGAGTCATACCTCTTGGTTTATGATGTTCTACAGTCACTTGCTCACAATTAGGGCACTTAGCCACAAAATCCACCATATATTTTTACATATAATTCCACCAAAAGACTTCTCGCAGATCACTGTAAATGTTGGTACTGCCTAGATGAACAGAATATCTAGAGTTATGGGCTTCTGCAAGAATCTCATGTCTCAACTCTCCCATCTTAGGAAGACATAATCGACCCTGATATCGAAGCACACCATCTCCCCCTTGGGAGAAAACCTCAACTCTTTCCTGATGGACTGCACCCTTTAGTTGAATCAATATCGGATCACTGTCTTCCTTTTCCTTAACCTCCTGTACCAATGAAGATTATGCCCCAATTCTGAACTGTTACACCACCATCTGATATGCTCATAAGGCGAACTCCCAAGTGAGCAAGCCTGTGAACATCCTTTGCTAGCTCTTTTTTTTCTTCCTCAACATGTACTACACTACCCATAGATAGTCTGCTAAGAGCATCTGCTACTACATTGGCCTTACCAGGATAGTAATGCATACTCATATCATAATCTTTGAGGAACTCAAGCTATCTCCTCTAGCAAAGATTCAACTCTTTCAGGGTGAACACATATTGAAGGGTTTTATTTTCTGTGAACACATCTACGTGAACACAATACAAGTAATGTCTCCAAATATTAAGTGCAACCACCACTGCTGCAAGCTCAGGGTCATGAGTTGGATAGTTCTTCTCATGCACCTTAAGTTGTCTAGAAGCATAAGTTGTAACCTTACCTTGCTTCATCAACACACAACCTAGGCTAACTCTGGGGATAGGGTACTTATTCTTGATTGTGACTTTGTTCAATGGTCTATAGTCAATGCACATTCTGAGAGAACCATTTTCCTTCTTCACGAACAACATTGGTGCACCCCATGGGAAAATATTAGGTCTGATGAAACCGTTATTTAGAAAGTCTTTCAACTGCTCTTTCAATCCCTTAAGCTCATCTGGACCCATTCTGTAAGGAATAATAGAAAAAGGCTGGGTATTTGGAAGGAGATCAATTCCAAAGTCAATTTCCCTTTCGGGAGGAACTCCGGGATGATTTTCTGGAAGAACTTCTAGG
This sequence comes from Solanum stenotomum, assembly GCF_019186545.1. Lineage (NCBI taxonomy): Eukaryota > Viridiplantae > Streptophyta > Magnoliopsida > Solanales > Solanaceae > Solanum > Solanum stenotomum. The sequence continues at coordinate 16,493,959 of NC_064291.1, read as the reverse complement.
AACTCATTAACTACTGGAACTGGCTCAAGAGTTGGGTTTTCGGTGCTTGAATCCTTAACCCGAACTACATGATAGAGATACCCCTTAGAGATCATCTTTCTGGTCTTAAAGTAAGAAATGGATCGACCTATTGGTGCTAAGCTATTACCCTTCCATTCTAAGATTGGTTCGTCAGGAAATTGGAGACAAACAATCCTAGTTCTACCATCGACTGAGGCATAAAAGGAATCTAACCAATCCATGCCTAGAATGTTATGGAAATCTACCTTTTCTAACTCTACAAGATCTGCTGAGGTGACTTTCTGGGAGATTGTGAGTGGGCAATTTATGTGTACCTTTCTAGCTATAACTGGGTCACCAACTATAGTAGAGTATGAGAAGAATTCAGAGAGTGTTTCTGGACTAACATTGAAGTTGACTGCTATATAGAGAGTTATAAAGGAAAGAGTAGCCCCTGGGTCTAACAAAGTATAAACATCTAAGTCAAAGACTCGAAACGTACCAGTGACTACATCATGAGAAGATTCTTGATCATGGCGAGCCTGGAGAGCATTCAACCTATTTTGGCATTGTCCGCCACCTGTACCATGTGAGTTACCCTACTGTGTTAGGTGACTTACTGGTGCTGCTGAACTTGTAGACTGAGCTCTATCGTTATTACCTCCTTAACCCTATTTAGTAGAAGGACAATCTCTCAACCTGTGACCAGGCTGACCACACCCAAAGCATCCTTCCTTTGCTGCAAGACTCTCACCCGGATGGTTCTTACACCACTATGGAAATGTTCGGTAGGTTCTGGTGCCTGAGATACTACTTTGAGACTTAGAGCCCAATGCCCTACCTTTCTGATCATTTCGGAACTTGGAGGATGGAAAACTAGCTGATAAATGTACTGGAGTTAATGACTTCTACTGAAACTGCGAGCGATTTCCACCACTCGATTTCTGCTAAGAATACTCATAGTTTCATGTTCTAGACTTCTTATTATCCTTATCATGTTCCCTAATATTATCTCCCTCAACCTGCTGAGCATGAGTCATGAGCCTAGAGATGTTTATATTTTCGAACATCATAGCATTCCAACACTCTGTTTTCACTATGTCGAATACCTTATACAGAAACTTGTTCATTTCAGCCCGTGAATCGACAACCATATGAGAAGCATACCTGGAGAGTTTGGTGAACTTGAGTAGATACTCTTGAACTGTCATACTACACTGCCTCAAATTCATCAACTCTTGTGCTTATGCCTCCCTAAACTCTCTTGGGAAGAACCTTTCCAGAAAAGTCTCACTAAATCATTCCCAAGTGATAGGAGTTGCATCCGTACCCCTGTTCTCTTTCCTCTGAGTATACCAAATGTGAGCTACATCCTTAAGCTGATAGGATGCCAACTCTACCCTATCATAACCTCTCATTTGCATTACTCCAAAGATCTTCTTGACCTCATCAATGAAGTTTTGGGGATCCTCACCAATCTGTGATCCTAAGAACTCAGGCGGATTCATCCAAAAAAAATCATAAACCCTGGCTGCCACTGATCCACCATTAGCATTTGCAAGAACTTGAACCTGATGATTGTTCTGGTTAGTCACACTCTGACCCAAAAGTAGAACAGTGTTCCGAAACTCAACATTCAAAACTTCCTGATTTGAAACTGGAGGAGCTGCATTAGCATTTCGTGCATTCTCTTTCCTTCCATAAGCTCTATGATGAGGCATGATCTGAAAGCGCATAACGATTGATTAGAAAGAGATCAAGCCTTACGCACGATAAGAATATCAAGAAAGTGATTTTTCCTAAAACACTTCATAGTCCCCCTTTCATTTGATGTGGTGCACTTCACACCCATGAAAAGGACTCTACTTAGTGTAAATTTTTAGACATGGTAGGACACTTAAAGCTAATTCTCTGATACCAAGTTTGTCACGCCCCAAATCTACCCCTAGGACGCAGGCACGGGACCTAGGATCACAAGTGACCCCAAGCTAACCATGCTGGCATATTATAAACATAATAAAGATAAACTGAATCAATATATATTTTGTGGAAGCTAATCATGAGATAATCTGAAATCATGGGGAACACCCATACTAAAGCTGAATATATAAATATTGAGAGTTTAACAACAACTGAAAAAACAAACTCAAATACTAAAGCTCATTCTACCTATGTCTGAAATAAAGCCTATACTCACTAGAAATGCAGGAACATGACCCAGCTAGATCGAGCAAATACTGAAAACTAAAGACTAAAAGCAATGGAAGAAAATTATATCAATCGTCCCCGAAGAATGAAGACTCACCACTAATGTTGTTAAACTGAAAATTGGGAACTGATCTATGCGAGATTTGGAAGCTGTGAACCTGAACATATATCACGAGAAGATGTAGCACATAGTATGTTTCAGTACTTCAAAGGTACTGAGCATGCAGGATAGTGTAAAGCTTAACAATAAACATAACTGAACCAAAGTGTATATTTGAGCAGTGATAAGAGATAAATATGAAACTAAACTTAGAATACTTAACATGAAATGACTGAATAAAATGACCAAGTTATAATATGATGAGACTAAATACTGAATTGTGAGTGATAACGTGGTCAATGCAATAGAATCTGACTATAAAAGGAGCTAATAATAACAAACATAAAATGACATTAGCTAAATGTGGAGTCCGATGTATACGCCCAATCAAGAGGATCCAATATACCCTGCTAAAAATATAGAGTCATGACTGGCGTGATCACTATAATGATGCCCACAGAGGGGACTTACAACTTATGGTGCACGTAGTTCTGGGACGTGAGGGTTACTCACCCTAGTCCACTCGGTATTAAGCTACTCCCAATTGATATTGTAATTAACAATTTATGACTGGATTTCTGTAATATTGGATAGCTCAAAATACTAACATGCTAATTGAAAATGTGAATTAATGTATTGATAGTGAAACATTTAAATCTGGGGCATGTATATCTGAAATAACTAACATAGAATGTCTAATTCATGAACTAAAAGAACTGCATAGCTAGGGTTCTAAATACATGAAAGAATCTATGCAAAAAAAATACTAAAATCATGGTAATCTAATTAGGAATTCAAGTAACTAATTCATAATGATCTGTGGAAATTCTAGAAACCCTAGGTCTAGATAATATCATAGGAATCAATAATCTGAGTTAATTGTAGGGACCTAATGGGTGAATGGAACCCACTAGTTAAATCCCACATACCTGCTGAGAATTCCACGGAGAAATCTTTCGATTTCGGGGTTAGAACTGGTGGAAACATGCTGCATAATGGAGTTAGGGCTGGTCGACTTCTGTTATGATTTTTGCTTTAATTTTTGCTTGACATAGGTGAATAATTAATTAGGTTAGGTTATAATTTGTTTACTGGGCTAAAACTGACCAAAACCATGTAGTTTAGGTGTCCAACACATATGGAAAAGACCAAATGACCCATAACTTCAGGATCTGACGGGCTAACCACAGCCCCAATGACGGACCGTCAAAGAGACCACAGACCGTAGATATTGGTTTTGGGCCTCCCTAGTATGGCCCACCTCACGAACCATGTGAAGGATCACTAATTGTGAATGTCCTCGTGGTCCTTAACCAGGGTTAAGCGCTAGTTCAACTTAACAAAAGCCACCATGGCTCATCGTCGAGACAATGGCCCGTGCAGGGCCTCGTGGTCTGACGTCTGAGTTTGGTGGATTCTTTCTCACTTCCACGAGCACCAGTACGACTCGTGTGGTGGTCCACGAATCGTGAAGGGTCCCGTGGTCCACCATATTTGGGTAAGGCTTAGGTCCATGAGGAGGTCAACGAACCGTGGACCCTCTGACGGTTTGTGAACCCTGCCGTAGATTACTATTTCTGGTGATTTTTCTGCTGCACTTTTCTAAGTGTGGGTTCCAAGATGATACACTAAATCCCAAGATCTAGGAGTGCAGAAATGTGGTTAGGTGTTGATTTAATGTAGTGGGTATTGTGTTATGCTCTTATTTGCTATTTTTCATACATGGATTTGGTCTAATTGGCATTTATTTAACTTATAGGTTAAATTGGCAAACTTAATTCTATTTTCGATGTTCGATTGACGCTCGAAATAAATTGATTGGAGTGGATAATTAGTTTCACACTTGCAATTTAGGTTTGATGTATGTAACTTTCTTTTAAATAGATGTTATGGGTCGGATCTATTTGTGTTATTGTTGTATCGAATGAGAAAATAATGTAAGCTATTGGGTTGTTGAATATACGATATAGAAGTGACCAAAAAGAGATTCTATGAAATCTAAAGAAGATTAGTGTCATTGACAATGACCCACCTTACCCATGATTTTTTTATCATTATAGAGAAAAACAATTATCCCTATGTGACATCTATTTGTAATTCCCGCACACTATATTACTTTTTACCTATTTGAATTTATGAAATGTTAGCTTAATTGTGACTTTTGATAACAAATTATTTTTATTAAATTTTTTGGAATCATCAACCCAATTTATTTGTTGTTGAAAATGAATGAATTTATATTCCAAATTTCTGGACAGAATACCTTGGCTTGTATTATTCTCTGTGGAACTCGTCTCCAACTATTCTATGTTTTGATCTTAAAAGATGCGGATTGGTAATTACCTTTCCTATGTCAAATTTGTAATTCGCTTTTATCTACTCCACTAGGATTTAAACTTATCACCGACAGGGCCTGAGGTGGAGGCTTAAATAGGATAATCTGTAGTAGCAACCTCTAGTCCCAAACTACGGGACCCTGTAGAATGTCTTAAATGACCTAACTAGTGGATCCAGTTTAGAAAATGATGATATGTTCTGATTCTACCTGGGCAAGTATAGGTTCCCCTTCTTTTAGTATGAGGGTATAACAAATTCCATAATATTGCTCTCATGGTCTTATAGTCGCTTAAAGACAAAGATCCCACAAATTGAATTTGTTTTCTTCATGCTTTGGTTATATATGTCCTTTTTCTCAAATGCATTGACTATATGTAATTATTTTCATGTTTTACTTCCTCAAGTTTAAATGTCCAAACATTTATCATCTCTACATGTTTTAAACCATTTATACAATTATGTTCATGTTAATGCATACTACATCATACGTAGTACATTCCATGTATGAATGCATACTTGTGCCTACGTTATCTCATGAATATAGGATCCTACATTCCTACGTCGCACACTCATGGCTAGACATCTATTGGGTGCCTTAAGTGATCTGTAAGTCCTCATGTGTCGAGGACCGAGACACTTTATAGCCTTAGGTCTTTTCATTTCAGACCTTGTTTGTGATGTATGTGTTACGTCACAATCACTTTTCTTATGATGTATTAGATGGCTTTGAGAGTTATGCTACACTTCCACTTTTGGCAAACTCTTTTGATGTGTAAAATGCTATCCTTTTAACTCTTTATTTCTATTATATTTTATGATGTATGCTAAGTGGCTTGTACAGGGCCTCTCGCAGTATAATACCCCATGTCACGTCAATGGTGTACTTTGGTTCATGACATTCTCATTGACTTTAGATTATTGTTTCTTATTGATTATCTTCCACATGATAACCCGTTGGTTATGATTCTGGGCAAAGTGTTAGAATTACGTACTAATGGAATGTAGTACGTACTATCATAACCTGACAAATCAGGTTGTGACACCCTAATACTTGACTTCGACCTTACCCTAATCCGGTTGATTTGAGGAAAATAAGTTGATTTTAAAATATTTGAAAAATAATTAAGCCAATCAAACATGAGAATACTGGAAAATATTTTCCTTCATACCAAACACACCCTAAACAAGATCAATAATTAATTTTTAAAGGTGATAGCCTTGTAGAGATAAGATTTAGAAGCAATAATGTATTTAAAGTGAAGTAAAGAAAACACAACTTAATAGTTTCTAGAATGATTACGTGCTTGAGAAAATATTTTACCAATGGTCGTATTGACTTATTTTTACATATTGGTAAAAAATAAGAACTGATTAGATGGTTTTCTCTTGTAGAAAAGGGCAGTTAGAAATATGTGTGTCAAATATCCTGCCTTGTTCTAATTTGTATAGTTTGATAGTATGTTCAGCATGAAAAAATCCACTACTTTTAGAAATAAAATGACGTCGGATGTTCTATGAATTGATATGTTCATTGAATCTAAAAGTTCATCACCTCTTCATTTTATCCACAATAACCCTTTTGGTTTTTCAACATTTTATCAATAATCCACAATCACCATCAAGCATTAAGTCGAGATCATCAAAATTAAGACAGCAAAAAAAAGGACTGTTACCTTGACGAGGTTGTAATATAAGAAACACGTTTATCAAAACACGCAACCTTCTCTGCAATTGATGTTACAAAGTAATATTGAATTAAAAGATAAATATATGTCTCCTAATTCTTACTATTCACGATAGTCTCTTTTCCATTGAGTCAACAATAGATTCTTTTCATGGAGCACATCACCTAAACATCCCAAAAGAACCTCAACCCTAGTCGATCATCATCCACCATATTTGGATCATCATTCTTACAACTTTAGTACAAGGGTGGAAACACGTCTCTAACGTCTTCCAATGATAAGTCTTTCTTAGAAAATTGCAAAAAGAATGTGTGATCAAACACAATTCTAGTTTGTACTTTAAACATCAAAGCCAATGCAATGATCCTACAATAGAAGTAGAAATAACTAAAGTGTAATGGATTCATCATAGATATAGCATGCACAAATACTTGATGTTTGTTAAATATATTTTTATAGTGCTAGTAGCTTCTTCATGTTTGAATTTGAAAACCTACGACGTCAATTGCTTATTAAACTCAATCATGATAAAGCTAACGGGACTTGTGTGTTGAGGGAGTTGTTTTTCTTATTATGCCAAGAAATCATCAACCCTTAGAACACTCTCTTTGTTGCTTTCTGAAACCATCATAGAAGGTTTTTTCTCAAATATTCTTAATCATTTATTTAATTTATATACACTATAACTTTTTTTTTTTGTAATTTTGTTGTATGTTTTAATATGAATAAATTTTTTTTTTGATAAGTATATGTGTAAAGTCACTTGACTAAACGAAGGTGTGCAACTACGATACCTCCAAATGTAACTTTCTTATCAATAAAAAAATAAATGTGTTTTTACATCTTCTAGATTTTGAGGATATAGAAGAAGATGCTATAATAGATCTCGTCATTTATATTATCAATAGGTTAAAATTGTTCTTACTATTTCAATTCAATTAATACACATCAACAATTTGTACTTGCAAAATCTTAGATGAATTCATTACAACCTAATTATTTATGCTTCTCTAGTAGGATCATTGCATTGGATTTGATGTATAAAGTACAAATCGTAGTTGTGTTTGAGCGCACCTTCTTTTTGGGATTTGATAGGAAAGACATATCATACGAAGACATTAGGGACACGGTTCCATTTGTACAGAAGTGGTAAGGAAATACTAGAAATTGATCCAGATGTGGTCGATGAAGATAATCTAGGTTTGTGGTTCTTTTGCGATATTGAGTTGATGGGGTACATGAAAGGGATCGAGATTTACCACAAAGGAAAATATACCATTGTGGACAGTAAGAATCAGGAGACATATATTAATATTTTAATTAAACATTACTTTGTAACTTCAGTTGTAGAGCATATGACTTTTTTCCAAACGTTTAACTAGTATTACCAATTGATCAAGGAACTTGTCCCTTTTCAAGTGTCTTAATCTTGATGATCTTTCTTTAATGCTTTTTGTGATTTTTGATAAAAATGTAAAAAGCAAAGAAGTTGATTTTGGATAGAAAGAAGAGGTAATGAACTTATAGATTCAATGAATATATCGAATTCTTAGCAAATAATATAAAGTTTTACGTGAACAACACTAAACCCAGGTGGGGTCTGGCAAACATACTGGTATATACAAACTATGAAATATACCACTAAGGTAATTTTTAAATTATTGTTATGATTTGTTTCCTAATATATTAGATATCATAACTTTATAGATATGTATTGTCTTTTTCTTTTAGTAAAAGTTAATTAATATTGATAATATGAAGTAACAAAAATAAGGTCTAAAGAAAACCTACTCTTGTCTAGTAATTGCATCCGTCCCTGACAAAACTCTCAAGATCTTCAAATTCCAGGGAAATCCAATTGATCAAAGGATATGATAATCTGTAAGAACTTCTAGCCTGATGGTGGAGGCCACCACTAGTACAAATCTAACAACAACAAAATATGAAACAAAGGTAGCTTTTGATAGTTTATTGGGCGAGTTTCAAACTCATTTTACCCCTAGAAAAATACACCCCTTTAAAATTGCAAAACTCAAAACTAGAGGAAATTGATCATGAAGTATGCTACTATGCAGCAGATAGTCATAGCATTAGTGTACTAGTTACTAACACTTCCCTTTCTTGATTATATAATTAGTTTGTGTTTGATACAAAAATGGGGAGTTGTTGCGGGTAAAGAAAGCAATGACATGGAGGTTCAAAAACAACGGGAGATGAGAGTTGTTGAAGCAATTTATCTACCTAATACTTCATTACTCCAAAGTATGATTATTCAATCTTGTGGTTTTTTTATTTTTTGCCAGATTTGGTAATACGTTGTTTTTTCTAGTGTCTTGGTGGAAATATTATCTCTACCCTAGAAAGTTAGGATTAAGGTTTGCGTACTTTCTACCTTTTCCATATCCCACTTGTGGGATTACACTGTGTCTGTTGTTATCATTGATTTGTTTCTTCTAAAAGCATTTCCATTGATCTTATTTTAGCTGTGGATGTTACTTATTTTAAATTGGTGTTTATTTCCACAGAGTCTTTCCATAAGTTATATAGATGAGACTCTTCATAACGATCAACTGTTATACCCATAACTTATATGCTTTAACAGGAGTTATGGGTATACCAGCTGTGTGCCGATCATTATAAAAACTCTCATCTCCCAGGCCCATATAAGGACTGCGTGGAAATAAAAACCAATTTAAAAGAAGTAGCATCCAAAAAAAGGATAATTGGAAAAGATTTTATTTTATAAAATATATTTTAAGAAGAAACAAACCAACCGTAAGAACATACCCAATGTAACCCCCAAAGTGGGATATGGGGAGGGTAGGATGTATGCAGACCTTTCTCCTACTTTTGGGCGATAGAGAGTTTGCTTTTTCTAAGACCCTTGACACAACAACCTATTATCAAAACAAGCAAGAAATTAAAAATAATCCCCCAAGATTAAAGTTACATACATTGGTGGAATTCAAGATTATGTGGATATATTGCTTTAGGAACACTAATTTCCCATTGTTTCTGAACCTCGATGTGATTGCTTTTTTCACCCGCTATCACTCTCCTTTTTGAATCCAACACAAACTAATTAATTATAAAGGAAGAGAAGTTTGAGCAACTTGTACACTAATGCTATGACTACCAGTTGCATAGTATTATGCTTCATAATCAATATCCTCTATTTTTTTGTTTGGCAAATTTAATGGCGGTATTTTTTTCTAGGGATGAAATGAGTTTGAAACTAGCCCAAACCAATTCTTTTTTTAGTCTAGAGTTTGCTTTTGAGTTTGGAGTTTTTTTAGTAGACTTGAAGGCTTTTTGACACTCAATTCGGAGATTTTGCAAGTTGGTTACTAACTTTTCTGCAATTTGAAGCAATATAAAGGCTTAAATACTCCTGCCCAGTTGATAGCTAATTGATTCGGTAACCTCTTCCAAATGAAGGGATTATATGGAGGATTGGTTCACAAAGACCTACATTAACTTATTCAGGACTTCATGGACGTTTTTGGTCCGTTCTCATTTAAGAGCGTATCACAAGAATCAATCCATCTCAGGTTGGTTCCATTATCTTTGATGGGTGACTCTAGTAAATGGTTGGCTGAGTTTCCAAAAGATTCCATCACCTCTTGGGATGAGCTTACTACCGCAATTTTTGTGAGATTATTTCCCCCATCAACGATGATGACCCTTAGGGATAATATCCAAGGTTTCATGCACTTGGAAGGTGAACCTATCCATGAGACGTGGTTAAGGTTTAAGAAATTGGTACTTCAATGTCCAAACCAAGGGATGTAGAATCACATATTGTAGCAGTACTTCTATAGGAGCCTTGATTCGGTTAACAAGTGAGTTGTTGATCAACTCATTCCCGGTGGTATAATGCAAAAACCCTATGAAGGAGTGTCTCAGCTTCTTGATGGTATGACCAAGATCAATTAAGGCATGGTACACTCGTGAAGACCAAGTCTCTCCTCTAACTTTTAGAATGACCAAAGAGCAGATCAAAAAAGATAAAGAGAGACCAAAACAAGGCCAAAATGATGACCCAACTGGATCTATTGACGAAAAATGTGATGGGTAGTTGTATGAAGATTGTTAATGTTATTTGTGTTAGTGGAGTGAATCTCGAGCATGCTCAATTTGAAGCGCTTTACAATGAGGAAGTTAACTTCCTAGCTAATCAAGAGGGTGGATGTCAGAGAAATTATCCAAGGCTGGAGGGAAACCCGGGTTGGAATAGAAATGAGGGATGGAGAGACCGTGACAAAGAATAGAGTGATCGTAATGCCACTTAGAAGGAAAGAGAGGGTGATAAGGACACGTACATCCCACCTCATGAACGTCAAAAGCACAAGGAATCTGAAAGTGTCCATATGGAAGATATGCTCTCACACATTCTCAAGAAAGTAAAAGGATCGGCCAAGGTGTTGAAAGAGATGTATGAGGATGTCTCTACACTTAATTAGACAGTCACCTCTCATTCTGTGTCAATCAAGCAGTTGGAGACCCAAATGGGTCAAAATTCTTCTCATTTGAATCCAAGGCCAAAAAGGGGGCCTACCAAGTGACACCTTGGCAAACCCGAAGAGTTATCTATAAATAGGTAGTTTCGTCGTGCCACAAGGCAATTCTTGGGAGGCAACCCATGTTTTTAATGCATTAGTTTTTAAATTTGATTAACGGGTGTCGATTGTGCAGGTTGAAAAGTGAAGAGTGTTGGAAATTGGGGAGTTTGGTGAGCCCAAAATCCCGTTGGTGGCACGTCAAACAGGTCGAGTAGCCCAACTTGGACCGATATTGGAACCACCAGGCTTTTGTCCTCTGTTTGAACCCCTAAAATTTCTGGTGGTCCTTAAGACTTGGCGAGGTAAAACACCACTCGGTGAGCACGACTTACTCCGCTGAAGGTGCCGCGACCTGAAAGGTTTTAAAGGTTAAAGGTTTTAAAATTTAGAAAATCCTTCATCTTCTCTCATTTTCAAGTCTGATGCTCTCTCACCCAAATTTTTATCATCCATACTTTATTACTTTTATCTGCATTTTTGTATGATTTTGTCCTCGGATTTCGGGAACTTTGCCGCCTACCTTTTCAAATTCAAATTTCTGCATAAAGGTTGGTTTTCCGAACCTCGTACTTTAAGTTTGTAGTTGAACTCGAATGAAATAGGTAAATATAGAGTTATATGATGTTGGGCAAGTAGTATAATCATATTTAATATGTGGATTCCCCGTAATTTCTGTAAACTTGTGTGTAAATGCTTTAAAAAGATTGATTCCTATGTTTTGATTGCTAAAATTGGTTATAAATTATTGGGTTGCGGTTTATTTGTGTTGGGTCTAGTGGGGTGAAGTCTTAATAACCCCGAATTGTACTAAATGACCTAAATTACCCAATGATGGAGCATTTGACGTGATTCTTAAAGGCAAAAGTCGTTAAATGGCCAACTTTGACAAAATCGGGGAAAGTCTTAGTACCCAGAGGGCATGGGTCGTATGGGTCTGATACGCTGAAATTACACCTCCCTAAAAAGTATAAGAGATCGTTATCAAGTAAATAACCCAAATTGTAGGTTGGGTCGATCCCATGAGGAATATGGTTTAGACTTAACTTTTACTTACGATTATATTTATTTAATCAACGTATTTCCAAACCAAGTAAGTAAAGGGGAGGGGGGGATTTGTGAAACAAATAACTAATTGATTCTTAAGTAACAAGTGAGCAAGATTCGAACTTTTGTTGTTATCAATGAGAGAGAGAAACTAGGGTTTGCAAGTTAATTTCCAAGAAAATATCAAGAACTAAAAGTATAAAATAATTTCTAACCCCCAAAAATGAGGTTTACATACCCTATTTATAGAAAAACTTGTCCTAAACAAAAAGGAAATGAAATAAGAAAAAATAAACTGCTAGACGCGACTTCGATCGACGAGACTGACCTATGGACCGTGGACTGAACTATGGTCCATAGGTCCCTTCCGTGGCATAAGACTTAGACGTTTTCTCAGAAGCTGGAACCTTCAATCTTCTAGACACAAACGTTGGACTTGCAGGATGGACCGTAGGTCGACCTACGGTCTGTGGGTCCCCTTTCGTGGCTCCACACTTAGAACTTTTCCTCAGGAACTAAAAATCTCTGAATCAATCACCGGTTGTGCAGGACGGCCAGTTGTTCAACCTGCGGTCCGTCACTCCCTTCTGTAGATCTACACTTGGTAATTCTTTTTCCCAAGGATCGACCAATTGACACATAACATACACTTTTTCACTATCATCAAGGTACCAACTCTCCAACAATGTAACTAGCTCCCTTACATGAAATGAAATCCCTTTTTCATACAATGAATATGATGTAGAGTACAAGGATTCATTCAACACTCATGCTCAGAAGTAATTTCAAGTACAATTAGTGCTCAATGCCATAGGCTTACCCTTATTTTCACTACTTCGACTCTCCAAACTAGTTGCTAGGATCACTATAGGACTTTCTTAGTTTGTAACATAGGCTAAGGGCCAAGTGTGCTAAATTTGGGTACTTTTCAGTGACTTTATTCCCTCCTTGACATTACATTGGCTTTTTACCTCTTTTTGACCTATTTTTGAAATCCTTCCTTTTTACCTTCTTTCCTTTGACTCTTTTCTTCTTTGGCACAAAGTCACATCCTTCTCTATCTTCTTTTTTTCCCTTTTCAACATAAAACTCTTTTCATACCCATTTTTCTCTCGGTTTCCTCTTTCATATCTACCCTCAACTTATGGATTTTCCGTTAGTTGAGGTGCACAATATCCGATGTTGGACCAAGGCCATGATTGAGGTCACTTTTTGCATTAGCCACCCTCAACTTAGGATTTTGGCCTAACTCAAGGTGCACATGTCCTAGGAGAGACCTGCGCCAAAATACTTATTTTAGGGAAGGTAAGTTAGGTGAATCAAAGGAAATGGTCAATTTTAGGCTCAAATATTTGGATCAAAGGGAACATTGATTTCATTTGGTTGGATTATTTTAGGCTTTTATGGACTAATTTGAACAAGGGCCTATGATCACTTCCCAACTTCTAGCCTAGATAACCTTAGCAGAACCAACAGGGAAAGTTCTAGACTGGCACAAACTGTCTCAACAATAAACTTTCCTTACACACTCTTAGCACATTGTTTTATTATCAGATTACCCAATTCAAATTTTACCTTAAGTCATGAGTTCAAATTGGTTCTTTATCATGTCATACTCAGAGCCAACACATTCAACTCATTCTAGCCTACATATTTTAGCATAGATCACAACTTTTGGACCAGTATCATTTTTCTTTCATACTTATGCCATCATGATTTATTATTTCTGATGCTTCTACAAGTACAATCCTAACACTTGTCGGTTCAAGATAAATTAAAAATAGTCTCTTTGGGAAAAAGAACACAAACAACAAAACCCCAAGAGGGGATTATGACTTGGGTTACTCAGACATCACCCTATCACTCATGATCCATTTACCCCACCCCCAACAAAATAGTGTGCCATTGTCCCCAATGAACAAAAAGTAAAAAGATAAAGAATAGGGTGAGGCAAACATGTGGCGCATTGCGCCGAAAACCTATCTACAAGCAGGTGTGTCCGGTTTCCCGAAGCCCTCTAGATCAACAATCGGTTCACCCTGAGTAGTGCCCGTATCAACAATATTAGCACCCTTAATAGTGTTAACATCAACTGTCACCGTGTCATCAGTGGCGCTCACACTGCTAGAGGCACCAACAGCTACCTCCCCAGCCCGCTGAAGGTGCATCTCCTCATCAACAATAGAGGCCCTCTGTGATACCTCAAGCTCCTAGCGCTCCCTCTTGCAAGCTCTTCCAGCCTCAGTGCCATTAGAAGAACTACCAAAGCGGGGGTGCTTCCCAGCATGAGAGGAAGAAGCAAGTGGTGGGATATCATCTCTGATAGTACATCTAACACCATATCATCAATCAGTGTTATGGGGGCCGACTCAGGCTCAATCTCAGGTGGAGCGAGGAGGGCATCAAGATCATCCCAAAGACTAGCTAACTCCATTTGGAAGACAGAAACATTAGTTATGGGGGCTGGTTTCTCTAAGACAAGTAACTCGAATGCATCAACGTGCTGGTGTACGACCTGAATCATACGATCTATCATCTGCTGCTCCACTGTAGTCGTGGACTCCTCGATCGCATGCTGCATCTAAGGCCACAAATCTTAAAGTAGTGTAACTATCTAGGCCTCCAGTTTCTGAAAACGGGCTAGAGGCACGGTAGCAAACCCTCAAGGTGAGAGGCTCTGGAGGCGATAGGGGCCAGACTGACAATCGAAGAATGGGTAGCTTCGTCATCCTCAATAGTGGCTGGAGCAGCAGACTCCTCACCCTGCATTTGCTCCACATCATAAACCAAGTCTGCTCCCAAAGGTGACACCTCAATAAGCGGCTCTCTAGGCGGTGCAACTACGTTGGCCTCATCCCTAATCAGGATGATGTCCAAAGACTTGGTCGCCTGTACCAGGTTGTCACAATGCCAAACCACTACTCTAGTATCCCTGCACAGCTGAAAAATGAGGCATGGGAAGGGATGGGTGGTAGAGGCCTTGAAGGCCCTCTCGTGTATCTCTACAATCACCATGAGGGCAAAATAAATCTCCAACCCTGCAACTATGGATGCAACCTTGACTGTGCGGTCCCAAGTGAGTACATTATCAGCCATAGTGGGAGACATCCAGTTTCATACCAACAACTAAAAAAAATTATCCACAAATATTAGGGTGACCTTCTTTATACCTAAGGTCGGGGGCTGACCCAATTGACGCGCTCTCCGTCTATAGCAAGGTGACGGGTTAACCATATCAATAGAGTCTCCCTCTGTTCGGTATTCCTCTAAAATGCCCCACTAATAATGGTGTCCTAGCGATAATCAAACTCGATCGTGTTGATTGCAAAAGTGTGGCTCAGACAATAGAGGAGCCTGTCGATGGTGATCTCAGATATATATCTACAACAAACTCATGCACTAGTGTAGATGTGAAGGAGGCTGGGCGGCGGGCTTGGCCCATATGCCAATGGAACCTCGGAGGGTGGCTGCATAAGAAGCATAGAACCCCCTAACGATCTCCTCGCAGAAAGACCCTGGGCAACGGGACATCCATTCGCACCTGTGCTGCTGGACGAGAGCATGGATTTCGGGCATAGTATGAAGTCTGCCTGTGAGTACCTGACGCTCATCGGTAACCAATTGAGTCATCTTTTCCTTCTCTGTGAGCATGCACGCATCACTATATATCTACCACTGGCCACTCACGCACCATCTGTTGGGCTTCCCAAGGAATATTGGTGCAGGATCAGTGCTCGCAGGCATTGGAATGTCATCTGCATTATTAGCCTCAGAGGATGAGGCATTGGCGCCATTAGAACTGGAGCCGGATGCGGAGCCTGAGCAGAAAGTAGAAGCGGACTCAGAGACAACCGGTGAACCGATAAGTGTATCTTTCTCATCAGACTGAGAGGCAGAGACTACGTCGGGATTCATTTTCCGAACATGATTCCGTGTCGTGCGTGGTGTGTTAGGGGATTTCCTAGTAGTAGATGGGACATATGCCGGGTCAGTCTCCGCATCAGTATCTTGATCAATTAGCCAAAGGGTTGGTACCACTAATTTGGACTTGCCCTTTGCGGCATGGACCAGAGCTTTCTTGGGAGCCATGGTACCTGTGGAGACTTATTTATTACCAAAATAAACCAATGTCACACTCAGAATATTTTTACAACAAACAATGAATCTAAACAAAAATTGAAAAAAAAATCTGGGCAGTAGCTGAAGTGACCACCTATGGTTCGTGGGTCCCCTCCGTAGGGCAGAGGTCCCAAAAAGTTGGGTCTCTGATGAGAACCACAGATGTGCAGAATGGTCGTCGATGGAACGACGGATCGTAGTCCATATCTGTGGTTTCACACTTGGCGGATTTTCATGTGCAATAGACCCATGGACCCGACCTACAATCCGTGGATGGGGTCCCGTGGGTCAAGCACGTGCCAGGTTTCAGACAGGCCTTTGTTTATACTCCATATTTCAACAATTCAAACAAACAACCTAAGTGTAATCATGCATTTCAACACAATTTACGATAGTTTGTCATCCTTAGGGTTCTAATTATTAATTATTTAACCTATTTAGCATACCAAACTAAGAACCCTAAGTAGAAACTTCCACTTAAACCTATTACATGCAATATTTTGGTTAAAATGAACAACACACTCACATTCCATCGACCTAGGGGTGTTTCTATCACTAATTTATCATGCAATTTCATATAAAAAACCCAAGGTCAGGATCCATTTCATGACTTCATGTATTTAAAAATGAACAATGAATATTCAGAGGTAGAGTGAAGTCGTATTACATTTCAAGTAAGTTAAATGGGTGAGTGTATGATAGCAATGAACTTCTTAGACCTTTTGACAAGCCTTTGACACTGAACCCAGACAATGGAATCGCTGGGGAAATTGAGATGAGGATTTAGGAAGAGGGAACAGGGAAGAGGCAAGAGGGAATAGTGATATGGGAATTTGCGGTAGTTAATGGGGAGTGATATGTGGGATTTGGGAGTTTAATGGAGTTAATTATGGAGAGGAAGGGTTTAGAAACGGTTGGGAGGGAGTTTTGAATGTGGTGGATTAATAAAAAATGAAGGATTTTATTCTAAAAAATGATCGGGTCGAGTCAGGCAAACCCTAGGTTTGGACCCACGTAACCCCATCTACGGGCCGTGGGTGTCCTACGGACCATAGGTGACTCTTACAGTTAAAAATATTGAGGACTTACCTAGGGTCTATGGACACCATCACGGTCCATGGATGGACGCACAGACCATGGATGGGGTCCGTACACCTCTGCACAACTTGTTTTTTGCAGATTAAGTTGTTCATCCAAGCACATGTAGCAACTGTTAAGCCTTTCTTTTTAGATTTTATGAACACAGTTTAGACACGGAAACTATGCTATCTCTAGCCAACACTAATACAATAATAAAACACCTATCTAAAGGATTTTATAAATTCAAATTAATGAAGAAAACTCCTACATCGAAAATAAAAACCTATCGTTGGCAAGATTGTACATCTTGGGTTGTCTCCCAAGCAGTGCTTGATTTAACGTCACGGGACGACGTAGGCCCCTTCATTACTCAGACTTAATCAATGCAGTAGGCCTGAACCACTTGTTGCATGCTCTCTTCTTTCCTCATGTAGACCTTCATCCTTTGCCCGTTCACCTTGAACCTTTTTCCCTCCTTGTTCTCGAGCTCGACCGCTCTATGTTGGAACACTTGAGTGACTATGAATGGCCCGGTCCACTTGGACTTGAGCTTGCCAGGAAACAAACGTAACCTTGAATTGAATAGAAGCACCAGATCACCTACAACAAATTCACGCTTTTCAATCTTTTGATCACGATGCTTCTTCATATTTTCCTTGTACAAGTCTGAACTTTCATATGCTTTTAGGTGAAACTCGTCAAGCTCATTCATGTCATTCACTCTTTATATCGTTATTGGGCCCCAATCCAAATTCAACTTCTTTAGCGCCCACATAACCTTATACTCTAGCTCTACCGGCAAATGGCAAGACTTCCCATATACAAATTGGTAAGGGGACATACCTATGGGAGTCTAGAATGCGGTGTGATAGGCCCATAGAGCATCATCAAGCCTCCTTGATCAATCGGTTCTATTTGCATTCACACTTTTAGCAAGAATTTGCTTTATATCTCTGTTGGACACTTCAACTTGCCCACTAGACTACGGAAGGTAAGGAGTGGCTACATTGTGACGGACACCATATTTCCCTAGCAACGCTTTGAACAAATTATTACAAAAGTGGGAACCTCAATTTGGAGAATATATTCTTTTTTAGGAATGCGATGACACTTTTACCTTTATTTTTATGAAAGTGCAATTGCTTCCACCCATTTCGACACCTAATTAACCGCAACAAAAATATAATTCATCCCATGTGAAATCATAAATGGACACATATAATCAATGCCCCAAACATCAAACAACTCGATCACTAAAATTGGGTTCATAGGTAGCTCTTGCGTCTTTGAAATTCCTCCTTCTCTTTGGCAATGATCACAACACTTTGGGAAATCATTAGCATCTTGGTGGATGATAAGGCAGTAATACCCTAACTGCAAAATCTTATGCGCAGTCTGAATACCACTATGATGCCCACCAACAAGCTAAGAATGACACGCCTCTAGTATACTCATCATCTCAACCTCAGACAGACAGCGACGAATAATCCTGCCAACACAAGTACGGAGGAAATAAGTCTCATCCCAAAAGTACTTTTTCATATCATGCATGAACTTTTTCCTTTGGTGAAAAGAAAAATCTGAATGAACCAAATCACTTGCCAAGTAGTAAGCAAAGTCTGCGAACCAAGGAATAAGATCGTGAGAAGCCGCCAATACTTGTTCATCTGGAAACGCATCATTAATTTTAGCTTCATCTCCTAGCTTGAGCATAGCTTCCTCCTCTAATTTGGACAAATAATCGGCTACTTGATTTTTTGTCGCCTTTCTATCTTTCAGCTGAAAATCAAACTCCTGCAGCAACAATACCCATCTAATCAACCTCGGTTTGGCATCTTTCTTAGCCATTAAATACCTTCATACAGAATGGTCAGTATGCACTATGACCTTAGTACCAAGCACGTAGGATCGAAATTTCTCGAATGCGAAAACCACAGTAAGGAGTTCCTTTTCAGTCACTGTGTAGTTCTTTTGAGCCACATTTAGAGCTTTGCTGGCATAGTAAATAGGATGCAGAATCTTCTCACGCCTTTATTCCAATACCACACCAAGCGCCACTCCACTCGCATCACCCATAACTTCAAATGGTTGCCCCTAATTTGGTGAAATAATGATAAGTGCAGAAACTAGCTTTTCCTTCAACTCTCCAAATTTTGTCAGACAATCATCATCAAAATCAAACTTACACTCCTTTTCGAGCAATTTTCACAATGGGTGTGCAATTTGCGAGTAATCCTTGATAAACCTCCTATAAAAGCCTTCATGCCCAAGAAAACTTCTAACACCTTTAAGATAGATAGGTGGTGGAAGTTTTTCTATTACCTCGACTTTCGCTATATCAACTTCAATACTTTTCTCAGAATACTGATGACCTAGAACGATCCCCTCTTTCACCATGAAGTGTCACTTTTCCTAATTGAGCACAAGATTGCACCCTTTACACCGTTTCAATACCTCAGCCAAATGATCCAAACAACTATCAAATGACTCACCTACTACAAAGAAATCATCCATAAATACCTCAATAGTGTCCTCCACCATATTAGAGAAGATCGACATTTTGTAACGCTAGAAGGTCATTGGAGCATTACACAACCCAAATGGCATCCATTTTAAGGCAAAAGTCCCATAAGGGCAAGTATATATGGTCTTCTCTTGGTCTTCCGGTGCTATGGAGATCTGATTGTAGCCCGAATAGCCATCAAGAAAGCAATACCAACCCTAACCAACAAGACGGTCCAACATCTGATCTATGAATGCCATAGGGAAGTCGTCATTTTCTGTCCAAGCATTCAATTTTCGGTAGTCCATGCATATTCTTCATCCGATTACAGGATGCATCGAAACAAGCTCGTTTCACGCATTAGGTACCACAGTACTCCAACCTTTCTTGGGCATACACTAAACATGACAAACCTAAGTACTTTCTGTAATAAGATAAATAACCCCAACATCTAACCACTTGATTATTTCCTTCTTCAGTACCTCTTGCATAGGCTGATTTACTCTCCTTTGGTGCTCAATACTAGGCTTGTGATCCGGCATAAGTTGGATTTTATGAGACAAATGCCAAAAGGAATCCCAATAATGTCCGCAATAGTCTACCCAATAGCCCGCTTCAACCTCTTCAACACAGAAACCAAAGCCTCAACTTGTTCCACATTCAAATCGGCCGCAATTATGACCGGTAAAGTACCATCTCTCCCCAAGAATATATACCTCAAATGTGATGGTAGATCCTTAAGCTCCAATTTTGGAGCCTCTTCAACAGACGGTTTTGCGGGTGGAGAGTCACGATTCTTCATATCTAACTCCAATCTCTTCGGTTTGGAACGGAATTCAAACCTATCAAGTGCGGCAACTAACTCATCATAGTCTTCAATACTGTCACCCTCAAAATTCTTCATCACCGGTGCAAGTGCATCAACAACCAACCACTCTTCAATAGACACATCAGAACATAACTCCCCAATATTATTCACCACTTCCACTAACTTGAGATTGCTTTCCTTCTTTCATGGACCTATAGATATTAAAAGTTACCTCTTCACTATTCAATCGGACTTTATATGCCCTTTCTCTATATCAACCATGGCGCGCCCAGTAGCAAGGAATAGTCTCCCAAGGATGATGGGAACCTCAAAATCAACCTCACAGTCAAGTATCACAAAATCCACCAGAAAAATAAAAGACTCCACTTTCACAACCACATCTTGGAGAACACCAATAGGCCTCTTCACCATTCTATTGGCCATTGGTTTAGACTCAACTTTAACTTACTATTATATTCATTTAGTGAACGTATTTCCAAAAAAAGTAAGTAAAGGAAGGGGGGGTTGTGAAACGAATAACTGATTGATTGTAAAGTAACAAGTGAGCAAGATTCGAACTTTTGTTGTTATCAATGAGAGAGAGATAAACTAAGGTGTATGTGTTCCCCATAAGCTATTAACCCGATAATCCTAATAATAGTAATCCCCTCCTAGTGTATCACATGCAAAGTGGTCAGTTATGTATCCTTAAGTGCCTGGTCCGCCAAATAGGGAATTTCACCCTGCACCTTGGTCCGGCTACGTGTGTATAATTTATTAACCCTTACCTTTACCTCAGATTAGACATTTCTTCAATGTATGGCTTAGTTTTCACCATCGCACCAATTGACATCAGACTATTAGATGATATCACACTAAATCTTTGTTGATAATTCTTTTCTTATTAACTACCCTTTTGGTCCGACAAGTAGAAACAAGGCGATTTCTAATGCGTGCACTTGTTAAAAAGACTTCTAAGTCATCAACACTAGTCAAGAATTACTTAGTTATTATTCATACGTTGTTAATTGCTTATTGTTCTCATAAACCTAGTTGTGGACTTATCTACTAATGCTTGAAAGAACACAATTCATATTTGTAGAAGAATAATTCATGAACTTATGTATTGAGTAGAAGAAATCAGTAATCTCCAATTCATATTCAAAGCAAGAATCTTTATAGATCAAAATAAGGAAATCAAATTGCTAGAGTTTTCAAGTTAATTCCAAAGAAATTACCAAGAACTAAAAGTATACAATAATGTCTAACCCCCAAAAATGAGGTTTACTTACCTTATTTATAAAAAAACATGTCCTAAACAAAAAGGAAATGAAATAAGGAAATAAACTCTTGGATGCGGTTTCGATCGACGAGACACACCTACAGAGTGTGGACTGACCTACGGTCCGTATGTCCCTTTTATAGCTCAAGACTTAGACATTTTATCAGAAGCTGGAACCTTCAATCTTCCAGACACAAACGACGGACCTGTAGGACAGACTGTAGGTCGACCTACGGTCCGTGGGTCCCCTTTCGTTGCTGCACACTTAGAACTTTTCCACAGGTATTGGAACTCAACATCTCTGATTCAATCGACGGTTGTGCAAGACGTCCCGTGGGTCAACCTACGATCCATCAATCCCATCCGTAGTTCCACACTTGGTAAGATTTCTCTGAGGATCAATCCATGCCAGCCTAACGACGGACAGTGACTGGACCTACGATTCGTAGGTCACTTCCGTGGGTGGCCACTTTGGCAAAATTTTAGTTTTCTCTCTCGACCTCGTCTAAGTCTATTTCCTTCTACTATAGCACAGTAAATGTAACACCCTAGAAATTCTATGACTTAAGTTAGAGCCTCACCTTATGAATAATGACTTTAAAATAGTTAAAATGATGTTTCTAAACCTAAAGTAATGTAATTGACTTGGTTTGGAAGAGTAAAAGTCTAAACATCAAGAAACGACAATGACGTCTGGAAACAAGAGAAAAATGTGTTGTAGTGTGTCCTCAGGTTTTAGGCAGCTTTGGGAGTGTCGTATGATGGTATAATCTTGCAAAATGGTTTAAATTAGGTAAATATATGTTTATAGGGTCAAAACGTTCGAATACGATTCCCCGGGGCCAGCCAAAGGGGCCCCGAGGAGGACCCCAACCTTGGCCAAGCAAGCTGCCCCTGTAGCTTGCAAAATGCACTTAGAGGGAAAAAGTGCGCGTCGCGGACTAGCTCCCCCAAGGAGAAGAGGTTTAGTTCGCGACGTGGTCGTGTTGCGGACTCTACTGTCTCAAAATTTAATTTCAAATATCTTTAAGGAATAGCTGTGCGTCGCAGACTTGTGCCGTGACAAAAATGCAGAAATTGGAAATCGCTTTTTACTTCATTAAAGAGTCCAACTAAGTGAGGGGTATTTAGGGTAGTTTAGGGGACGTGTATATAATGATTTTTAAGTCAATTTACCTCACTTTTATCAGTCAAACACAAAACACCAAAGAGCTAAACCTAAAGTTCCTCCTTCTATCTACTCTCTCTCTTCTCAAAAACTCTGTTGAAGAAGATTGGAGCTTCAAGAAGAAGACCAACTCTCCAAGGTTTAAACTCGGATTTTCGTGGTTAATTCATCAATAAGGTATGGTTGCTTATCATTCTTGGGATTCCTTTCCCCAAGAGGCCCCTTCAATATGAATTTCAAAATCTCCAATTTCTAGGTTTCAATCCAAAAACTTGGGTCTTCTTTCTAAAAGGAAATTGATGTTATAAACTCACTTTGATTGATGTTATATGAACAATTATGAATGAATTTATGTTGTATTGGTGGTTTCTTGAACAATTCCCCATGAGTCCCATGTTTCTCCATTTTTCCTAATTCTAACCCTAGTTTGTGTTGGATATTGATTGAAGGCTATGAATTGAATGTGATGTTATGTAATTCATTTTTTATGATGATTCTACCCTAGGTTATGTATAATTTCTATGAAATTTGGCTTGAGTCTTTGAATGAAGCCTTGAAGGTTATGATGGGAATATGTCAATTGCTTATATTGATGTTGATAATGTTATTACTTCAAGAATTACCTTGTATTATGTATTGGTTATGAATTGTGGGTGATTGAAGTATGGATGTCCCACGAAGGGCAAGAAGGTATGAAGGTTGGTTCTTCTTTGAACTCAAGTATGAAAGGTGAATTACTTATATTGTAATGACGCTATATGTAATGTGTTGTTGTGGTGTTGATGACCTAGTTTTCTCATCCTTAACCCTATACACTTGAATTAGCTATGAAGTATGTATGTATGTTATGGTATGATTGCTATATAATTAAAAGGTAATCCTAATGATTATAATGTAATGTAAAGTGAAAGGTTTACTCACTTGCTAAGTGTTTCTAAACTGAAATGATTGTTACTCACTTATGAACACATATGAGCTATTGTCACGCCTCAAACCCCATTAAGACGGACAGGCACTCGATGCCCTAAAGGCCCGAGAGAACCCACATGTGACCTGTGCTTACTATGCATGTAACTATGAAAGTTTTGTGACAAGTTCGTCAGGGACACAACGATATGAAACGACATAAGTAGACTCCAAAACTTATATACAAGACTTGGCCATTGAGGCCACAACTTGTTAAGATGCAATTGAACCATATACATAAGTCTACAAAGCCTCTAAAAGATAGAAACCTTTAGAGTAGGTCGGGACAGACCCCGCCTTACCCCTAGCTACGATACAATACCAAAATGAGTCTACCAAGGGTTCAGTAAAGCTCCGAAGCAACCTGGAGCTCACCAAAAGTAGCTGAGTGTCGTATGATCCTACTAAGGAGGTCTACTCACCTGTGCCTGCAGCATGAAATGCAGCGTCCCCCGCGAGGGACGTCAGTACGAAAAGTGTACTGAATATGTAAGGCAACTACATATATAAAATAAGAGTTCAAACGAAACCAAGTATCAACGTATAAGTGCATAAATCAGAATAGGAGGCTGCCTCTGTTAACTCTGGTGGGGTCATGTATGTTACATTCTTGTCTTTACCTTTATGTGTGTTATGATCTTTATAACGTATGTGATATAAGTGACCAGCTGATCAGTGGTAGAAGAGGATGACCCATGCTAGGCATTTTAACCCCTGGGATGCGGTCCTCAACATTGCACAAATCGGGATCGGCCCATGCTAGGCTTTTGCCCCTGAGCTGCCACCCTCCTATACCCATTGGGATCGGCCCATGCTAGNAGATTTGGAAATACGGAACAGTAGTAGGAGACATGAAAATAATACTTTAGGACAGTAGCTACAATATAAGGAGCTACGTAACATTAATGCATTACTTGAGAGTTTGAATGACACAAATGACTTCAATTGACTATAGAGTACTGAACGTGTAACTAAGTAATTATGTACACTTAGGAGGGGGGAATATTGTTAGCTATTTGGATATCGTGCGTTGCCACTATGTTTCCCTTACTAGGAATAGAACTTAGGAAATTCACTTATTGACATTAATCGCAAGTATCAGATTTCATGCCAAGGAATATGGAATCGAATCACCCTACATACCTTATTTTTTTGAATAATACCACCGTCACAATTCAACCTCCCTTCTTGGATGCTAATCTACAATATAAGTCACAATTAAGCTAATGTTAGCAACTAATCAAGGCCCTAAAAACAGTAGCTTGTCTTGACGGAAAGTAGGCCCATACAACCCTTGCACCAATGGTGAACCACCACACCCTTGTTCTATACATTAATACAACTTCATACATCCTTTTCCAAGATACCCAAACAGCCCCCAACAACAATATACATCAGGCAGCCACTATCAATCCCTAAAAATCTTTCAGCATAATAGGAGCATATTAACTCAAAGATTTATCACCATCCATTAGTTCTTGATAAATATATACAAAATTCTCCACCCCAAATCTGTATTTAAAGAGAGGAAAAAAGTGGGCAGTAGTCTTACCTTAGTTTCTAGGAATTTATCCTCTAAAGTTGTACTCCAAGAACTGAAACTCACCTTCAAACTTTTACTTGAAAATGGGGCAATATTCAAGGAACCAAGGTTTTCTAGGGCTGCTGATTGAAGCCAAGAGAGACCAAGAGAGAAACTTCAGAAATCTGAAAATTTTGTAAGTTAAAAATGAGGTAAAAGATCTGATCTTTATCCCTTTAAAAAGGAGGTGTAATGGCCGAATTTCTTGACTAATTTTGGCCATATATTATCAAGTAGGTGACCCACCTACTTGGCCCCACCTACTTGGCCTTTTAACTTGGGCTTCTGGGAACTTCAACACTTATTGGGCCCTAATCCGAATTATCCCTCTATTCATGTCAACTTGTGCCATAACTAATGCAAGTAGGTGGTCCACCTATTTGGACTTTTCACTTGGGCCTTTATGGACTTAAGACTATTGGGCCTTGGCTGTCCATTTCTCCCTTATCCTTCTACTCAACTTGGGCTAAATTAATGCAAGTAAATGGTAGTGCATTTGGCCCAATTACCACTTTACTACCTCTAGTTTAAATATTTCTGTTGGAGCTAACTTGCAATACACATGCTGAAACGTGCAAGGTGTTACCTCACCTTGCAAGCTAGTTTAAACCAACACTAATCATATAAGAAGCACGGTCCCTCACCTATACTATAAGGCTATGTCAAGTATCACGTGAAGAGAACTAGCATACGCATAATACAGGTTGTTACATTCTTTCCCCCTTAAAAACATTCGTCCTCGAATGTTAGCATGGTTATCCAGCCCAAACAAGTTCAAGCCTAAATTAGTGCTACTATTAATCACATAATACAAATAGACTTATACTGTAACAACCTGTATTATGCGTATACTAGTTCTATTCACGTGATACTTGACATAGCCTTATAGTATAGGTGAGGGACCGTGCTTCTTATATGATTAGTGTTGGTTTAACTAGCTCGCAAGGTGATGTAACACCTTGCTCGTTTCAGCATGTGTACTGCCAGTTAGCTCCGACGGAAGTATTTAAACTAGAGGTAGTAAAGTGGTAATTGGGCCAAATGCACTACCACTTACTTGCATTAAGTTGGCCCAAGTTGAGTAGAAGGATAAGGGAAAAATGGACAGCCAAGGCCCAATAGTCTTAAGTCCAAAAAGGCCCAAGTGAAAAGTCCAAATAGGTGGGGCCAAGTAGGTGGGTCACCTACTTGACAATATATGGCCAAAATTAGTCAAGAAATTCGGCCATTACACCTCCTTTTTAAAGGGATAAAGATCAGATCTTTT